>NC_041015.1:26467956-26808653 GCF_004193775.1 Glycine soja
ACCTTACTTTCCCTTTTTTGCTAAGATCCAGATCAACCAGCCAATCCTTCCTTCCTGTCATATGGTTGCTGCATCCAGTGTCAAGATACCATGCATTTTCTTCTCTGTTACCTCCTTCTAATGCAGTGGTGACCATCAATATCACATGATCATATTCTGAATTCTCTTCTTGAACCAATTTGGCCTCATCATTTTGAACTCTAGGCCTCTTAGGATTTTTACACTCCTTTGCAAAGTGTCCCCAACCCTGACAGTTGTAGCACTACACATTCTTCTTATTCCAAGGCTTCTTTCCATTCTTTTCTTGAGGTCCTTTCCTGTTTCCAGAATCACTATGATTCTGGTCACAATTTTCAGAATCAGAACCTCCCTTCCCTTTCCTTTTATCCTTATTTTTCAAATTTCCTTTATTCTTCTTCATATTGCCATTACCTCTACCTAATTTTCCACCATGAATCCACAAGGCTTGAACAGTATCCTTTTCAGCATTTCTTTCATTGATTCTAGCCTCATGAGCCTCTAGAGAATATTGTAGTTCTTCCAACGAAAATATTTCCAGATCTTTTGATTCTTCTATGGCTACTACTATGTGATTAAATCTAGAATGGAGAGATCGGAGCACCTTTTCAATGATAATCTATTCTTTGAGGGATTCTCCACACACACTCATCTGATTGGTCATAATCTGCACATGTCCAAGATACTCGCCCACTGTCTCCTTATCATTCATCTGCAACATTTCGTATTGTCTTCGAAGATTTTGGAGCCTGATCTTCTTCAACTTGTCAGAACCTGCATACGCCTTTGCAAGAATTTCCCATGCTTGCTTGGTCGTGGCAGCGGAAGCTATCTTCTCGAAATTAACTGCATCCACACCTTGATGTATAAGGAAAAGGGCTTTACAATCACGTTTCTTGAGCTCCTTGAACGTCTTTTCAGGAGCATCAGATGCTGATTTCTCCAAATCTTGGATCCCAGATTGAACAACATCAAGCGCATCTTGCATCTCGAATATCGTCTTCATCTGAATGCACCATTTGTTGTAGTTCTTCCCGTCCAGAATCGGCATATGCGCCAGAAAAACTCCATTTCCGTTTGTCGAAGCCATCGTTCTTGCGTCGAGATCGCCTTGGATCGCACCAACCTAGTGCTCTTGATACCACTGTTGGTATTGAACAAGAAAGAATCAGTGACAGAGATGAGAGTCTATTTGATGAATAAAGGTGTTAACCTTTTATACAAAATGCAATATTAAAACGAAACTAGAGGTTATTAATACGAGTAACCTGATAACTATCTCACTAATCACACCACCTATTGTTAGCATGATTAATCTATTATTTAACTAAAACTAATCACAGTTACAACTCTAATTACAATATAAATTATACACAACATAATCAACTAACGTGTATCATTAATATTACTCACTATAGCATTAGTATTGTCAATATATAAGATAACATCATAACTATTTTTTTTATAATAACTATTTTTTTTTGTTGATTTCACAATTTCCCTTTTTTATATTGTCCGTTGTCAACATCATGCATCAACAATACTATGGACTCTGTTTTTGGCACATCTAATTAGCAACCTCAATACCTCCATGTTTTCATATGTTGATATTTTCAATGTGTTAATTAATAAAATTTATTTTTACTACCAACATACAGACATTATAATCGCATTATATATATGTAATAAGTTTGATTCTCTCTCCACATTTCATGCAGGACAATAATACGAATTCTCCTTATACTTTTATTTTTTAATTTTTTGTTTAAAGACGAAGGCACGTGATACAGTGTTGTGCGAGGCCTTTATCGTTTAAGTTTCATCCATTTTGTAAATCATATGGATTTCTTCATTTTTCTCCTTAACTAAAGTTAATTTCCATTAAAATGTTTTTTTATAGGCAAAAGAAATATATTAATAAAGATTAAATGATACAAGAAGTGACAAAGATTGACCAATCAAATACAAAAGAATTGTCAAAACTTCCCTGACCAGTACCACTTGAAAAGCTTGCTTCTTGATGGAAGGACCCTCTTGTGATACCTTGGTTTGATGCTTCACCCCTAATCTCAGTCTCACCAGCTCCACCATTATTTTCTGAATGGTCTTCTTTAGTATTCTTCCCCCCAATTATTTTCCTCCGATTCTTCGCTGGGTGTTCCATTAAGATATGTATTCTTTTATGACGTAATTTTATGAAAATGCTATATAGCGTGAAAGTTTTATGCACGAACACTATGAAAACCAAAGCTGAAAAATGCGATTGGTTGAGTTTAGATGAGCAATTTTATAATGAAAGCTTTGGACACAAATCAACGTTGGTGAGCTGGTAAAACATCTTGTACAAGTACGAATTCGTACTGATAAGCATTTTTTTCTTTTTCGAATTTGATTCTTTTAAATTAATAGGTATACTGCAACATTTTAAAAGAAACAAAAATCTAAAATTATAAATTATAATTGTTGATTAAAAATCAATGGTTGCGATATTAATAAACTAGATATATATACTTATATAATAAATTATAAACATATCGGTATTTACATTGCTGGTTTTCAATCATTACAATTTTATATTTGTTTCTTCTATTCTATTGTGTACTTATTCGTTATAAAGGACTCAGGTTCTAATACCATTTTGTATTTCATGCTGTCCGTGATTCAAAAAAATTCTTAGTTTAGACTTTATTGTGCAACCACTCCACATGCATCTAAGAAAAAGTCCAACAAGTAAAAAAGGACTATTCCGAAAGGACTATTCCGTAGGTTATTATTAGGATGGGGTAACCAATACTCTAATAAAAAAGAACTCTAGTTATCTTTTGACTTGCTTTAGGATGGCTCCAATAATCACAAGATAGAAACACTATAATACTCTGAAGCCACGGAGACTCTTCCGGCCAATTTAGCATATGGGGGTAATTATTTTTTGAATTTGTTTGAGATTACTTTTGAATTATTATTCAGTTTGAGTAATTCGTAGTAAGTGTAACCACTATCAAATTAGAATTTGTAATATCTATGATTTTTTTTTAACTTATGACTTTTAAGTGATAAATTTTTTTGACTTTAAAATTGTAAAATGTTTTTTTTTATATTTTGTTTTTATAACTTTAAAGTTATAAATGTTTTTTTTATTTTAAGATTTTAAATTCGTTAGTGTTTTATTTTTTTTTATTTAGAAGTTATATATTTATATACGACTTCCATTTTCTTTTTGTTTTAAGTTAATTTTTTAACAAAATTGTAAATAATTTTTTTAATTTAATTATTTAATAAATAATTTTTTACTAGTTTTATTTAATATTATATATATATTTAATATTTTTTTATTTAATATAAAAAATATTTAATAAAATAATAATTAAAAAATATAAAATAAAATCATATAAAAAATAATTAAATAAAACTAAAACAAGCAAAAAAATTATTTATTAAATACTTAATCTAAAAAAATTATTTACAATTTTTTAACGTATTAAAATTTGAAAGTCGTAAATAAATATAACCACTTTAAATTCGTAAAATAAAAGTAAAAAAAATATTTACAACTTCAAAATTATAAAAGCAAAAAAAATTCAAAAACAACTACTAATTGATAAATTTGAAAAAAAATTACACCCATATGATAAATTGTCAGACTCCTTCCCTTGCCAAACAATATATGCGTGCTTCCCACAAGGAAGATGACAGAGGCTAAAAATAAAACTCTGCGGATTTGTTACTTCGCAGTTAACATAACAAACCATATCTCCTGACATGACATTATAACGGTGTAAAGCATCAAGTTGGTAATTTAAATTAGTATTTTTTAAATTGATTTACACTTGACAAAAACCTTTTTTTCTTTTCTTTTACCACACTTGAGTAAAAGGTAACCAGAAACTTTTTTAAACACGCTGTTATTAACTACAATTTATTTAAAATCATATAATTTAACGAGTCTCATTCTATTATGAACTTTATTTATAAATTTATAATATTAATAGCGCATTAGAAGAGTCTTTAAAAAGAAACGTGCTAAAAAATTGTGTTAAAGGATTTATTGTCAGCATTTCATTTTCTAATACATTCTTTGTTATTAATTAATATTTATTAAAAATTATAAAATTACTTGGTCATTACTTTCTTCATCCATAATTATAAGATAATTTTAACTAATTTATATCTCTTAAGAAAAGTAATTAATTTTATTAAAATTATTAATTATTGGTATTATTATTCATAATTATTATTTTTTTATTTCTCTATTCACTTAATTATTTCTCATTAATATTTGAAGAAAGAATAATTAAATAATAATATTTAAGAAAAAATAATTAATATACCTAAAAATTAAAAAAAAAATTATAAAAAGAGATAAATAATTTTTTTTTTAAATCTTATAATTAAGGATGAAAGAAATATTTATTCAATAAGCTACCTTATAATTTTATACTAGTAATTTTAATAAATTTTAACTAATACTCCATCCCGTCTTATATATTGATCACATTTTAGAAAGAATACTTGATCCTATTTATAAGTCATTAATTAACCTATTAATAATGATTTTCTAATTCTATTCTTTATACTATTTTTAACATTGAGATTGAAGATTGCTATTAGTCATATTCATTGATGAAGATAATAGAGTAATAAATGAATATTAATAAGAACGTGAAAGAGAGAGAATATGAGATGATAATATAGACTAAACATTTAATTAATTATTAGTGAAATGAGTCGGATGTGTAATTATGTTAGGATATAATTGAAAATTTGTTTTATTTTTAGATATATTTAATGACTTAACTTCGTTTTCTTGATATTGATGATTCAATTGAAAATGATCAATATAGAACCCGATGAAATATATAAGAGAATATATTAAAAAAATATCTCATTGTTACTTCCATAATTTATTACTAGCTATGGAAAAATAAATTTTGGTTTTAATTAACTTCAACAATGCCAAGTTATATGATCTTTTCTATTACTAGTATCACAAATTAATTTAGTTGCTTATTTAATGATTAAGGATCAAATTTCAAGAGTAATATTGTACCCAAAATTTCAAGAGTACGTAATAAATTTTGAAGTAAGATCAGAAATTAAATTAACTGATGATATCAATTTCAAAATTAAATTAATGTTTTGCTCTATTACAGCTTAAACTGATAATTGTTCTGGATTGGTCGCCACGGTAGGGCTCAATTTCTGAACAGAATGACTGGTGTACCAATTAACTATGATGTTCTGTCCTTGCTTTGTTTCTTGTTCATCTGAACTTTTTATTCTGGTCAAAGTTTCTTGAAGAAATCCCATAAAAATATTTCTGCTGAAAACAAAGCGGTGCAGCCATTGTGGCAGAAAACGAACACCAAACGAGGCTAAAATTATGAATGGAAGACTATTTAATTTACATGCATGGTTTTACCTACTAAGTTTGACGAACCGTTGAGAAGTTCCTCCAGTAATAACTAGATTCTTTTGATAAAAAAATACTCTAAATTTTAAATTGCAGACTTGCAGTGAATAATTTTAAATTTTCCGTATCTTTTTATAAAATCTTTTTTACTATATTAAATAAAAATAAATATACTTATATCTTTTAAATATTAAATATGTTTTACTTTTTCATTTATTGTTTATTTTAAAGAACTAATAGAAAAATACTACTATTATAATAAGATAAAAAATTACTCGTATTCCACTACCAAGGCAATTGTATTTCTCTCTTGGTAAAATAAGTACAGCGTATGAGAGTCGATTTTTACATAGGCGTATTTAAGTTTTATAATTTATAAAATAAATTAATAACACTTAATTACGCATTAGGTACACATTATATCATTTTTATATCAAATTTGCATATCAGAAGAGCAGTCGACGATCATGGAGAATTGTTCTATTCTGGACAATGTTACGATTGCAATTGAAATTCTTCATTACATGAAGTGTAGGAGAAGAGGTAAGGTTGGTGAAGTAGTTCTCAAAATCGATATCAGTAAAGCGTATGATTGGGTCAATTGGGGCTATGTGTGACATTTGAATCGTACTCAATTATCATGAATGAAGGCTTGGTAGGCCCTATCATTCCAGGAAGGGGATTGCATCAAGGCGAGCCCCCCTTGTCTCCTTACCTGTTCATTATTTGTGCAGAAGGGTTAACTTGGTAAATCAAGAAAGCTGAGAGCATGGGAGATCTGCATGGTGTTAATTGTATCTCACCTTCTTTTTGCAGACAATTGCTTCTTATTTTTCAAAGTCACTACATCTGAATGTCGTAATTAAGATGCAAGAGATTATCCAGATCTATGAGTAGGCGTCTGGCCAGGCAGTTAATCTGCAGAACTCAGATGCTACTTTCAGTGGTAATGTGCATAATCACGTAAAGGCAGCTAGTTTGTTGTGCTAAGAGTGAGGGAAAGTATTGGTGGTGGTTAGTATCTTGGTATGCTTGTTGTGCTGGGAAGAAGCAAAAAAACCACATTACATTTTGTTAACGAGGGTATCTAGAAGAGGTTGAACTCTTGGCGTGGGAGATATCTTTCTATCGCAAACAAAAAGGTATTGATTAAATTCGTTGCTCAAGTTATCCCCACTTATCCTATGAGTTATTTATTTATTAATTTCTCCACTCCCTTTTTGATGAGATCCAAGTGATGCTTAATTCATTTTTGTGGTGTTCTATTAAATGGTTAGCTTGGGAGAAGTTGACAGTGAATAAAGAGGGTGGTGTTTTTGGATTTAGGGACCTTTATGCTTTCAATTTGGTGATGCTGGGGAAGCAAGCTGGAAGTTTATTTCTAGCCCAGACTAAGCTTTAGTTTCTAAGATTTTCAAAGTTAAATACTTTCCAAATGAGGACTTTTTGGAGGCTGCAGTTGGTCCCAACCCCTCCTATGTTTGGAGAAGCATCTGCGCGTCTTAGGTATTGTTAAAGGAAGGCTATAAATATGGTCCGTAGGGTCTAGTAGTACTATTAAGGTTTGGAATGAACCTTGGCTGAAAAATAATGGTAGATTATGTCTCAGTCCTAATGACCCCTCTGTAAGTCCTAATGACCCCTCTGTATTTCATGATCTGCATGTGCATAACTTATTGATGCATAATTATAAAGCGTGGAATGTCCAACTTGTCAAGGATTTATTCACTGATAAAGGCCTTGCAAGTTTCTATTTCAATGATTAACGAGGATTAATATTTTAAGAAAATTATATTGACTATTTATTATTAATGAATTTATATATTTAATATGATCAAATTAAGTGAGCCCATTAAATAATTAAATAAGATGATATGAATTTAAATGAATAAATATCAGTGTTGTCGTCTCATTAAAGGATAATGATAATCCTATTAGCTTAATACACTATAAGAGTATGATCTCTAATATATCGAGTTGTCACACATAATTTTTTTTCACTGAAGAGTCACGAAGGAAGTTCCAATGAGAAATAAAGATGTTCTAATTGAGGAAGAATTATAATGTCATTGTTCGTGTTCGTGTAAATAGTCGTAAAGATCTTACAACAATTATCAAAGAATACTTAGATTAGGAATCAACTATAGATCCAAATATTTTATTCAATCTTTAATAATCAAATACCTTGCAGATTTTAGAACTTTTGGTGAATTATTCTAGGTTATAGACTTATGAAATTTTTAACTTTCATATAAAGAATAAAAATTAAAGGTAAAAGATATTTTAACAAGTGGTATTAAAACATATCGTTGTTATTTGATCATTAGGAATTAATAATTAACTTTTTTTTTAGTTATTTGATATCCGGAAAGAGTTTCTTGAATGAATCCTGTTATGGAGGTTTCGGTTTCAAAAGTTTTTATTTACAATTTGAACCAGATACAGGAATATAAGGAACAAATGTTTTACGTTTATTGTAAGACTTATATATGCCTTATATAGCCTCCAGCCAGTGGGTATTATATGTGTTTTACACATGCATAATTTGGAGTTTTCAATTTTGTTTCCTAATAAGGTTTTATGTTCTACGTTTTCGATTTCACTGATTTTGATAGAAGAGTCTTGTATAAGGCATACAGGAGTTTATTGGAAAATTTAAAGTTTTTTTGATACTGATTTCGTTTTAGTATATATATATATATATATTCTTTTGCATCAAATTTGGTATTAAATATTTATTTATGTTGATTAAGAATGGGTTAAGTACATATTGTTGTATATATATTTACGAATATATGGATTTGATTTTTGTGAATGATAAAGAAATATCCAATATATGATTTGTGAATTAAAGAAAGCTTCTTTTGGTATGTAAGAATCAGTGGATAAAGATTGATGTTTTACACTCCTCTACCATTCAAGAAATCAGCGTAGAAATATATCTTGAATCTTATTATATCATAAGATATTTATTTCGGCATATATTTTAAATATGGAGTGAAAATAATGGGTTAATTATAATAAGTTTGGATTTAAGTATTGCTTTGATGTAATTTATTACAGTCAAATAATTTGGATTTTATAAACTATATATATGATTTATGTTATTCATATTATATGATTTATCAGTACATTGTTGATATGATTGAAATTTTTAATCACTATATAAAGTTTTGACGGTGAAATTAAAATTAATTTGAGAGATATTTCTCATGCTCAAGGATTGCTATGTGATCGCTAGAAAGTTATTGTACATATAGTTTTGTGTTTTTTTGTACTTATGTGTGAAACTTGTGTAAATTTAAGATATTATATTTTAATTAAATTGTATGGTATTTTTTGTTGGATTAAATGAAATAATATATAGTCAAAGTAATTTTTGTTGGGTAGGTTAATTTGCTTTAATTTATACAAATGTTACATTGAATTATTTATTTGAATTGTGTTCGGCCTAAAGAAAGACATAATTTGACTGGATAATCACATGCTTGTGATGGTAAATGTGTGGTAATTATAAGGATTTGTTTTTCATGTGAAGAATGAAGTGTCCAAAGATAATTATTACTTGACAGAATATATCACCAAATTAATTTTCCATGTGAACAATGAAATGTCCAAAGACAACCACGGTTTGACAGGACTTATCACTCATATTTGATCATTGCATTGAGAGTATCATTTGTAGTTAGTCATTTCAATCTAAAGACTGTGGATTAATGGTGTGTTACGTATCTTGCTTGAGTTTCAAAAATTACCATAAAGATAAACTGTGAATTGCATATTTATTGTTCTCTCATTAGTAGTTGTTGCTACCACTCCTTTTTTTTTTTCATTACTCATATTTTTTGGAATCCCAAACCTGTCATTTTAAAAGGAGTCAATTGAGATACGTAACACACCATTAATCGTGATGAAAAAAATTGCATATTGTTTATCATGATAAATAAAGTATCATTAGAGTTTTTCGTAGTTAAAAAAATTGTCCAATTCATGTACGTAAGTTGTTATTTATCATGATGCTAGAGCATAATGAAAAAAATTGCATATTGTTTATCATGATAAATAAAGTATCATTAGAGTTTTTCGTAGTTAAAAAAATTGTCCAATTCATGTACGTAAGTTGTTATTTATCATGATGCTAGAGCATACTAAGTTGTTGTTTATCGTGATCTTAGATCAAATCAAGTCATTATCAAGAAAAGGAAAAATACTCAAGGATACTACATAAAGTTTTTCTCAATTAGAATAGAAACAAGAGAACTAGATATGAAATTTACTTGTTACATTTGTAAGAAGATGAGACATATGAAGTAAAAGAAACCCAAGTACATTGTTTCGTACCCAAGGACATTTGGTAGGTAGATTTTGGTGTTATTACTCACATAAGTATGTTTTTGCAACATTGCTTGTAGAGTCATTTGTCAAGTGATGCTAAAAGAATCATCTATATGGGTAATGACAATAAAGTTGCAGTTGAAGTTATAAGAACTTTTAGGTTGCTTTTAAAAACTTTTATTTGGATTTGGTTGAGAATTATGTTGCACTGTCTATTAGATGAAATTCAATTTCTTTTTCGATTTTGGACAAATCCAATTATTCTTATTCATTTGGAAATAATAAAGTTAATCTCTCGTGATTCAAGTGATGTTGGTTATGGGCCTTTAATTGATATTGAGTGTTCCTATAAAGAAATGTTGCAAAGGATTCGCACGGTATGAAACATAAATTAAATGAGAATTTCGCCTCTTTATGGCATGGGCGCTTAGGTCACATCTCAATATAGAGAATTCAGAAGTTTGTGCCAGAGGAAATTCTTGGACCCTTAGATTTGTCAGACTTTTAAGTCTGTATTGAGTGTATTAAGGGAGAACAAACAAATAAAAGGAATTTAGGTGTCAAAAGAGTTAAGGATGTCTTAGAACTAATACATATAATAATTCGTGATCCCTTCCCTATGGATTCATAGAATAAACAAATATATTTTATTATGTTCATAGACGATTACTCTTTCTTTAATTGATGAAAAGTATTGGTCTCTAGATATTTTCAAGTCTTTCAAAGTTGAACTTGAACTTCAGTTAGGAAAGAAAATTAAGATTGTCAAATCTGACTGTAATGATGAATACTACAGTAGATATGACAAAAAGGTGAACAATATCTAAAACCCTTCACTTTTTTTTCTTTTCTTCAATTAGTGTTAACTTGTTCTCTAATATACAATGTTGGACAAACCTAGCATGAACAGAGTTGCAGAATGACAAAACTAAACTCTTAAAGACATGGTAAAAAGTATGATTCTTCTATATCAGAGTCACTTTGGGGAAAGACATTAAAGATTACAATTTATATCCTCAACAAGGTGCCAAGTAAAGTAGTCACTAAAACCCCTCATGAGCTATGGACTAAGAATGAGCCCCCATTAGTTTAAACTCAACAACCTCAAGAAGTGTCATTTAGAAGATCCACTAGAAAAAAAGGAGAAATGCAACTTTAGGTTATTATGATGCATTCCTTTAAGAACATGAATATGAAATTAGGTTGACTTAGGAAGATCTAATCAACTTTAGTTAAGTCATACGATGTTTTAACCCTTAAAAAGTGGATTAATGCTATTAATTATGTGATAAAATGAATAATTGACAATGACTTTTGGAATATTGTCAAATTACCTAAAGGTGTGAACCCCATAAGTTGTAAAAGGATATTTATAATTTAAAGGGATTCAAAGGGTAATGTTGAGATATGTAAAACTCGTCTTGTTTCCAAAGACTTTACTTAAAAGGAAGACATTAATTATAAATAGAATTTTCTCCGGTTTTATAGAAAGACTCTTTTAAGACTATAATGACATTGATAACTCATTTTGATTTAAAGTTGCATTAGATGAATGTAAAAGCTATGTTTCTAAATGGAAACATTGATGGAACAATATGGTGCTACTAGATAGCTTAAGGTGATTCTAAGTTTATGGTGTGCAAATTAAAAGAATTCATCTATGACCTTAAATAAGCTTTCCGTCAATGGTATTATAAATTTCATCAAGTTATTATCTCTTATGATTTTGAGGTAATTTTGTTTGATGATTGCATATATCAAAAGTTCAGTGGGAGTAAAATGACCCTTTATATGTTGACGACATCTTTCTAGTCATAATATAGTTTTGGATATATTCAACATGAAAGACAATAAACCAGAAGATACACATGTTGCTAAAAGAGACAAATTAGTCTCAAATAGCGTCTCGTTAGTAATCTTGAAAAAAATAGATACAAATGATTCCTTATGCTTTAGCTGTGGGGAGTCTTATGTATGTTTAAGTTTGTTTCCGTCTTAACATAACTTTTTTTTAGTGGGAGTCCTAGGGAGATATATGAGTAACAATGGTATGCAATACTAGAAAGTAGTGAAGCATGTACTGTGCTATTTGAAGAGAACAAGAAACTACATGTTCACATATCCAAAGTTTGGAAGTTTAGAGATCATAATGTATTTCTGACTCCAATTTTGTGGGATGTATAAATAGAAGATACTCCACATTAGGATACTTATTTAACCATGATGGTGGAGTTAATACCTTGTTTTGATGCATTGAACCATATGATATGATTGCTAAATTATGTCATTGGCTTGCTTGTTGTTACAAACATTAAGAGACATTAAGTATTTATTGTAAAAATAACTTAGTAATGTTATAATCCAAAAGCAACAGGAGTTCAACCATGTCAAAGGTTATTGACATAAAGTATATGATTGTTAAAAAAAGAATTAAGAAAAAATGATATTTGTAGAACATATTGGAAAAAATAATATGCTAGTTGACCCACTAATTAATGGTTGACACTTAAAGCATGAGCATATATATTGATTGTATTGTGTTGTTTTAGTTGTTGCCTTGATTTAGTAGGAGTCTTTATGTTCTATGTTTGGATTTAGATTTCATGTATTTGATTTTTTGCATAAATAAAGATTGCAAATTCATATGTTCATTATGAAACTTGTTTATTTAAGTGCAATATTTAAATTTTACTTAAGGACTTAAGATTGATCTCACTAAAGATTTAAGTTGGACCAATTGGAAATAGGCATGATTGAGATCACATTGAGTGTATTGATGTGATGGTCATTGGGGTCCAGTCACATTTGTTGTAGTGATGAAAACCAAAATAATTTCATTATTGATACATGAGATGAACCAGGTTGTTAGGGTGAAAGTTTATGGATAAATAATATACATATGCATGCCTAAGGAATTGTGATATAATTGTTACAATATGTAGCTTAAATGAGAGATTGCTGGAATTTTCTATTTCAATAATTAATATGGACTAATATTATAAGACAATTATGTTAGCTATTTATCATTAGTGGGTTTATTTTATGTAGTCAAATTAAGTGAACCCATTACACAACTAAATAAGATGATATGAACTTAAATGAACAGATGTCAGTGTTGACCCATTTAGGGATAATGAGAACCCTATTAGGTTAACACGCTATAAGAAGGCTATGGTCCCTAATATACCAAGCCGCCACACATAATTTCTCTTTTTCCCATCTGAAGAGTTACGAAGGTCCCATTGAGGAATAAAGAGGTTCTGGTTGATAAAGAACCATAATGTCATTGTTTGTGTTCGTGATTGATAGTCACAAATATCTTACAACAATTGTTGAAGAATGATTAGATTAGGAACCAGCTACGGATCTAGACATTTTATTCAATCCTTAATAATCAAACATGTTGTAGATCCTAGAACTTTTGGTGAATTATCCTAGGCTATGGACCTATGAATCTTTTTAGCTTTCGCATAAATAATAAAGATTAAAAGATAAAAGATATTCCAATAGAAAGTTGATGATTTGATCCTTCATGTTCCATTATTTAGTTATGTCCACCATAATAAGCGCATATAGGCTCCTAAGCAAAGTGGTGTTTACACTGTAAGTTCTGCTTATAAATTGTTTACGAAAAAAGTGGTAAATATTGCCTAGTTCCAAGTTGATGGTAATTGGGATGCCTTGTGGAAGTTGGAGATTCTTGCCAATGCAAAGTTCAATTTCTCTTATAGCGGGCTTGTCGGGATTGTATTCCTTCTCATGTGAGATTGCAAGATAAGGGTGTGGAGTGCCCTTTGGATTGCGTGCTTTGTGAAGCTGGAATGGAGAATTGCTGGCATGTCTTCCTTAGCTTTGAGGTTAGTCAAAAATGTTAGTAGAAAGTTCATTTATAGGCTATCTTGGAACCTTTGTTATTTCAATTTGAAAACTTCAAAGATCTTTGTTATGTTTCTTACATCAGTTGGATGAAGTGAACAAGGAAAACACAAGCATGATGCTATGAAACATATGGGTAGGCAGACGAATAAGTCTTTTACTGATGAAGCATGTGCTAGAAGAGCACCTAAAGTCCTTAGTGATTGAAGGAGCTCTAAAGAAATCCAACAACAAAGGTATATGTTGGCCCCTAACCATTATCCTCTTAGATGGAAGAGCAGCTAATGCCCCTAAACGTAATATTTATGTAGCTATTATGCAAAATCCCACCAAGATCTGTTGGGGAATGTCCCTCTGTGATCAATATGGGCACTTTGTCATTGCTAAAACTAAATGGTGAAAATATGGTGAGGTTTTGGGGTTATATTAGGCTTTAAGTTGGGTGGCTTCCATGGGCTATCAACCGGTTATCTTTGAATTGGACTGTAAAATTATCGTTGACAAGTTTTATTCTAGCAACACTACTAAAAAAAGCACTTTTTACGACTGCTGATCTACATCGGTTATTGTAGACATGATGTAAAAGTTGGGGCGGTGGCATTTTTGTAATTATTGGAAAAAAATTTTCATTTTACGATGTACTTTCTAAGGCGGTTATTAAAAACCGCCTTAGAATGTTATATGCAAAAATTTTACAATGGGTTTAAGTTGAAGCCCGTCGTAATTGGGGGAAAAAAATAATTAGGCACGTGTTCGAAGTACTCAGCTCCCACGGGTTTAAGTTCGAAGTACTCAGCTCCTGGAGGTCGTACACGTTGAACCCTAGCCCCTCTTTTGTTGCAAATCGAACCCTGTGCTTGCTTCTCTTTTATTTTTCTTTCGTTTCATTTTATCTGCCGTTTCCGTAGCTCGGCTTCAGCAGCACCAAAACCAGGTTTCGTGCGTTTTTCCATGTCACTGTCATTTATACATACATCTTTATCTCCTGTTTACTTTTCAGCTTCTCTTTTTTCGAGTATTTATTTTTTAATAAATCATAGCAAACTTACAGCTGTTCAATATACATGTATCATGTGTGGTTACTGGTTAATGAATTGGAGAACATAACATGGTTCATTTGAGAATTTCTTTTAGTTAAGTGTGTTAATTATGATTAATTTTATACAGGAACACAATTTAAACGGCTTCAATAGTGGTTTACTTAAGTATACATATGTAATTTCTTTGCTTTACTTAATTATGCATTCTTTGGTCTTGTATCGATATGCAGGAAATTTGTTGGAAGGATTTTCTCAGACCCAGATTAGCACATTAGCCGTCAATGATAATCTTCTTGTTGCTGGTGGCTTCCAAGGAGAGCTTACTTGTAAGGTGAGTGTACGTGATACTTCATTGAATGATAAGTAACTTCTTTAGGTTATAGATACATCTCTCTCTTGGGGGCAGGGGATTGCTATTGTAGTTACTTCACTTGCCAATATGATTATTTAAAATGAGGAAATAATGTCTGGTATGCCACTTTTTATTCATTCTGTCCTTCCTTCATCCTGGTAACATAGTCCTTGAGGCTGGTCATCTCATCAGCACTCTTACTCGAGTCATACCTGAGCAATTCAGCTAGCTTTGTCTTGTTCTGAGAATCCTCATGAATACCAAGTTTCAGGTTCTTAGAGAAGCCTTCATAAAACTTGTTATAGTCTTCCTCAAAATGTATGTTGATATCCTTAATAAAATGACATGAATTTGTTTCCTTAAAAAAAATTCTATAGCGCCATGTAACTAATATGAAAGTCACAAGAGGTAAAGAATAGTAAAGAGAAGGTTAAAAAGTGGTTGTTGAAATTGAGGTTTTTCATTTACTTCTGTAATGGCCAAAGTTGGGATGTAAAAGTTTCGATTTTTCGCTTTCGATCCAACCTCCTGTTTGCAGCATAATTGTTGAACATAATGATAAGAACGCCAAATCAAAAGAATCAGTGCGTGTGTGTTGTCCATTTGATCTTCTCTTTCATGCACTCTCACTGATGGGTATGAACATTTCTATATCGGTCAAATAATAAGGGATAATATTATCTAATGCATAGCGACGAGATCAAGGCTTTCCTCCATATCAGTACCCATATATACCTTTATAAGATTGCCACTAGTTCTGCCTCTGGTTTTAGATTCATTTTATGATGGTTTGAAACTTTTCTGATCTTGAGGCCTTGCCACTAACACATTTTTAAAACATTGCATTTGCCCTTGGCACTTTATACATCAATTTTTTTCCTGATGCTTTTCCTCTTCATGCTACATATATGTCTTAAGTTGAGAGCCAAGACACAAAGTAGAACAAAAATATAACTTTGAATGGAAGGGAGCAGAGGTGGTCAACTGATGCAATGCTCTATGATCGTTTGCTGATTGACAAGCATATGTTATATGATTCCCCTTTAATTAACCTTCTTACTGTATTTTTGACATCTAATTTTATTGATATTTGATGGGGACTAAACAAGAGGTTTGGTGAAATAGTGAGAATGGACACTTGAATGAATATCATCAATTTAAGGGATGGTTGATTTTGCTATAAGATAATAATGAAAACACAACAAAATTTACTTGTAAATTAAATTTTTTTGATGCTGTCAGACATTCAATTTCTTCAAATGCTTGTGTACTTTAACATAAAGAGAAAGCTAGGTTTGCCTAACTAATTGACTTCCCTAACTACTAAAAGTTGACCAATCAAGTATCTGAACTTTATCAGAATCCTGATGGGTATGTGGCCACACATCATATGTACAACTCAAAGAATAAGAGAGGAGTGATCCATATAAAACATTGAAATGATAAAAGATACAATGAAAGTAGGTGAGTGCTCTTTATAAAGAGCTTATCTCTTAAGAACTGGTTAGATACAAGTCAAAAGTGTTTTTGATAGTTTTTCTACTTGAAATATAAAGCTTTTTCAGCAGAAAAATTCTCAAAAAGACTTCTAATTAACCTTGTATCCAAGCAGCTATTCTCTAACCATCTAATATTACTCTTAACACTCTTCTTCTACACCTCCATTTAGGAGGTGAGTCATCATACCTTCGGTGGAACCTCTCTCTCATGACCTGAATACAATAGTGTTTGTTGATTTCCTCTCATCCTTTGATTCCAAGGGTGAAGGATTGGGAAGAATCTCTTTTGATTGAGGATGGGTTGTAACTTTATTGCTCTAATGTTATGGGTCTAGTTTGAATGAATATATTTTATGTATGGATTATTTTGGTCATTGTTGCAACATTGGAACCACGGATTCTTGGTGATTTTGATGGGCAAAGGCTTAGGAGTGGTTGAGGTTGAGAATTGCATGCCACTAGTAATAAAATTGTTTAACTTCTTGGCAAGTGGAAACACTTCCAATACTAGATATATATGTGCACGTTATCTCTTTTGCTCCTGCGAGTCCATCATTTGTAGATCATGTATATGTTGTACTTGAGGACCATAGGAATGTTATTCTTGAAGTTGATTTAAAAGGTATAGGATTCCAAATTATTATGTATCAGCTAGTAATGATATTGGCCATAAAACAGACCAATTTGTACGCCAGACTTGGACCATTTTCTGCAAATAATTATTAAATATTATATTGATAAAGTTAAAAAGTTATTTATGACAAAATTCATATAGAAAATGGTTTCTCACATTTTCTTCTCAATGTTCATTAACGCGTCGTCTTTTTTCTTTAGTTCACCCTTTAGCTGGAAAACTTGCTTTCTCACATTTTCTTTCTCAGCCTCATCCCCAAGAAGATAACTTTTCAAGTCATTATATTGAGTTCTAAGTGCTTCTAACTCTGACTGCAACACTCTACCCGCCAACTCTTTTTCATACTTGAGATTCTTCATCCTATTTAGCTCATCAAGTGACCTTTTTGCTTCCTTCTTCAATAAAGCAATTTGACTCACCAGCTCATTGCTTTCCACTGTTCTACTCTGTAACTGAGCCTCAGATTCCTCAAGTGATTTATTCATAAGCTCCAACTCATTTCTTAACTTTTCTTTTTGTTCTACTTGGTCATAGAGGCATGATATCTCCACTTTAAGCTTTATTAGTTTGTAGACCAAGTCATGATATCCAAGCCATTGTCTCCTGCTCGGTCACACCTAGATTAATTAATTATACTTTATTTATTGATGCTTTTTAAATAACTATATAGTTAATTTTTAGTTACAATATTGATTTCTTAATTATTTTAGGTGTATTGATTTCTGAACGTTATGTGTTTGGTAGAAGTTGTAAAAAAGTTTTTAAAAAATTGGGGCGGGGGATAATTAAATTGATAAAAAAATTACTTATATTTTGTTTGTTGTGTTTGTATTTCCATAATAAACAGTGTAATGTTATTTAAAATAATTTTATAAAAAAATATTAATAATCGTGTTTTAAAATTGATTTAAAAATAACATTTGAAACAATGATATTTAAAAAAAACAATATTCCTTTTAAATATGCTCATTTAGCTTATACCAAACAAAAGGAAATCTTCCAAAGGATGGGACGCAAATTCAATGCACTTCATTTATTTTAATTGTTATAAGAGTGAATAGGCAATTTAGTCCTTGAGATTGTAACCACTTTGCATATTAGTCCCTGACTTAAATTTTAATTCATAATAGTCCCTAACTTTACCTCCGTTATGCAAATAAGTCCCTACTATTAAAATCTAATTTCCTCCGTTAGTCAAATGTCTATTTGGCAAATGTAAGCATCCAATGTGGCAGGTTTGAGTCCAAGTCAGCAATATTATGTGGCAAGGCAAGGACTGAATTGAAAAATTAGGTTTAAAAGAAATCAAAAATGAAGTAAACCCATTTTCCCTTTCACTGTTGCTCTTCCCTCCCCTGCATTCTCGTGATTGAGGGTTCGCGCTTTTTGTCAGGTTGGTGGTTTCATTCAATTCGTTTGCATTGTTTTGGTGGTTTGATTTGGGGTTTTACATGTTCGAGGGGTTTCATCTGCGGCATTGTCTTCGCGCTTCGTAGGGAGGTTTATGATCGTTTATTATTTTCGTTTATGATGCTCTGTTTTTGTAGATGACAATGTTTTTGGTTTTTGATTGTGTCTTCGCGGTTTTTGACAATGTCAATGTCTTCGCGCTTTTTGAGGTAGGTTTTTTTATTTCCTAATATCTGACCATGTTTGCGGTTTCTGATTGTGTAGAATGAATGACAATATAACTTTAGTATTGCACCATGGAGGAAGATTCACTCCACGTGCCAGTGATGGAAAGGTTGAATATATAGGCGGAGAATTTGACGTTTGGGAGGATATATCTGCAGATTGCCTGAATGCATTTATCTTATATGATTTGGTGAAAGCTTGTAAGAAGTATAGTAATATAGGAGAATGTTTTTGGTTGATTGATAAGGACTTAGATTTTAATCATGGGTTAAGGAGTTGTACAACTGATGGAGATATATTACACTTAGTTAGGGATGCTTTTGAAAATGAGAATGAGATAAATGTTTATTTTCATCATGAAGTAGATCCAATTTTAGAAGAAGTCCCACAAATGTTGTACTTGGAATGTGATCCAATTCGAAAAGCTGTTGAGAATGAGGATGATTTAGATGATGTACCTGTTGCTGGCCATGAGGAAGGTAAGTTTTAATTCATCTGTACTTGGTCCGACATGGTTACCATAATTAATTAATATGATTAATTTTTACTTTATGACCATTGATGCAGATGCTGGTGCTGGAGAGCAGACAGATGCTGGTGCTGGAGAGCAGACAGATGCTGGTGAGCAGATGGATGCTGGTAAGCAGAGGGATGGTGGTGAGCAGAGGGATACTGATGCTGGTGAGCAAAGACATGGTAGTGAGCAGAGGGATACTGATGGTGAAGAGAGAGATGTTGCTGATAGTGAGGAGGAAAAGGAAGTTGACAGTGATGAGACAGATGCTGAGTGGTTTATAAATTTCTCTTGTATGTTGAATGAAGTTGAAGCTGAAGTTGAGACAGATGGTTATCATTCAGAGGAGCTTAATATCCCCATTAGTAGTGATGATGAAGATGAGGATGTTGAAGTTTATCCTCAATATAGTCAAAGTAGTGGAGTTGGTGAACAGAAGTTGGAATTAGGGATGGAGTTTGGTACTCTAGATGAATTTAAATCTGCCTTGAGGGAGTATAGCATATTGATGGGCAGGGAGTTCAAGTGGAAGAAGAATGATAAACAGAGGGCTAGAGCAAAATGCAAGAAGGCATTTTGTGATTGGGAAATCTACTGTGCAAAGAATGAAGTTAGAAACTCTTTTCAGATAAAGACATTTAAGCATAACCATAATTGCTGCAGAGAAGTGAACAACAAACAAGCAAATAGACAGTGGGTGGTCAGTAAACTTGAGGGCAAACTCAGAATGCAGCCAACCCTTAAATGTGTTGAAGCTTTGGAATATTTCAAGCAAGAGTTTGGAGTGCACATTGAAGTTACAAAGATGTGGAGAGCCATGAAAGAAGCAAAGCAATTAGTGGAAGGGAATGAGAGGAAACAATATGCCAAAGTATTTGATTATGCACATGAATTGTTGAGGAGCAATCCTGGATCAACAGTTAAGATCAACACAGTGCCAAGTCCAGAAGGTCCACCACAATTTCAGAGGCTATATATTTGTCTTGCTGGCTGTAAGAAGGGGTTTGTTGCTGGATGTAGACCATTCATAGGTCTAGATGGATGTTTCCTAAAGAGTGCATTTGGAGGAAACTTGCTCTCTGCTTTTGGGCTTGATGGCAATAACCACATCTATGTTATTGCTTATGCTGTTGTGGACATTGAGAACAAAGACAATTGGAAATGGTTTTTAACTTTGTTTCATGAAGATCTTGGGGATTACATACAGAATGGGTGGAATTTCATGTCAGACATGCAAAAGGTATGACATGGTGTGATTTGCAATTGTTATCATAAGTTAGGTATTTAATTGAAGTTAATGACATAAGTTAGGGACTAGTCCAGAAGTATTTACTACTTTGCTGTAATTTTTCAAGGACTTATTCCAGCTTTACAGGAAGTCATGCCTGGTGCACCTCATAGATTTTGTGTCTTGCATCTTTGGAAAAATTTTACAAAGCAATGGAAAAGCAAGGAACTTAAAGGAATTGTGTGGCAATGTGCAAAATCCACTACTGTTGCTGAGTTTGAAGGCCATATGGCCCATTTGAAGACAATCAACTGCCAGGCTTGGGAGTATTTGAATAAATGGCCCAAACAAGCATGGACAAAAGCCCACTTCAGTACAATACCCAAGGTGGACAATATATGCAACAACACTTGTGAGGTATTCAATTCCAGAATTCTGCAGTATAGATGCAAGCCTATTATCACAATGCTTGAAGAAATTAGAAGTTATATCATGAGAACCATGGCTGCCCGCAAGGTTAAACTTTCTGGAAAACCTGGACCATTATGTCCAGTGCAGTATAAAAGACTAGAAAAAGAATTCCATTTTGCTAATCAATGGACTCCCATTTGGTGTGGTGATAACATGGGCCTGAGATATGAGGTCCACATGTGGGGGAATAAGGTTGAGGTCAATTTAGGTGAATGGACATGCACTTGTGGAGTATGGCAACTAACAGGTTGTGTTTTTTATAGTTTTTTTTTTCATTCCTAACCTACATGTGTGCTGATTTTACAACTTTGATGTAGGGATGCCATGCCGACATGCCATTGCAACAATAACTCACAAAGGAGGGAAGCCTGAGGACATGTGTCATGAGTGGCTGTCAATAGAAGCTTATAATAAGACATACAAGCATTTTATTGAACCAGTCCAAGGACCACAATATTGGGCCCAGACACAGTATACACACCCTGTTCCACCACATAAAAAGGTCCAAAGAGGAAGGCCAAAGAAAAATAGAAGGAGATCTGTAGATGAGGACAATGTCACAGGACATAAGCTAAAGAGGAAATTGGCTGAGTTTACATGTGGAAGGTGTGGCCAAACCAATCATAACATTAGAAGCTGTAAAAATATTGGAGTTCCTGTTAGGCCAAAGAAATATGTTGCACCATCAACTTCAAATGAGGATGACCACCTATTATCTCAAGATGAACAAGCTTTGAATGAGGCTGAAGAAGCTGCTGCTCATGTTCAACAAGATCCGGTGGAGATTAATTTATCTCAGCCTCATTTGTCACAAGATAGTGACATGGAGTTTATGGTAAATATTTGTCACAACAAAGTAGTTTTATCTCAACCTAATTTGTTGCAGCACTCCATTTTTATATATTACAATTATTCATGTTTGGCATTTACATGTAGGTCCCTGCAACTATTGTTCCACCAATAGCAAGGAATAAGCTAGCCATAACAAGAGCCAAAAAAAGGAAGGTTGCTGATAAAGATGATGCAGAAAACTGAAGAAGCATTTTTTGTTGCATTTTGAAGGTTGCTGAAGGTTGCTGAAGACCCATTTTTTGTTGCGCATTTTGAAGGTTGCTGAGTTTGAAGGTTGTTGATGAAGAAAACTGAAGAAGCATTTTTTGTTGCATTTTGATATTAGGATGTGTAGTTGTATATTTTGAAAGCTTCACTGGCATGTGAAATGATGTAAACATTATGGCCTACTGAACAATTGCTTCTAACTACCATGCTTTGGGATGTCAAATATTATGTGAAATTGATCTAAAGTCATGTTTCTTCTCTTTCTTTTATAAATTATACACTGTGTTGGATTTGGAGTTGGAGTAGTACAATCCATCCCAACATACATTATGAGTTGCTTCTTATTATCTAATTCTCTTTCTTTTATTAAATTATATTTAATAAACTGCAAATTTCAGCAACAAATTTCACCAACAAATTATATTTAATTGAAATGGATAATTGACAGTACCAACAAAAGCTGCTATTACACTACAAAAGCTACTTCCTATTACAAATTCTTCAGCAAAACAACAATTGACAGTAGCAACAAAAGCTGCTATTACACTACAAAAGCTACTTCCTACTACAAATTCTTCAGCAAAACAACAATTACAATATCAAAAGCTGCTATTACACATTTTACCTAAAGTACATTCCCCCTAAAACTAACATTACAATTAAAAATGAAAAACCTAACAACACAATGTTTGTTAAATTTCTCATTTTCTTCTGCAAAGCTTCAATTTGTAGCCTCAAATCAGCCACTACCATTGTTTCTCTTGAGACAGAAGACGAATTAGAAAGTTGGTTTTCTTCTTCAACCCATTGAAAAAATTGACAGTTATCTGGGTCTGTTTGGGGTAATGCACAAGTATAGAATAACCTTCCTGGGTTTCTCCTTGTTCTTGCAGTTCGAATAGCTGCACGTCTTCCATGGTGGCATTGCCGAATGAAACTACCAGAAAATGCACAACAACTGCCACTTGCAGACATGGACAAATCAAGTGAACAAGCAGCAGGGACTGAGCCTCAGAGTAGAAGAAGAAGAAGCAACTCAGCGTGGGAAGAAGAAGAAGAAGAAGAAGCAACCAGCAGTTCGTAAACCCTAATTTTTTTGGGGAAGAAGAAGCAACCTTGCATGTGAGAGAGATTTTATAGATGCAGACCTCAGTGCCACGTTGGACAATCTACGTGGCACTGAATTGCCACCTATACACCTCACTAACGCCGTCACCTGAGAAATTAACGACAGGGACTATTTTGCAAAACTTATGTAAAGTTAGGGACTATTATGAATTAAAATTTAAGTCAGGGACTAATATGCAAAGTGGTTACAATCTCAGGGACTAAATTGCCTATTCACTCATTGTTATAAATAAATTCTTTTAAATTTCAAAGAACCAGACCTATAAGTAATCAATCAACATAAAAACAAATACTGTACATGCTTGTATATGGGGTCCTGGGGACTTTTATTTTTATTTTTTTTCTGATCTGTGGGAGACTTATATATATATACTTGATGGGGTACAACTCATCATGTTGATAAAATTAAAAATATCATGATTTTTTGTGTTTTGCCTCCCTTATTTTTATAAGAAAAAATATATTCTAGGTTCCTATGATTTTACGTTGATAAAAATATATTCTAGGTTCTTATTAATGAAAAACTATGATCAAGTGTTGAAAATGTGAGAAATTGAATGTGATTTGTATGGAGTAAACTCTATTTTTTTTTCGTTAAAATTGTAAGCGTTTTTTAACTTTAAAAAATAGTATTTTATTCCCTACTTTGCAAAATATGATTTAGTTTAGTCTATTTTAGTGTAAAATGACAATAAAAATATACTTTAGTCCCTACCATCTTTGACACTACAGGCCTAACTAGCCTCTTCTCCTTCCAATCAACCCCACAACGTGGAGCAACTTCCCGGCTCGAACTTCCAAGTTCGTGAACAAATTAGTTTGCATCAAGGAGTGGCAGATTGTCAACAAGGACATTGGAGTCAAGAAACCAGGTTAGTTAAAAAATTACTTTCTTTTACTCAAATTAAGGTTGCCTTAGTGTTCAACAGACGTTGTGCGTTCGACATAACTTAACCTTGTTTTGTTGTTGTTGTTTGGTAATGGTGGTTGCAGGGAACATATTCGAACAACAGTTGATACATACTTCACTGGACTGCAAACGGGTCAGTGTGTATTTGTTGATTTTATCTGCTTGATGGATGCTCATATATAGTTGTTACTTAGGGTGATGTTGTTTAAGTAAATTCAGTTGAATGGATTGAAGATTATTTATGTTCATGTTAACAATTTTATATTTTGTGTGTTTAAGGAAATTTGTGTTTGCCTGCATTTATATGTTTACAATGTATATGTAATTTTATTTTTAGGTGTACTAGATATAATACTATAGGTTTTGGATTATATATCAATGAATGGAAGGTATCTGGGTTGGGTTATGGTTACTCCACAAAGAGAACAGTAACCATCAGATGCAGAATTTGTTAACACTCCAATACTAGAAACTTTAATTAGCAGACATGGACAGTAACTTCATTTTGTCTCCTGCAAATGACAACCAACTTGGACAACTGGCTTAGCATAATTTTATTATAAGAAGGAATTAGTTCTCTTGAACATTCTGAAACTGAAACTTCCACTAAAACACAAGTTCCAGACCATAAATAATAAACTTGTATTGTTGAATGATGGAGATATATCTATTCGTCAACATGCTGACCAGTACAACTATGGTCTTTCTCAGTCCTAGATGGCCCAGGTGACAAAGGCCCAACCTCATCTGTGGTACCCACCCTATCCTATAACAACGTTTGGGAACAACAAAGAATCTAAGTAAAAGACTTAAGTTAGGGATTATTAGACAAACATAGGTAGTATAAATACAAGCATTGTACAAAAATCCACAAACCTGATCCCACAAATTTGTAATTACTAGAATGATGAGTTTCCCAGTTAAATAACAACAACAAAACCAAAAATATAAATTAAAAAACTACGGAAGAAAATTTGGACCAAATATTGAGAGTTCTAACTTCCAAATCTCCAATCGGACACCAAATACCTAACTTATCTCACATTATTATATGAGTTTAATGTTTATCTATTAATTTTATATTATCATTCTAATTATATATTATTATTTAAAATATTTTTAAATATTTATTTTAAAAATTAATAAGTTATTATATATAATAAATCGCTACCAACGTATCATTCATTATATATGGGGATGTGGCACTTTCATATATTCAATTTTTACAAACAAAAAGAAACATATAATTAAAATTGTTACAAAATTTATTTTGTAAATACTATTTTTTATGCACTTCCACACTCATGTGCATTATCTATTTTTTGCATAAAAAAACTTTATATTATATATTATAAATAAGAATCAGTACTAGGTGTACTGAAGTGTACAACTGAAGTGTACAACAAAAAACATAGGCAATGAAAAGCCAAACCCAACTAAAAGACAAGTACAATACAATACAATACAGCTGACAAGATATGTGAAACCCCTCTAAGAGAGTTCCTCCTTCAAGTCATTGACCAAAGGTTAAAATGAGTTTGGAATCCATTCTCCATACACCTTAAGGACCAAGTATGGAATAAGGCTTCATCCATGACTTTTTCAGGGTTGAAGAGCTGGTTATTGAAGACCAAGTTGTATCTGTGATTCCAAATAGTCAAGGACAATGCTATCCATAAGACCTCCCATTGTTTTTGCTTTTGACAAGTGGATAGTGATTACACATTTTTCTATATTTGTAAAAAATAAAAAAGAATGCATGTGTCAATGACATAATGACAGACAACAGAGAAAGTTACGGTACTTTTATTAGTCACCAGCACACAAGAAAGAGCAAACATGTCATCGGAAACAGGACATTTCAAAATTTTAACTCTTGATATGTAAGGAATGCTTGCTTTGTGATTGTGTGATACCATAACACATTCTAGTCTAAATCCCTGGACATAATCTTCTAATAATAGTAATGATAGTAATATAATTATAATACATGAGTGACCTAAATAGCTAGCTTAAGGTAGATGGGACTCGGGAAAGGCAAAAATGTATAATAGCAGAAACAAGGGACCAAAATTACCAGTGTCAAAATTCGCAATAATAGTATCTTCACCATATCTGACCTTCCTAAACAAAATCAGAGGGAATTACCCCATCATTCCCTTCCAGGTCCATGAATTCCCACGAATGAGTAGTGTGTAGTTTTCTTCCTTTTTGTTCTTAGATTTAGAATTCATATGCTTGGTTCGATCTGTGCAGGTTCTACATTACTGTGACTGTGACCTCCAAACATTCTTTTGTTTTTTTTTTTTGTTTTGAAAAGCATTCCTGTGGTTAATGGCTTTTATTCCGAATATAATATGATTGACAATTACAGTTAATATAGCATTGTGTATTATCTTCTTACTTCTTTAGTTATTTTTGAAATCTTCTGTTTACCATAATCCATATGCTTTTGTGGGTCGCATTTTTAATTGATTATATAATAGTTGAAATTGTAATTATATTCTTGTTTTCTACAGCATTTTCCCTCAACTCATGAGACTTTTTCACAATTAACCATTATGCTGGAGATGTAAGCTTGAGAATGTGTAGTTTTCTTCCTTTTTGTTCTTAGATTTAGAATTCGTATGCTTGGTTCGATCTGTGCAGGTTCTACATTACTGTGACTGTGACCTCCAAACATTCTTTTGTTTTTTTTTTTGTTTTGAAAAGCATTCCTGTGGTTAATGGCTTTTATTCCGAATATAATATGATTGACAATTACAGTTAATATAGCATTGTGTATTATCTTCTTACTTCTTTAGTTATTTTTGAAATCTTCTGTTTACCATAATCCATATGCTTTTGTGGGTCGCATTTTTAATTGATTATATAATAGTTGAAATTGTAATTATATTCTTGTTTTCTACAGCATTTTCCCTCAACTCATGAGACTTTTTCACAATTAACCATTATGCTGGAGATGTAAGCTTGAGAATTTGTATTGTATTACATAGCTTCAAAATATTTTGTTGAATTTCATTATTTGTACTGTATTACATATAAGCAACGTAGCTTTTTGTACTAATTTAACCTGAGTTTATAAATTTCCAAAAAGTAAAAAAAAAATATCCATATTCTACATCGATTCAATTATAAACGATGTAGAAAATATCCTCATTCTACATCGGTTAGGCGATAAACAATGTAAAAACTCTTCAAATTCTACATCGGTTGATTGAAGACCGATGTAAAAACCTTTCCATTCGTGTCCATTCTACATTGGTTTCGTGATAAACGGTGTAGAAAATCTCCTCATACTACATCGGTTGGACGATAAACGATGTAAAAACCTTTCATTTTCTGCATCGGTTGATTGATAACCGATGTAGCCACGCTACCATATCTAGTCATTTTACATCGGTTGAACTATAACCAATGTAATAACCTTTCATTTTCTACATCGGTTGACTGATAACCGATGTAAAAACCTACCCATTCAACATCGGTTTCAGCCTTAGAATCGCGGTAGAAACCTACCCATTCTACATCGGTTGTAGCTAGACAACCGATGTAGAAAAGCCGTCCTTGAAAGACGGTCATAAAATTGATGTTGTGATTCAACGACCCCGGGTTATCACCACACGTCATAACCGATGTAGAAAAGCCGTTAGAATCGATGTAGAAAGTCTTTTTTTTAGAAGTGCAAAGTGGACATATCTGAGTTATGCACGATCATCCATCGATGCGGAGACATGATTTCTAACAATCAAAACCTCAGTTTGAAGTTTATTCGGAGACAAACTAATATGGTGGCTCATACTCTTGCAGCCATATCTTTTACTTGTTCCATTGCCTGTATATCAAGTTGTATTTACTATTTGATTATTGATGATAAAGTTAAGCTAGTTTTCATTAAAAAAAAATTCAAAATCTAATTAATACATTTTTTTTTCAAATATAAGATTATTTAATACCCATAACTAGTGGTGGAAGTATTGCTCCCTCCTAGATTTATTTACACAAACCAAAAAATCTCGTTTAATAGATGAAAGAAAATAACAAATTAACCTTAATCCTATTTTCTACTGATAAATACTCCCTCTTAGATTCTACTGCCAATCATCATTAATGATTCGTAATGCTTTAATTACGTGAAATATAAATGGAGTAGTGGAGTGTGGGGATTTGGAACGCTGGAATAAGCATTCAACATTAGTGGAGCGGTGTGAAAGGGAATTAACTTCATTTGTGTATTTTCAAGGCACTTAACTTGTTTTACTGAATACGATGCAAAACAGCAGTCATATTCAAAAAATATATATTAAAGGTATAACTGTAAAAAATAACGAATATTCAATTGAAAAATTAAAATGACTATCATTTTGAAATAAAAAAGATTCTCTTATACGATAATTATATTGAGAAGAAAAGAGTATCAAAGATCAATATACTAGTATTAAACAAGATAATTTTAGTCCAAGTATAACAATTTTTAATTCTAGTAAATATTTTTTAATTTATGTACAACAATTTTAAACATTAAAAGATATGAAAAGAGGTAATATTACTGTTAATTTCTGGACTAAAATATAAGAAAAAAATAACAATTTTCTTACTTTAAGATAATTAGCTAACATTGTTGAATGTTAATTGTCTCTATACACAAGTTAAGTTATTTCTTAATGTATCCTTTGCATTTAATTGCATAGGACAAAAAAAGAAAAAAAAATAAAATTAAAAATCTAATTAAATGAAGAAAATTTTAAAGATAACATCGTTAAATAAGAAAGTTAATTAAAATATTTTTATATTTTAATTATTGCATATTTATTTTCTTATATTTCAGTCCAAAAATACTAGTAGGAACCATAATAATTTTAGACCACTTTATAATTTCTCATTAAAATAAACATTAAGAAAGTTTATCTTAATCATTTCACGACTCGTTGCATGAGCAAATCCAAAAATTTTATGTTACACATAAGACATGAATATATATATATATATATATATATATATAAGTATTTTAGTATGTGTACGATACATGATAAATATTTATTTTATATAACTAAAATTTAAATAATTCAATAAAATTTAATAGATAAATTATATTTTAATTAAAATTAATAATAAATAAATATATTGAAGTATAAATTCTTTTATGCATATAAAATATTGTAAAGATAAAAATAATACAATAAAGGATATTCCCACATTTAGGAATGATAGTTCAAATTTATTATGTAAATAATTAATAAAGGAAAAAATTACTTTAAATTCAAAGGTTCGGTCCAAACAAAAAAAATAAAAATCGAAGGCCATTTTGTAAGTGTAACTTCAAATTCGAAGGTTCATTAAATGGAGAGATAGAAAAATTTAAAATATAAAATTTTTAATTGCTCGATTAAAAAGAAGAATTTCAATTTTGGCTTATATATAGTTATCTAAATTTAAAAGTGATCATTTTCATTCACTTAGTTTAGAAATAACTCACTTTTTTCAGGTAGGAAGAAATAGCTCATTCTTAAATTCGTATGAGAATATTAAAAAAAAAAAGAGTAATCTTAAGAATGGTGGACTATTTTCAATCTAGGAAGATGAAGATAATTATTTTTAAATTTGAGAAACCAAAAGAAAATCAAGCCTAAATTTAAAATAAAAATAATATTTTTAAGCCATTAATTTTTTCTCTCCTTCCTCATTTTCTTAGTATACAAAACAAGATTAAAAATAAAACAAAACCTAATAAATAATGTTGCACTCTTCTTTAATTGGTAACCACTACTTTAAGGTAATGGTTTAAAAATTTTAAAAAAAAATTATTGAAAAGTACAACAGTAATGTCCTCCATCGTAATATACTATATCGAACATGATTTGTAATAAAAGTTAGAAAAAAAATTTATTCTTTTAATTGCACAGACCCATTTTAAAATTAGTATATTTTCTCGAGTGGAGAACCAGAGGAGCATGTGGCTCTTGCATTATTCCTTATGCATTAATATCACTTGAACAGTTCCCAGCTGGGTAAATACCCCTTCATCAATGCTTCCATTTTATCCCGTACTCCCTCTCCCGGTAATAATTGTCATGTAAGATTTTTTTTTATCCTCAAATAATTATTGGAGTATTATTTTAATTTTTAATGTAATATTAATTTTTTTCATTTATAACTTTTACAATATTAACAATATGAGTTATAAAAAATAAATTAATAATGATAAGATTAATTTAATAAGATTATTATTTTGTTTTATCTATTTAATTATTATTATTTTTGTTTGTATAAAATAACTTAAAACGATAATTATAATAAAATAAATATAGTATTTTTTAAATTTAAATAACAAAATTGTTACAAATATTTTTTGATTGATTAAATTAATATTAATGTCTCAAGATAAGTATCCTATTTGAAAAATAATTTATCTCAAAATAAGTTTTATATTAATTTTTAATGTAATATTAATTTTTCTACTAATATTCTTAATAGGTGTTATGTTAGCTTTCCGATTTAAAGCATTATTAAGATTAATTTTATGAAATTATTATTATTTTTCATCAATTAATTGACTTTTCTTGATATATGTGAAATAATATAGGATGAAACTTATTTTGGGGTGAGTATCAGGTAACCCTTCCACTTCAAAATAAATTTTATGTTAGTTTTTTAATGTAATATTAATGATTTTTTTTTCACTATTAAAAATTCACGGATCACCCACTAAAAGTAGCTGCCAAAAATTTTTCAATGTAATATTGATACTAAAATTAGTTTTATAAAATTATTCTTCTCTTATAGATTTACTTATTAGCTTTTTTGTTATTATAAAATAACCTAAAATGATAATTATTTTAAATGTAGAGAGTATATGATTAACTTTTTTTAACATTTTCACATAATTAAATTAAATGAAACATTATGCTTTTAAAACTCTTAATTTAATGATTCAAGAAAATATATTAACAAATTTCATATTTAATGCATAAAATATAATAAATATTTGCATATGTCTGGATATCATATTGTAATAGGAGGATCTCCTGGAGTTTATAATGAGCTGTAGGATGTAAAATTCTAAATGTCACACTTAAAATTTATTAAATTAAATTTCAAAAATAAAAATATCATTATTATTTTTTTGACAAAAAATATCATTTATTAAGAACTAGATTGATGGAGTTCTATACAAAACTTAAACTAGACAACTTAATCCTATCACATCTATCCACCAAGTTTTTGAATGGATAAGTCAATCAATAACATATCTACACTATATTATAAAATATTACTCGTGGCTTCTAGTGCCATGGTCCCCATGCCTGTATTATTCGCGAAGGAAAAACACCAACATCCAAGTGGCATGCTATGATTGCAGCAGGATTTTTCGCCATAAATTATGGAAGAGGACTTTGTAAAATTACATTATACAAAAGTTTTATATAATGACCCGAGAAATAAAAAGGGAAGTAACATATAAGGCAGATGATGTGAGAGAAAAGGATTGAGAATAAAGAATGTAGCAAAAAATGTTATAAAAATATATTATTAATTAATATACTGTTTTTGGTAAATTTATCTGATAAATATAACTCAATACATAATTATTGAACCATTACTACAGCAAATACATTTTACATTGGTTATGTTGACCATTCTACATCGATTATGGACTGACGTTGTAGAAGACGTCGTAAAAAGGGAGTAGATGTTCTACGACGGTCACAGAGAGCGTCATAGAATAACGTTAATTCTACTACGGTCCCTTGGCCACGACCGTTGTAAAATGGTGTTAATTCTACGACGGTCGCTTGTTGAACCGATGTAAATTGGTTTTTATTCTACTACGGTCCCTTGACATGGACCGATGTAGAATGCACCTGATTCTACGACAGTATTCCAAGAACCGATCTAGAATGCGTTTTTTTTTTGTTATTTTATTTATTTTTGTTCTTTGATAAAAAAATTTTGGTATTCATCATCACAAAGTTGAAACATCGAAAATTCAAGGAATAAACACACATTACAATACAAAATTAAATAAACTTTATGCAATCAATATCAATTATTCAAATCTTTTGTAGTTTGAAGCACTTTCAAAAGTAAAATGAATTCCTATAAAACATTTGCTTATAAAAAAAACAAAAACAAAATATATACAAGCCAGAAGAACACTTGAGTTTTTCAGAAATTCAACTCACCTCATCAGGAACCATATAGGCCCGTGTAGATCGTTTGGCAAGTTTTTGGACATATTTATTAAGCCCAAATTTCTTAGGACCCTTGGTTTCTTTGAGGAGATAATACATCCACATATTGTTTGTCTAAAGTTTCCACAATGGCCTTTTCAATATCAGCAAACGCTTGTTGCCAATTTTTTTCAAAAAAAAAAAAAATCAAACTCATCCTTCAATCTTTTGTCCATCTCATACAATAAGACACTTAGAATCAAGGAATAAAAACTCCAGTGCTAAAATATGCCTTTTTATTATGAGCAATAATTAAAAAAAACTTATCATAGGTATTTGCTTATAGGAGAGATCAAAAGATGAAAATGGAAATGAATAGCATTTGGAATTCACGGGGGAAAAAGGGGGAAAGAAATAATAGGAACTGGCATACATTCTCTAAGACCAAGGTATATTCTGGCCAACAACAAATGATGACCTCGTAGTCTGTCAATGTCTCCTTCAGCCGCTCATACATATCATCAACAAAGGGAGTAGTAGAATGTTGTGTTCTAACTCTTGACCATTTCACCTGCAACAACATTTAGATTTAAGGCAACCCCGCTGTCACAAAACAATTTACTATTGAAGTTATGTTTCTCCATTCTAAATCCGATGTTAGCTTACCAAATCTACCAAGGCCAACATCATTATCATTGATCATCAAACAACTCATTTTTCCCTGTATCAGGAAAGCAATACTATAGAATGTCAGCAGATTGAACAATTGGAATAACATTGGTCAATTCAAAACATCGGTATTGAAGCTAAAGGTAATACTGATATGAACAATCTTAAACTATTTCAACCAAATTAGAAGGTGAATGTTGGACAGGTCAGCCTTCAGAATGTCATCATCACCACTTGGTAAATATGAATTAGGATTTTGGCCTGTTTGTTTAACCATTAGAAAATCAATTCTAGCACTTTCCACTGAAAAACACAAGTTCCAATGCAATTTCTCCCTTGGCTTTTTCTAATCTAACTTTACTCCAATTCTAGCACTAAAGCTTCCTGTAAATATATATATATATATATATATATATATATATATATATATATATATATATATATATATATATATATGTGTGTGTGTGTGTGTGTGTGTGTGTGTGTGTGTGCATGCGTGTGTGGAGGGGGGGGGGGAGATGTCTATATATACATGGCATTGTCTCACATTTTGGATATGCGTTCAAAACTGCATCCTCAATATATGCTCCTGGAAGGCCTTGTATCAAGTAATTCACTAGTTAGGAGAGACAATGATGCTATGTGAATATTTTTTTTTTAAAAGAAACTATCATGCATCATACCTAGTAAGCAACACGCAACTTTGCCCACCATCACTTGAAGAAAATTCATTAGCCATTAATGGCTCTACAATTAAAGAAGTTGTATAGTCGTGCCAAAAGAAATTAAGGAGGATATATAACGCACTTTCATATGTAACCTCCACATGGTTCCATTCCAATTCAAAGGCACTTGAAACAATTTATCAATAAAACTTATCTTTTGTAGACCAAAGAGATATGAATTATCCAATTATGACAACCTCACTTCTTTCTGGTCAACACGATCAAAGCAAGATTCTTGAACTTCACCATTGATGAACACCTTGGGTCTCTTGAAATATAGCACAGGTTCAATAAGAATACAAAGAACTCTGGCGGGAAATTTATCATGAAACCAAAAAGAAGTTGAAGGTCCCCTACTTTGTTGATCGAACCACTCTTGAATACTTGCTCCTATAAAGCAAAATTTGGTATTTCCAGCCTTGTGCAGTTTCTGTTAGTCATAATTCATAAAAAATTCATAAGTTTATCAGCATTAAGTGCACCATGGGCTTGTTTATATACATTAAAAACAAGACAAAACCTAATTTAACATGCTTGAGCTCAAGGAAGACAAGGATTTACACCCTGAAAAATTACAAACACCAATAACACTTTAGAAAAAAAACTAAACAAGAATATAGGAGGAAATGTAAGAAGCCACCCAGTCTTAAGTTACTATAGTGTAGATTCTTTGGGAGATAAAGAAAACAAAACTAGTCTTGTTGTTATGAGGCAAGAGGCTAAAAATTAATAGGAAGTATGGTATTCACCAGGAGCAGTAGGGTCTACATATTAAACCTGTCCATACTTAAGAAAAGTTACAAAAAGCATTGTATTTGTTGAAAGGGGAGGTGAATGCAAAGAACTGAGCTAGCTAGCTTAACACATTAAGACCAAAATGGAAAGGCAAGAATAAAACAATCATTAGACAGAAATACGTACAGAAAAGGTTTCAGAAACCAAACAGGGTTGTTGTGTAGGTGAATCCTTGGATTCATCATTAAGAAATTCGTCGTCTTGATCTTTAGCATTGGAGTCAGTGAATCTGAGAACATGAGTTGCACATCTTCCTTGACCTTTTAGGAATAAAAATCTGCATAGTTATTGGCAACATAACCTTTTGAAAGGAATTACATAATTAATTAGGATAAACATATGTTATCCATGAAATCAAAATCCAACTAAATACTTGCTGGAAGTACATGATATATATACTAACCCAGAATTTGTAGTGCTGGTTCGTCAATTCCACTTTGACGCCAATTCCACTTGGACACCACCCATCTCGAAATTAGGGTCCAATTCCACTTGGACGCCACTGTACTCTGCCGCAATCAGAGTCTTGAAAGAATTCTTGTTTGCTTTGGTTGCGTGCAAGATCTACACCCATTTCCATTCAGATTCATAAACCAAAATTGTTGTTTGCGCAAGAAAGAAAGAAAAAAGAATAGAAAGGAAACTCACCAGAGCCATGACTTGGAGCAAACTAGTATGTGGTTTGGTTTTGCTGTGACACGACCACAACTATGATGAAGAAGAAAATGACACAGGAGAATGTGGGCCCTCCAAAGATGGTAACTCCATCGTGGTCGAAGGATTCTGTTTTTGAGAGCGAGCAATCGAAGAAGAGATCTTCTTCTTCTCCGAGGCCCTCCAAAGATGGTAACTCCATCAAGTCTAAGTCCAAGTCTCCCACTTGGTCTAAGGGTTCGGAGAGCAAGTAGTCCAAGAGTGTTGACATGAAGAAGGCTAAAGAGGAGTTGTTGCAGTAGGTGAAGATGGTAACTTGCACCTTCACAGGTCGCTGCTGTCAATGGGGGAGGATGAGCAAATGGCTGAGCTTGCAAGCTAGGGTTAGTAATTAGTAAAAACGAATACGAAGGAGGTTTTTCTTCAAACCCGTCGTTGTCTTAGCTTTTGATAATTACGGAAATGTCATTGTGTCTCATTCTAAGACGGTTATTTATAACCGCCTTAGAATGTATGACTTAAAAACAATTTTTTATTCTCCTAATTACAAAAATGCCATCGCGCCATATTCTAAAACGGTCCTCCAAAATCATCTTAGATGGCACGTCGTAAATACCATGTTTTCTAGTAGTGAACTAATAAATGAATTATTAAAAATTAGGCTTATATCTCATAAGAACATAAGCTCAAATCATATTTTTTGCTATGAGAGTTTTATTCCTAAACAATCTATAGATACTTTTAAGCCTTTGGTCTACTATTCGAAATAATTATCCACACTTAGTATAGTTGTTCAATCTTTTGTTTGCTTTCCTTTCTAGGGCAAATTGTGGAGGCTTTCTTGTTGAAGTGGCGGTGCCAAAATATGTTGTTGCATGAAAAGTTGCCGAACGACACGGTCCAGTTGATGCTTCTCAACAATATGGAAGCAAATTAATGGCACCAAATCTCTCCAAATTTCACTTCCATGCAAACAAACATACGAAAGCAACTACAAGTATTGTATGTATGGGTCCCATATAATCTTCAGCGTAACAAAACAAAAGCATTAGAAAATCCATAAACGCAAATCTCTATTTTTAAATAAACTAATTACGTCATGGCTTTGCATCATGTTGATCTTTTCTCAGTAAAATCTTATGTCCCACCTACGATAGGTGAAATTAAGGTTTTGAACACCCCTGTAACCATAACTTAAAATGCTATCACTGTTAGTATATGCAAAAGCTACGTTTGAAGGAAGTTTTATAGGTAGACACTAATTGTGCACCTAAGGGAAAGCCTAAAACTGGCAGTCGATGATGAGATGGTGCCATGAAAGGAAATCTTTCCCATGCTCATAGTTTTACCAACAAACTTGTTCCCCCAATTTCAATTGCTTTATAATTAGTTGGCTTACAAAATTCACAATACAAATAACTAAGCACAACTAATCCCCAACTATACATCTCACATTGTTGAATGTTTGCAAGAAATGAAAGATACCTAAGTGGTGCATATTGAAATATCAGAGATCACATTAGAATGGGGGTTGAATGGTGTGTTAATCAAAGATATAAGTTTTTTTTTAACAAATAGAAGTTTTCATAGGATAACGAGTGGTATGGAATATATGAATTATGTCATCCAATGGTTGAAAAACAATTTCTGTTAAAATAATAAATTGTCGTCCAGTGAGTGATAAAACAAAGTTTTCTTTAGAGCTTTTTGGAATAACACTTGTATAATAAAGTGTGTCAAAATGGACTTAAATAAATATAAGTTAAAGTTTAAGAGAGAAGTAGAAATACTTGATTTACATTGGTTCACTCAAACTGAGTTACGTCTATTTTTCCTTCACAAAATGTAAAAGGTTCCACTAATCAAACTAATTAAAAACAAGTATTCTAACTCGCCAACTTGACACTCCTAGCTATACAAATATTCTCAATGTCACTTTTGGCACACTTCTTAGACTTCCCCTGAATGTAAGAACACCCAAGTATTGTTTTGTCACTAAGTTACTCCTGGCTTTCACAAACAGATTGTTTGATGGAATACAAAGATTCACACACTCAAAGAGTGGATATACAATAATATCAAATACATAAGATAACTTTGCTAAGCAAAGAATTGAACTATTTTTAGTGCTAAGAGTATCATCCAATGACTACTAAGGAACGTCGCTTTCACTTCGTTATTTCTTTCTCATATTTCAGTTCTCTACATCACTTCATGATTTGAGTCGCTATTTATAGACTTCACTGGAGTATCTGTTGTGGGATCTGTGCCTTCTTTCTTGACATGACTATTGTCTCATATCTTGTTGCAAAGCCATGTTGAGCACTTTGGTTGGAGAAATAAAAATCAAAGTACAAATAATTGTTGGCAAAGTACAAACAATTGTTGTTGTCTTGTCCCATGTTGAAAGCGACCTTTGTGAAATATACCTTTGTTCATTCTTTTGTTTTTGTCCTTACCTTAAATTCAAATTTCAAACATAAGAATAGAAAAAATGAAACATACAAATGGTTAGGTTTGAGCACTTCCCTTTTATTGCTAACACTAAACTTGTCACTTTTTTGTGGATGTCACTTATCTGTTATATGTATAAAATCAAAATGTAAGTGATTAATGTCCATTGGACGCGAGCAAAAACAACTCAGTGTATTGACATTGGTTTTCAAAAAGAGTGTACAAAAATGATGCAATCCTAACCCCCAAGGACATTGGATAGAAGACTCCAAGAAGATTGGGCCAGAGATGCAAGAGAAAGCCCTAGGATTCTCATGAGCCTTATGGTAGATTTTGGATCCATGGGCTAAGTATGAGCCCACTTATCTTTGTACATATTAGATTAGGGTTTCATTATTTTTGGGCCTTGTATTTAGGGCTCCATAGTGTAGGCAGGGTACCCTAGCAATGTAGGATTTTTCAGCCCTTGTATTTTAGGGCACCTAGACTAATTTTTGTATTAGGAGTAGTTTTATAATTTCACATGCATTAAGTACACTATTTGATGTGTATGTTGGGAGAAAAATTTAATTGGATTGAGAGCCTAAGGGGGATGTGAGCATTTGTTTGCTACACCCCATTGTCACATCATATAGTCACACTTTGTGCATGTCCTTCATGCTTTACATGCCTCATGATACTTGTCGCAACCTAACACAACAAGACAGTGAAAGAAAATAGAAGAGATTTATTTTCTAAGAAAATGAGAGGGAGTCACCACCAACGTTTATTTTTTTTTTTAAAAAAAGACGTTAGAGAAAACCAAAAAAGAAGGTCTACGAATTTTGAAAAGAAGGGGTTCGGGAGTTGTTTACGCATAGGGAAGGTGCTAGCACCCCACGCGTCCGTCACAGAGAACGACAATCTTTAATCGAGTGTACAATAATAATAACGTGACTTTAAAATTATTTATTTTCCCAAGCATACCAATTGTCATTGTAGGTTTCACATTTATAAAAGAGTTCGTCTCCACAGGGACTCGAGTTTACTTAATTTATTCGGATAAAGGTTATCAATTCAATAGTTATGTACAAATTTAATCGAATGTCATCAGTTTTGGTTTGATTAACTAAAGACAACTTAAAGTAAAAGAATAGTAAAAATAACGGAATCATGGGAACAACAAAAATACAAAAATAACGGAAAATACGAAAATAACAGAATTTAGTGTGTCGGAAATACGTAAATTATGGAAATGACTTAAATTAATTCAAGAAAACATAGGATTGGATTTCATTGTTCATACCTTGAGTATTCTAATAAGATTAACATATATAAATTATTTTCTAACATTAATGATGCACACATGGTTATCCCAAGTCGATTCCTCGCACTTGGAACCTAAGAATATTTACTAAATATTAATCCCTCGCATATGCAGTAAATATCCTAGCATTACAATTATATTCTCGTGCTTTTTGCAATCAAAACGTTATGCTCTATTCCTAGCAACGTAACATAAAGAGTAAAATCATTCGGTTCAAATTCTAAGATTACTTTCCAGTCTCACTTAAAATCCAATTTCATGATACTAGTGATCAAATATAATCATGCATTACGAGTAGAATGAAATTACCAAGAATGAAATTACCAATAATGAGTAGAAAAGATTAATACATATATAATATCAAAAGGGACACATAAAGGTACCAAGATTACATCCAATCCTTAAGAAAAACTAACCAATCATTTGTGTAGAATGCAAGACTAACGAGAAATGACGAAGGAAGTGATTCATGGTCACAACTCTACTGCGCCTCGGATCCACTTTTCCTCTTCTCCTTCTTTTTCTGCGTTTTCTCTTTGTTTTTTAGGCTGCTCAACCCTTTTTTTCTCTTTAACCATGCATGACTATTTATAGAAAACATCCATTGAGTGTAGGGAAATTCGCCCAAGCGAGCTGCAGCTCGCCCAAGCGAATTGTAGCTTAATGGTGAAGGCATCTACTTGCCCAGGCGAGTTGCTTGCTTAGGGCTGAAGTTACATCTTAGCCCAGGTGAGCTGGATGCTAGCCTGGGCGAATTTAGGATAAAAAATCTTCATGAAAAGACCATTTTGCCCTTCCTTGTGGCTTTTCTTCTAGATCTAACAAACAATCATCAAAACCTAAGTGACCCCTTGGCCTCGCACTGTAACCATTGCCAAACACCGGAATTCGACTGGTTTCCCTTTTCCTTCTCCGTAACTTACTTCGTTCTTAATTTACTGCGTTTCATTTTTTTTCTATCTCTATCTCTATGTTTTTTTTGCTGCTGGCAATGATAAAAGCATTAAACCCGGATGAAATTAGGGTCCGACAATTGCCCCTCTTTACTTATTTCTTATTGAAAATAAAAGATAATGACACTAATTTCATTTGAGTGATCTTGGAATTCAATGTCGCATGATAGAGAAAAAAAATAGTGAAATCAATAAAACAAAAGGACATTTAAGTCTTATAACATAAAATAGAATACCTTGAAGTCCTATAGAAACGTAAAATGGAGGACATTGAAGTCCTATAGTGCATAAAAACAGAGGACATTGACATTGAAGTCTTGTAAAGTATACAAACAAAAGACATAGAAGTCTCGTAAAGCATAAAAAAATAAAAGACATGAAGTCTTGTAAAGCATAAAAGTAGAAGACATTGAAGTCTCATAAAGCATAAAAAAATAGAAGACATGAAGTCTTGTAAAGCATAAAAATAGACGATATTGAAGTCTTGTAAAGCATAAAAATAGAAGACATGAAGTCTTGTAAAGCATAAAAACAAAAGACATGAAGTCTTATAAATCATAAAAGTAGAGGACATTGAAGTCCTATAAAGTAATAAAATAGAGAGGACATTGAAGTCCTATAAAGCATAAAAGAGAGGACATTAAAGTCCTATAAATCAATAAAACATAGAGGATTAGGGTGGCCTGACAGAGGTTGGGCTTGATGCAAGGAGCCAGACGAAAGCTGGGTTTGATGCCAAATAATTGGCGAGTATGATGAAAATGAATGTATAATTGATGTATGCTTGGCATGCGTAGATTTGCGTTGTGATGTGGAATGCATTGAATTTTGGAACCTCAACATGAAGTGCATGAGTTTTGGAATATACTATGATGAATGACATGGGCGCATGAGCTATGCCCTGCGATGAAAAAAAAACCACGACCTTGGATCAAGAAATGCAATGCAACAGACTTTGAGCCATGATGATATGAGCCTTAAACTATGCACTGCTCATGAGTCAGGCTCTGCTGGTCCTCATCCTCATCCTCTTTTTTTTTTTTATTTTGAAAAAAACATGGATTGACTATTTCTTTCTAAAAGAAAAATGATTAATGCAACCTCATATCATCTTTTGTATGTCTCTTCAGATACTCTCTCAGAGTGTATGTTTATTATGATTCAATTACTTGGCAATTTCAGAAGATGGCATTAAAGTCATTTGATGTTTAATTAGTCGACTGAAACATTAATTTAAGGGTTCGCCCCTTTCTTTTAGTTTAAAACTTTGATTACTCTACACATCAAAGAAAATATTATGCCTTGGGATTGACCACGTGGACCATTGAAGGATGGCAATAGATAGTTACACTTATGTATATGATCGAGTGAAACTTTCCTGATCCAAGATCACATAGAAATGCCATAGGTTTATCGATCTTGTTGGGGTTCGATGATATCGGCCGATCTCGAAAGGAATTATGTAACAATGGTGGCCTATAAATTCAAAAGGAATCTCATGGGCTTGGAGTGAGCAACTAATGTTGTGCATACTTTAGTATCATAATTGCCTTTGGTCATCTTCCACGAGCTCCTTATTGAATGAGCTTCCTTCTCAAGTTGTTTGAGTGCTAACCTTGGGGAATCAGTTATCTATTCTCATATTCCTCTTCCTTTCTATCTTAACAAATCAAAAACGTGTGTGTTCCATTTTAGAACCCAAACTCAAAAGTGAAGTTAGTCCTTTTTTTATCCGCATGGGCTTTATTGGGCTCGTAACGTAGTCGTGGGTTAAGAGGACTATGAAAGGAAGGTTGTAGAGGCTCAAAAAGTGTTTAAGGGTTATATAGAGTAAGAACCTTGAGCACTTTCTTGTGCTTTCAGCCTTTGGTCGAGTCTTATCTTGCTTAATACATTAACTGATGTGATCCTTATTAGGAGCGGATCGCTTGGTACAGGTCACTGAATTTCGAGGACGCCACTTCCAGAGATGGAAGATAAGTCAGGGTAGACGCCATAAGAGTTACCTTGATAAGTCCGAGATTGGTTCAACAAGAAACCCAGAGAGAAGCTCTCACACATATTTTCTCAAAATGCCTAAAGTCATTTATATTGAAAACGAGTTCAATACATATAGTATAGCTGAGGTGCAGTTGAAAGGGCACCAAATAGATTTAATTAAAATTACAATGAAAAATAGAAAAAAAATATTTGACATGGGCCTAACCTAGAATTTGGTGAATTTGAAACGAGTTCAATATTTTGTCTCCTTTTCTTAGCTAGCCTTTGGTGAATTTGATTTTTTATGATCATTTGGGCCCAACCTAGAATTTAGTAGACTTTATGCATGTATTGCTTGCACTACTCCTTCTGTCAATTTAGCAGTGGTTCTTACTCTGGGTTCTTTTAAGAAAATAATTGCATTTGGCTCGGAACGAGTAGCAAGGGATAAATTAGTGTTTAGGATAAAGAAACATGGTCATGTGTCATTTCAAATCTTGACTAGACTTTTACAGTTTGGATTTTGGGACAAAACCTTTGATGAACACGCCCCTGATTGTTTTCATTTCTCACCTTTCCCTTTTCCTTCTTCTTCCCCTTTATTTTATTATCATTTTTTAACCCTAACTTTTTCCTAGGCCGCCCTTTCAGGTTTTCAACCTACTGGGTAGGCATTTCCTATTTGCCCATAGGTTTGCTCGAGGCTCGCGCATGGCGTCTATCATTTCCCCAGAATAGGGTTTAGAAGTATCTGTTATTGTCGCCTATCACACTTTGTAGCAAGAAGAAACAAAAGAATAGAATGAAAAGGAAAACTGTGCAGATTCTCGAAAGAAAATTTCCAAGGACGAGAAAAATTTAAAAGAATTTCAATCGACTGATTAAAACCCAAACGACTCTCAATTTTTGCAAAACTTTTGAAGATGATAAGATGAGGTCGCATGCATGTTTGTATTTGACATTCATTTAGCAAAACAGTCAATCAAGTGTTTGTTCAATTTTACTTAACGCTTATGGCGCCTCCACCAAACATGTTGAATATGCGATTTCTAATTAGACAGACTTGGAAGTTGGCTCTGGAGTGCAGGTCATGTGAGCGAGCAAAGCAAAAGCATACATTCACATTTCAGAAGAAAAAAATTAAATTAAAAGTGTAAAAGATACGCATGAGAGGACTAGATACAATGCATCAATTAATCCATATTATTAACGTTGAGATCATTGTTTACAATGATAGGATAAACATGAAAACCCTAATGAGTCCTTGGGGATGCCCCAACAATAATCCTTCAAATTGCCCCAAGCATCATGCATAATATCGTTTGACAACATCAGAATTCACAGGCGAAGGAAGTTCTTCACCATCCATGTTTGTGAGTATTAGTGCTCCACCCAAGAAAGCTTTCTTCACCATAAAAGGTCCTTCATAGTTCAGGGCCCATTTCCCTCGAAGATCTTTCTAAACATGCGACACCTTCTTCCAAACAAGATCCCCCTCACTGAATTCATGTAGGCGCACCTTTTTGTCAAATGCATTTTTCATTCTTCTCTGGTATACCCGCCCATGACTCATGGCAGCCAATCTCTTTCCCTCGATAAGATTCAATTGGTCGAAACGTGCTGGGCTTCTTCTAACCTTGATTCTGCTAGAATTCTCAAAGAAGGAATCTCTACCTCAAAAAGGAGCACAACTTCCATCCCGTACACCAAAGAGAATGGGGTTGCCTCAATAGAAGTGCACACAAAAGTTCGATAACCATGCAAGGCAAATGGTAGCATCTCGTGCCAATCTTTGTATGACACTGTCATCTTCTGAATGATCTTCTTGATATTTTTATTGGCAGCCTCAACAGCACCATTCATCTTGGGCCGATAAGGTGTCGAATTATGGTGTTGGATCTTGAAATCCTCACACATCTTCTTCATCATTTTGTTGTTCAAGTTAGTGGCATTATCGGTGATTATTTTTCTGGGCAGCCCATATCTACAAATTATCTCCTTCTTAATGAATCTAACCACCACATTCCTAGTCACATTAGTATACAAGGAAGCTTCCACCCATTTGGTGAAGTAATCAATGGCGACTAGGATGAAATGATGCCCATTTGAAGCCTTGGGCTCAATAGCCCCAATCACATCTATGCCCCACATTGAGAATGACCATGGCGCCGACAACATATTCAACGGTACAGGTGGAGCATTAACATTATCAGGAAAAGCTTGGCACTTGTGACATTTCCTCACGTGAACACAACAACCATTCTCCATTGTGATCCAATAATACCCAGCTCTCAGAATCTTTCGAGCCATGGCATGCCCATTGGCATGGGTGCCAAAGGATCCTTCATGCACCTCCGTTAGTATATGCTCAGCCTCGTCTACATTCACACACCAGAGCAATACCATATCATGGTTTCTTTTATATAGGACTTCCCAATTCAGAAGGAAACTAGTTGCCAACCTCCGTAATGTCCTTTTGTCATTGTCAGAGGCCCCAGGCGGATACTCCTTGTCCTTGATGTATCGTTTGATATTGAAATACCAAGGCTTACCATCCTCTTCTTTTTCTATCAAACAACAGTGTGCAGGCTTAATGTGGCATTTGATTTCTATGCACGACAAGTCTCCGTGAGGGCTTATTTTGAACATGGACGATAAAGTGGCAAGAGCATCAACCATTTGGTTTTCTTCTCTAGGAATGTGATGAAATAATATATCACCGAAGAGCTTCATCAATTCCTTGATGTAATCCTATAAGGTATCAACTTATAGTCTCTAGTTTCCTATTCACCTTTCAACTGATGAATTACCAACACTAAATCCCCATACACTTTGAGCAACTTAACCCTAAATTCGATTGCTGCTCGGATTCCCAGGGCGCATGCTTCGTACTCCGCCATATTATTTGAGCAACTTAACCCTAAAGTCGATTGCTGCTCAGAAACCAACACTACCTTAATTCTATGACCTAATACATTAGACGCACCATCAAACCATACAATCCACTTCTCTTTGTCTTCATCCTCACCCTCTTCCTTAAACAGGGTCATGATATCCTCGTCAGGGAATTCTGGATGCATAGGCTGATAATCATTTATGGGTTGTTGAGCCAGATAATCTGCCAAAGCGCTCCCTTTTACTGCCTTCTGAGTGACATAAACAATATCGAACTTCAACAACAAAACCTACCATCGAGCTATTCTCCCAGTAAGAGTGGGCTTTTCGAAGATGTACTTGATTGGATCCATTTTGGACACCAACCAAGTAGTGTAATTCAACATATACTGCCTTAAACGGTGTGTTGCTCATGCCAAGACACAGCATGTCCTTTCTAGTAATGAGTAGTTCATCTCGCACACTCTGAATTTCTTGCTCAAGTAATAAATGGCTCGTTCTTTTCTCCCCAATTCATTGTGTTGCCCTAGTACACACCCCATCGACTCATCTAACACTGTCATGTACAAAATAAGAGGTCTTCCAGGAACTGGTGGTACGAGCACATGAGGATTCATCAAACATTTTTTAACTCTCTTGAATGCTACCTGACAATCATCGTCCCACTTAACAGACTGATTCTTACGCAACAACTTGAAAAGAGGCTCAAAAGTGGCAGTTAATTGTGATATGAATCTAGCGATGGAATTCATCCTTCCCAAGAACCCACGAATTTGTGTCTCTGTACGTGGATCGGGTATCTTGAGGATTGCTTTCACCTTATCTGGATCCACTTCTATTCCTTTTTGGCTAACAACAAAACCGAGCAGCTTCGCAGATTTTACCCCAAACGTGCACTTCGTGGGATTCAATCTCAACTTGTATTTACGTAGTTGCTCGAACAACTTCTGCAAATTGACTAAGTGTTCCTCCTCCATTTTTGATTTTGTAATCATGTAATCTACGTAGACCTTGATCTCCTTATGCATCATGTCATGGAACAATGCCACCATGGCCCGCTGATATGTTGCCCCAACATTTTTCAGCCCAAACGACATCACCTTATAACAAAAGGTTGCCCACAAAATATTGAAAGTCGTCTTCTCCATGTCCTCTGGTGCCATCTTTATTTGATTATACCTTGAAAACCCATCCATGAAAGAGAATAAGGCAAGACGGGTTGTATTATCCACCAAAACGTCAATGTGCGGTAAAGGAAAATTATCCTTTTGATTGGCTTGATTTAGATCTCGATAGTCCACACACATTCACACTTTTCCATGCTTTTCGGGGCTGACACGATGTTGGCAACCCACTCTGGATACCGGGCAACGGCTAAAAAACCCACATCAAATTGTTTCTTCACCTCTTCTTTTATCTTTAGGGACATCTCAGGCTCCATTCTCCTCAATTTTTGTTTCACCGGGGATTCAACGGTAACCTATGTTGCACAATTTCTAAGTTCAAACCAAGCATATCCTGATAAGACCAAGCGAAAATGTCTTGGTAGTCTCGCAACAGGGACACCAACTCTTCTTGTGCGTTAGCTGACACACAAGTGCCAACCTTGACCTCTTTTTTCTCTTCACTAGTGCCCAAGTTAACAACCTTTGTTTCCTCTTGATGCAGTTTTATCTCCCCCTCTTCCCGCTCCACTATTATCAACAAATCAGGAGGCGATCCCTAATCCTCATCTTCTCTCTTTGGTTTGATTAACTGGCTGCTCAAAATTGACATCCAGGGCCTCAGTGTCACTGCCTTCACAGGACTCATTATCGGATATACAACAAATCATTTAATCGCAACGAAAATAAATATGCAGAGAGATGAAACAGACAAAGATGCAAAAAGGAATATATCTATAAAATGTAGTATATTAATGATCACTAGAATTTTAAAGAAAGGTACGCCCGACAATAAAAAGTAACTCCTAAAGCCTTAGGCATGACAATAGGATCTAAAACCATTCGATCACATCAATTCTGAAACAGAAATCCTCGATTGCTCAATGCTCTGCCAATTTCCCAAGTTAAAGTCCGAAGAACATGGCTGCACCCAATTTGGCAGATCATCATTGGCCTCCTCTTTCAGCATGGTAACTTGGCTCGCAGACATCCATCCTGCACTCCTGAAGCTCTTGCTAATGTGGGAGATAGGGACCCTCTCTACCCACGGTTCACGCCCTTGAAGACGAGCCAAGAACTTTTATTTTCTCTCCAGAGTAATTCTTCTCTTGTCAGTATTGGTAGGCTTGTAACCCAACCCGAACCTTCCATGATTTTCGGCAACTTCCAGCAAAGTCACCATGCCATCACTATTTCGGCCCAAACCCATCCTGGGCTCATATCCATCCCATAACATAATCTGAGCCACCATCATGGAGGCATTAGACACTCTCGGATGTATTGGGAAGAACTCCACATAGGTATTGTCCGCAACCTCCAAAGCTTAGAAGGTTGTTTCAAGAGATTCCCCTGCCGTCTTAACATAGGGAATAACAAATAGGCAACTAACCAATATATCCTCTTCTCTTGAGACTATGAAGAGATAGCCTCCTACCACAAACTTTAATTTTGGTGTAGTGTCAATGGGACCACCCCAGCAGAATGGATCCAGGGTTGACCCAATAAGCAACTATAGGTAGGATTTATATCCATAACTTAGAAAGTTATCTGAAATGTGTACGGGCTAATCAAAATTGGGAGATCGATCTCCCTTCTCACATCACGTCGGCTACCATCGAAAGCTCTTACCACCATGGAGCTTGGCCTCATATATGATGCATTAAATGGTAACTTATCTAACATCATTTTGGGCATGACATTAAGAGAAGAGCCATTTTTAATGAGCACCTTGGCTACTATATGGTCCATGCACTTGACTGACACGTGCAAAGCTTTGTTGTGTCCTCTACCCTCAACTGGCATCTCTTCATCAACAAAAGTCAAGTAATTGCTCACAGTGATGTTGTTGATTATTCCCCCAAACTTCTCCACCGAGATGCCATGTTCTATGTGTGCCTCATTTAGAATTTTCATCAACAACTTCCTATGAGGCTCAAAATGCATGAGCAGCCCCAATAAAGAGATCCTAGCTGACATTTTGTTCAATTGTTGGATCACTTTGAATTCACTCTACTGAATGATTTTTAGGAATTTTGTTGCTTCCTCAGTAGATATTTGCTTCTTGCCAAAATTCTTCTCTTTCTCTATAGGCTTTTCAATAGGACTCTCGTTGTTCATTATAGGGGTCCATTTTCTCCCTTTCAATCACATTCTCCTTCACTTTTCCTTTGTCTTTCAATCTTTCCAGTAGCTTGGGAGGAGTAAAAACACATCCACTATGAGTCATGCCACTCATGTCAGAAATATTTATGACTTTAGCAGTCGGCATGCTAGACCCAACACATATGACAGATACGTCTTGTCCTCCATCAAACACATGTACGTCGTACCTCCATGGCACTTCCTTGTTACTCTCATAAGCGAATGGTGATGGCGTCCTCACCACAACGGGCTGGAAACCTCGAGGCATGTGAATGGTAACATTTCTAGTAAAATGAATTACCAAAGGTCTAGGCTTATTTAGGTTGGTGTCACTTGATTGCATAAACACCTCACCTTCCTCCTTCCTCATGTGGCCAATTTCAATTTGACCTTCATTTATCAACCCCTGCAATAACTCCTTGGACACTGGGCATATTTCTACATCATGAAACTGCCCTGGATGTAGCAAGCACTGATCCTCCTCATTATCATCGTATTCAACCATACCAGCCTTGCGTAATGCCCCCAAAATAAATCTCTTTAGGGTCGACACATCCTCTACTTTCTTTAACTTCCGAACCTCCCCTTTTTCAATAGCATTCACGGATGATCTTCCATGATTCGCGAGGGGATTAGTTCTCACATTGGGACTAACACCTAGAAACATAAGCCACCCGCATCAATCAAGCATTGTGCTTTGTGCTTAAAGGCCACACACTGTTCAATGGAGTGCCCTAGGACACCACCATGATAGGCACATGTAACATTGCTATTATACCATTGGGGAAATGAAGGTTGATAGATCTTTCTTGGGCTTACTATTGCCATTTGGTTATCGAGCAAGTATGGTAGCAGGTTAGTGTATGACATTGGAATTGGGGTGAATTGGACTAGTTTCTTTTCTGGGAAATCTCTTCTTCTTGGGTTAGTGTTTAGGTTAGGATTGGGAGTAGTGTTTGGTCTAGGTTGCATGAGGGGTGGATTTTGTGGGTGATTTAGTGGTGGTCTCTATGGTTGATTGGGTGCTCTCGGTCGGAGGGGTATTGGGCAGGGGGGAAGGCTGCTATTGGTTGAGGAGTGGTATTGGTGTAGGGGATACTGATACATGAGGTTGTAAGGGGCTTGCGGGAAGTTTGGCCATGTGGGAAGCACAACCACGACATGGGCTTCTCCCTCTCTCTTCTTCACTCCATTCATCCCAGGCCTTCTACTACCAGAATTTGTTGGAGCAGCATAATCAAACTTCCCCTTCTTCAAACCAACTTCAATCCTTTCCCCCATAAACACCAAATCCACAAAGCTTGCAGGCATATATTCCACCATCTTTTCATAATAGAACACTGGCAACGTGTCCATTATCATCTCTCTTTCTGCCATAGGAGGCACTACCTGAGCTGCTAGGTCTCGCCACCTCTAAGCATACTCTTTGAATGAATCATTGTCTCTCTTGGATAGGTTTTGCAGTTGCATTTGGTCTGGCGCCATGTCAGAGTTGTATTGGTATTGCCTAATGAAAGCATCCATCAGATCCCTCCAACAGCGAATCCGAGAGGGTTCCAGGTTAGTATACCAGATAATAGCTGCCCTAGCCAGGCTTTCCTAAAAAGAATGCATCAGCAGCTTCTTGTCCTTCGCATAAGCCCTCATCCTTCTGCAATACATCCTTAGGTGGTTCTTAGGGCAAGCGATCCCTTTGTATTTATCAAAATCTGACACCTTGAACTTTAGGGGAATAGTCACATCAAGTACCAAACATAGCTCTGACATGTTGAAAAAACCATAAATTCCTCCTCCTTCGAAGGTGCGTAGCCTCTCCTCTATATGCTCAATCTTTTCCTTCTCAAATACTGTGGGAGGCCCTTCTCCCCTCACGAAATGCAAGGGTTGTGATAACGAGTGATATTGAGAGGCTCCAGGAGCGTTTAGCATAGGGATGCTAGAAAATGAATGCCCTTCAGCGGTATATCTTGGATGGGGCCTAAAACTAGTTACAATGTGTTCTATGGGAGCTTCTTGTGCCTCCTCCATGGCATTAGAGTTATAGGCTTGAGTCAGATCGGGTTGAGTTTGATGATTCTCAGTACAAACAGGGATAGGATTAGTAACATTCTCGGCTGGCACCTGTACAACCATGGGTGGTGTATAGTTAGGAGCCAGACCATATGGTGGAAAAGTATATCTATTATGGCTCTGGGTGTATTGAGGACCATATGCAGTTACTCTTGTTGCACCTCCTTGACCTTCCACATCTGACACTAGGTGACTTTCTTGATTAAAAACGGGTAGGTGAGTTGGGTCCCTCTTAGTAGCAGTATTAGCAGCAGCAACTTTAACCTCCATTATTTTCCTCATATCCATCATCGCCTCCATCATTATTGTCATTTGCTCCTTCATGGCCTCCATATCGGCCTTCATTTGTTCATGCACCTGCTCTATTTCATTCACTATCTTTGTCTTGGCATACGTCTAGTAAGGGTGTCGTAAAGCATTGTTTTTCTTGTTGATTACAATGGTTACTTTTTTATTTCAAGGAAAGAATGCAATGAGCAATGCATAAGGATGCAACAAATAATCAACATGAATATAAGTTGCCATAATATTGCAAATTTTACGCAAGCCGCTCAAAAGGACATAAGGTCAAACCAAACCCACATTTCATTAAAACATAACTGGGTTCATGTTCGTCTTTCGGCAAGTGCACCGAATCGCATAAGTAGTATAAAACGGTAAGAACCGAGTATCGAACACTCGGGGAACTTGTGTTATTTGGTAAGCTATTTCAACAAATAAGCGTCTAGTGTGTAAAAGTAAGTGTGAATATGAACAAGTGTATAAACTATCTGTACAAAAAGAAAGAAAATCACGCGAGATAAATGATGTGCAAAAACAAGTAGAGAACACATTGGTCTTCCTAATAGGTGCCTGATGCTAAAAAGATATTCTCTATCTAACAATGCTCATGTGTTCTTATGGTGTCTCCTGAGATACTAAACCTCGATTCCTCATGATAGTTTAGCCTAATCCTAATCAAGCGTCGTCCGCAGATTCCTCTTGTAAGACTAAACTCAACCAGGATTGCATTAAGACACACATACTCAACTAACTTATCGCACCCCGATTCCTCGTGAAAGCACGACAACTCAGCCCTGCACTATCAAGGACTTTAGAGTCAGACCAATTTCCACTATTGAATGACCCTAACAAAGCATGCATCTACGTGATCAAGGTAAATACATACTGGAATGAAAAGCAGATAGCACAGACAACACACAAAACATCATTAAATAGATAGAAATATATTTACATCAGGTACCTACAGGGAAGATCCAACAAAGGATTTAGCTTTCCATACCAGGAAGCCTTCTTAACAACTAAGAAAAGAACAAGATGAAAGATTGCAAAAATACAAGTGGTGAGGATGTCTCCTTCACCTCTAGGATCTCACAATCACTCACAAACTCATCTCAAGCTCTCAAACCGGCTCCTGCTTCAAGCTCTGGTCTCTGCAGATCTTCACACAGCAAAATCTCTCAAAACTCTCTGGAACTTGGACCTTTCTCTCTCTAGAAACCCTAGACATGCAAAGCTTTGAATCCCATTCCAAACTCCCTTCACAAAATCTTATTTCAAGTTTAAATAGGTGGCCTTGTTCGTGCTCGTGCGCTTAGCGCACGTATGGACCGCTTAGCGCACGTTAGTGATTTTTGGCTTAGCGTGCCTTTCTCGCTTAGCGGATGAACTGAAGCGGTGCGCTTAGAGAGATGAAGCCGTGCGCTTAGCAAACCTATACAGCTCATCTTCTTCTAGATTCTTCCTCGCGCTTAGCCCAGGAGTGTTGCGCTTAACGGATGCTCGCTAAGCCAGCAGATTGGCTTAGCGAGAAGGTGAAAACAGTCTTTTCCAAAGCTTGCCAAATTAACCTGAAATTGAGAGAAAATGATTATTAAACACACAAAATGAAAATACTAAGTATTTATTACCTATACTTAACAAAAAATACTTATAACATTACAAAATAACCATAAATTGGGAGAGTTTGATACAATTTATACAAGTTTTATACACAAAAGTTAATCGTTTTCACCGACTAACAGTTCATTACATCACGTCAGGATACAACTGAAAATAAATAACAAGTGCATCAGTGATTCTTAATTATGTGAGTCATCAGTTCGACCATATGCTGGCAATAATCGAAGAGACTATGAACTTCATCGGGAGTAGAGTACATATCATCCATCATCTTGGCTCTAGCTAGCAGTTTCAGGAGTTCTTGACTCTCATTTAGCGTGAGCACAAACCTATTCATCCACTTCATGCTTTCCTGATGCAGTAGCTCTATCACTTCCTCATTTGCTTCTCTTTCACCCTATAAGGCTAGCACTTCCACCTGCTCATTTCTCAAAGCCTTCCCATGTACAGTAGCCAAATCATGCCTCTTCCTCATCATCTTTACCTCATATTGATCGACAATTACTAGCATATTCTTTTCCATCATGCCTAGCTTCTCCTTCAAGCTTTCCTTTAACACCCAACAATCCTTCAACTCATTTCTCAGTGTCATATTTTCCTCTATTGCTTGGTCCCTCTCTGTCATTCTCAGCTTGAGTTCATTACTATTGCCTGACAAAGCTCCTTGGTACCTTTTTCTGTTCGTATCTCCCCCTTTAACCCTTCTCATTTATCGCTTCAATGCTTCAGCTGTTGACATGTTGGCATCCCTTAGTCAATTGCATTCTTTCCTTACCCTAATAACTACTCCCTTCAAATTTTCTTTTGTCCCCATGGATTTTTGCAATTCTACTTTCAATTTTCTGACCTCCCCCATCTCAATAGGTACATTTATCTCTACCCTTTCACCATTTGTCTTCTTAGGCGGCTTGACTTCTCGCACCCTATTCTCCAACCACTGTGGATAGCTACCTACAACACCCTCATCTCTCTTCCTTAACTCTTTGTCCCTCCTATTTCGTGAGTCCCACACCTTCCTAATTTGTTGGTGCAGATTGAGATGTTCTTCATTTAATCCTCGAGCAATGCACAGTTGGATAGCTTCATTTGAGGGCGGTCCACGGATCGGGTATCCTAACTACCTGATCCCTTGCATAGGGTTATAATTGACACAACCCTTTGTTCCCATCAGAGGGACGTTAGGGAAAGCTCCACATCGATATAACACATTAGGCATCTCCTCCCACCTTGGGAACCGGCAAATTGTTGAACTTGACATGCTAGCCAAAAGCTCCTCCCAATTAATCTTGCTCTTATCTGGCGCCACGCAGAAATCTTCTAATGGAAAAGTAGGCCTACCATTGTGCATCACAAAATGAGACACCATCCATACATAGAGTGTGGGCAAACAACAGATGACTCTAGTGTTTTTCTTCTCCCAGCTCAAGTCCAAAGTACAGTACACATCAGCAAGGATGGCAACCACAGTACTTTCCCGTCGATAATAATAGGCTAAGAATGTGTCAACTGCTACCAGATCAATCTAGTCAATTGTGATAGGGAAAATGACCACTCCATATATTAAGAGAGCTAAAATACTCATGGAATACCCCCATTCTCCTTTACTTGCACATTCTCGCGCTTTATCCTCCATGAATTTCTTCGGGAAGCTCTTAACTCCATTCCCATTCATCTCCTTCTCCCTGAGTTCAGTTACCGAAATTCCCAACACTTTGGATAATCTAGGCATGGACGTAGAGTGTCCCAAAGGGAAGAAAGACTTAGTTCCTCCCAGAGGGCATCCAACAATCTTTTCAAACTCCTCAAGCATGAGTACTAGCTGGAAATCTCTAAAAGTGAATCACGCATCTGCTGATCATAATACTGGACCAAAGCGGTAATGGTGGCTATAGGCCCTTCTATCATGGCTAAGTCCAGAATTTTCCTATAAGTACCGACAAAGTGATGCAATCCTACTCCGTAAGGGCATTGGGTAGAAGACTCCAAGTTGATTGGGCTAGAGATCCAAGGGAAGGCCCTAGGGTTCTCATGAGTCTTAGGGTAGATTTCGAGCCCATGAGCTAAGTATGAGCCTGCTTATTTTTGTAAATATTAGAATAGGTTTTTCCTTCGTCTGGGCCTTGTATTTTGGCCATTCTAGTAGTATAGGGTTTTAGCCTTGTATTTCGGGGCATTTTGAGTAGTCTTTGTATTAAGGAATTTTTTTTGTATTTTCATGTTTTTTGTCATGGGGGTAAGCTTAGCTATTATAGGGTGTGTATAGCTAAGCTCTAGCTTCTCATCTCAAGGAGGTGAGCTTAGCTATTAGAGAGGTATGTGTAGCTAAGCTCTAGCTTCTTTAGGAATCTTCTTAAGGAAGTTTCTCAAGGAGGTGAGCTTAGTTATGAGAGGGGTGTGTGTAGCTAAGCTCTAGCTTCTCAAGGAAGTTTTCTCAAAGAAGCTTCTCAAGGAAGTTTTCTCAAGAAAGCTTCTCAAGGAAGCTACCTAGTCTATAAATAGAAGCATGTGTAACACTTGTTGTAACTTTGATGAATGAGAGTCTTGTGAGACACAACACAAAGTTCAACTTCTCTCCCTTTTTCTTCCTTCAATTTTGTGCTCCCCCCTCTCTCTTTCTCTCCCTCTTTCTTTTCCTCCATTGAAGCATCCTCTCCAAGCTTCTTATCCAAGGCTCATCTTGGTGGTGAAGCTCCTTCTTCCAAGGCTTATTCCCTAGTGGATGGCGCCTCCTCTCTCCTCTTCTCCTTTGTCTTCCGCTGCATCTCCATGATGGAAAATCACCATTAAAGGACGTAATTGAAGCTCAAAGATCGAGCCTCCATAGAAGCCCCACAAGCAAGCTTCCATCACAAAGTCTCAGCGTTGCTACGGTGTCATCAACTATTTTAGTGCTTTCAAACCAAATAAGTCAAGCATCGGAACCTTATCATGTGCACACCTTTTGGTGAATGAAAAAGATTGATTTGACCCCATGTTTTAGAGCAGTGTTTCCAATTAGCAATCTTCAGTAACCTACTCAAACAAATCAGAATTCCATGAATGAGCCAGAGCTATGATTAATGAACATGAAGAGCGATGGGAACATAGATTCCTCGCTTAATTGTGCACATCACTTTTAATATCTATAAAAATCCTTTCCTTTTTTTATGAGGTGATGACCTAACATTCGCTAACCCGATGTGCACCATCATGCAAAAAGATGCCCATGTTTCCGTCGCATGGATGAATGTTGCATGATCATAAGAATGCATGGACATACAAGGCATGAGCAATATGTGTGAGGAAGATGCACAAAATGTGTTGAATCATACTAACATGATGCTATAAGATATGCAATGAATAATACGTGAATGAATAACTATTATATTCAAAATCTTAACTTATATGGCATGCATTGTATGCAAAGAAAGAAACCTAATGTGTATGAGCAAAAAAAAATTTAAGACAAAAGAAAACAAGAAAGCTTTGTGTCCCTAATTTGGCAACCTAACGACATAGATCTAAGGGTCCACTATCAATGACATTTTCCATGGGTAGCTCTAAACAAATCTCACCGGCCTCTAGAGTTAGCAACCCCTTTTGTAACAACATATGCGACAATAGACAATCTACCAACGGTAATGCATTACTCAAGAGGGAAACTCTAGATGAGGGTTCACGATAGTCAGGCGAGTCCAAGACCCAGTGTGACACTCGTTAGACCTCCACTCCCTATGGCTCACTCAGACCTGGGTATAGGGCCCATCATCTCAAAGTGTGTGATAAGCTATAGGTGAAGTGTGTGAGTGGAGCAACCTAGATGACTACCCAACCCTACCTACAAAAAAACCAGAAAATTCCCAGACAGGTATAACAGGTGTCATCCACCCTAGGATTCAATGACATTTTCCATGGGTAGCTCTAAACAAATCTCACTGGCCTCTAGAGTTAGCAACCCCTTTTGTAACAACATATGCCACAATAGACGGCCTACCAACAGTGATGTGTTACTTGAGAGGGAAACTCTAGATGAGGGTTCACGATAGTTAGGTGAGTCTAAGACCCAGCGTGACACTCGTTAGACCTCCACTCTCTATGGCTCACTGAGACCTGGGTTTAGGGCCCATCATCTCAAAGTGTGTGATAAAGTGTAGGTGAACTGTGTGAGTGGAGCAACCTAGATGACTACCTAACCCTACCTGCAAAACAACCAAAAAATTCCCAGATAGGTATAACATGTGTTGTCCACCCTAGGATTCAATAACAGTTATTTATACCCATAAAGCAATAAATAAACACAATCATACACACGGAGAAAACGACAAAGCAACATATATGCATGCAATAGCATAACAACAGATAAAAGAAGCGAGATCAAAATGAAATTGCGAAAAAGAACTAAACGCGAACAATAATGAACAAAAGCAAGGTGCATTAATAAATAAAAAAGGAAAATAAAATAGAAAAAATCACGATGAAATTGCACACTCGATTAAATGACTTGACTATCTAACGGTTCCCCAATGGAGTTACCATCTATTGTAACCTAACATCACGACGGGACGACGAAAGAAAATATAAGACATTTGTTTTCTAAGAAGAAAATGAGAGGGAGTCCCCACCAATGTTTATTTAAGGAAAATGTTAGAAAAAAAAACAAAAAAGAAGGTCGGCGAATTTTGAAAAGAAGGGGTTTAGGAGTTGTTTACGCATAGGGAAGGTACTAGCACCTCACGCACCCGTCACAAAGAACAACAATCTTTAATCGAGTGTGCAATAAAAATAATGTGACTTCAAAATTATTTATTTCTCAAGAGCGTTGGAATTTTTTGTTTTTTTTTTCGAATCGACAAGGGTGTTGCCCTTGCTCCTACGTATCCCCAGGTGCAATGAGGAAATCAGACCTACGTAGTTCTTCAGGTAAAAATGTTTGTGTGTTGAATTGATTTTTTTTATTTGATTTTGTTTATTGGTCTGATATCATTCGTATCCACCTATTATGAATATGATGAATATCTTCGAGCGCGCGAGGCGAGTCCAAGACCTATTGTCATGCTCTATGAAAACAAAGCGCTCTAGGAGAATTACTAGGCAAGTCCGAGACTTAGCATGGCAATCCTCGGCAATGGTGCTAAAAACTTGTTAGACTTTTGACAAGCATACCAATTGTCATTGTAGGTTTCACATTTATAAAAGAGTTCGTCTCCACAGGGAGTCAAGTTTACTTAATTTATTCGGATAAAGGTTATCAATTCAATAGTTATGTACAAATTTAATAGAATGTCATTGGTTTTGGTTTGATTAACTAAAGATTAATTAAATTAAAAGAATAGTAAAAATAGCGGAATCACGGGAACAACGAAAATATGGAAATAACGAAAAATAACGGAATTTAGTGCGTCGGAAATACTTAAATTATAGAAACGACTTAAATTAATTCAAGAAAACATAGGATTGGATTTCATCGTTCATACCCTTACTATCCTAATAAGATTAACATATATAAATCATTTTCTAACATCACCGATGCACACATAGTTATCCCAAGTTGATTCCTCGCACTTAGAACCTAAGAGTATTTACTAAATATAAATATCGATCCCTCACATATGCAGTAAATACCCCAGCATTACAATTATATTCTCATACTATTTGCAATCAAAACGTTATGCTCTATTTCTAGCAACGTAACATAAAGAGTAAAATCATTTGGTTCAAATTCTAAGATTACTTTCCAGTCTCACTTTAAATCCAATTTCATGACACTAGTGATCAAATAGAATCAAGCATTACGAGTAAAATGAAATTACCAATAATGAGTAGAAAAGATTAATACATATATAATATCAATAGGGACACATAAGGGTACCAAGATTACATCCAATCCTTCAGAAAAACTAACCAATCATTGCACAGAGCGCAAGACTAACAAAAGAAATGATAAAGGAAATGATTCACGGTCACAACTCTACTGCACCTCGGCTCCACTTTTCCTCTTCTCCTTCTTCTTCTGTGTTCTCTCTTTGTTTTTTAGGCTACTCAACCCTTTTTTTCTCTTCAACCATGCATGACTATTTATAGAAAACAACCATTGAGTGTAGGGAAATTCGCCCAAGCAAGCTACAGCTCGCCTAAGCAAATTGTAGCTTAATGGTGAAGGTATCTACTCACCCAGGCGAGTTGCTTGCTTAGGGCTGAAGTTACATCTTAGCCCATGCGAATTTAGGGTGAAAAATCTTCATGAAAACACCATTTTTCCCTTCCTTGTGGCTTTGCTTCTGGATCTAACAAACAACCATCAAAACCTGAGTGACCCCTTGGCCTCGCACTGTAACCGGTGCCAAACACCACAATTCGATTGGTTTCCCTTTTCCTTCTCGATAACTTACTCAGTTCTTAATTTGCTGTGTTCTGTTTTTTCTATCTCTATCTCTATGTTTTTTTTTTTTTGTTGGCAATGATAAAACCATTATACCCGGATGAAATTAAGGTCTGACAACACCTAAGCATACTTAGTGGAGAATCTTGGATTTGATCTTGGATTAGTGGGCTGAACTATAGCTGAAATTCACTAATCATAATTAGTGAAATTTTGGCTCTAATTGGCTTCACAAATTCAAATTCAAGTGAAATTTGAATAGAAATTCAAATTTCTCTCCAATTTTGTGTGACACTTAGGCTATAAATAGAGGCATTGTGTGTGCATTTTGCAACTTTGATCATTTGAGAAATTAAACTTCAAAGTTTAGACCTCATTCCCCATTGGTGGTGAGCTTGTTCTTGACTCATCTTCTCCTTGAAATGATGTCTCCATTCACCTTTCCTCATTCTCCATTCCGTTGCCATTGATATTCAAGAAGCAAAGGACTCCATTGATGAAAAAGATCCAAGGCCTACAAGCTCTACATGGAGCTACATTAAACAATTATATAAAAGTGCGTTGGATGTTGATTTTACTTATTGATAAAGCAGTTTTCCACTTAACGATTGGACACATATATAAAAGAGTTGTGGTATAAAAATAAATACCAAGTATACTCTTATATGGTAGGTCATGCCCACTTAGAAAGAGTTCATTAGTCTATCAATAATCTATAGCTTTGTGATAATCAAAATTATGGGTAAGGATTGATCGTCCAGTTCTAACACATATATCCCATAATGATTAGCAAACAACCACCCTCCAAACAAGCGTAAAATAAAAGCACATGTAATCGCTCCAAATGCAACTGACTATGTACATGGTTGTTGATGTTGTTAAAATGTTATGTCATTTCAATTTCACCCTACCCCCTTCATGTTGGCACCAATTGGAGTAACTCCCAACAACTCTTCACATAATGGAGCCCAAACATCACAACCAACGCATGTCACGGGTTCACCATCAATGGTAAACCCAACAAAATACTAACATCTTGGAGTGTGATTGTGTACTCTCCAGCTAACATGTGAAAGGTGTGGGTCTCTAACCTCTAATACTCAACAAATGCCTATATCAAGTTATTATCATAAAGGAAAAATGGGATTTGTGCAATGCTAAAAAAACCAACTTGTTCCAATAATTTCCTTATTTGAACCAAAACCACCATTGGTTCAAATTGTTGTTCATCCTGTTGCTGACATTGACCTAGACCTTGTTGATGTTGGGCTCGCATAGATTGTAAAACATGATCTAAGTTATCATTCTAAACAACTTTCGACACATGCGTGGACTACAGCCGTAATAATGAGTCATCACATGGACTAGGATGCATAAATGAAACTTTCACCATTATAAAAATTATATGAAACCCTAAAATTTCATCAACAGAAATTGATAATTAATATTTTATTATCTATTACATATATAATTAAATATATAGGAAAAAAATAAATTATAGACAACAATCAACATAAATGGTTACTATACAATTTAACAATAACGTAACTTAAAAAAATGCATAAAAAAAAGTTCCCACTTAAATGATTGAATATTGGTAAAAAAAATTCTATTAAATTTTATTCTACAACTATATTTTTTTCCTACAAAGTAAAAAAATGACGACAACACTTTGTATTAATTTTTTCCTACAAAATAACAAAATGACAACCAAATATTTTCTGTTACATTTTTAACTACAACTATATTTTTTCTCCAAAGTTAAAAATGGAAACAATAATTTTCAATTAAATTTTTTCTACAACTATTCTTTTTCTGCAAAGTAACATGACAATCAAATATTTTCAATTAAATTTTAAACTACAACATCAGAGTGTTTTTCTACAAAGTAAAAAATGACAACAATAATTTTTTATTAAATTTTTTCTATAAATATAATTTTTTCTATAAAGTAACAAAATGACAACCAAACATTTTCTATTTAATTTTTTTCTACAAAGTAAAAAATGGAAACAAATTTTTCCTACAACATTTTTTTCTACAAATTAAAGAATCACAACATATTTGCTACTAAATTATGCCACAAAAATGACATTATACAATATATTTCTACTAAAAATATATGATAAAAATTAAATGAAACACAACATAACACTAATATCTTTATTCTAATACGGGACTAATTTCATCACCTATAACAAAAATTAAAAAAAGTCAGTACATTTCAACAGTAATAAAATAAATTAAACAAACTATAAATATTTACCAAAAGTAATACAACTTAAATTGTTAGATGAAAGCATCAGCGTCACCACACCCCCAGCAACAACACAAAAAACACACCTCCTCAACAACACAAAAATCCCAGCTCAACAACACAACACCAAAAACAACAATGGCAACACCCTACTCGGTGCACTGCGTTTTATAGGCAAAGCATAACATTAGTTGGTGCCTCAAATACACTGATGACGAGGTCCAGCCTAGCGCGCGCCACCACTAGGTTCCAAATAGCCTGGCACCTCCTGCACCTCTTTCCCTTTGGAAGGTGCAATCAAACTGCACCCCCTTTTTCATCATGTTGACAATATCGTTGATCGCGTCGGAAACGATAACAAGGGATAAGTTGCATTGGTTGGCGCCTTCTGAAGGTGAAGGGCTGTAACAGTGAGGCGTTATTTTGATTGATGCCTCCTAAATCCTATATGACAAAAAAAAAAATTCATGAGAGGTAAACAATTTGTTGACCAATTTAGTTTGATTAATTGTTTGGGGAAACTAACCAAAATGGTAAAAAAAGTCCAAATATGTTAAACGCCGTACACTTTGAACAAAGAGAGTAATAATTACCCACAATCAAACCACTTGATTTTCTTTTCCCAATTTGCTTGTCATTTCATGAAAAACCATGACCAAGTATAATGGGTAGAGACTAGAGGGGACTAATATTTTACAAAGGGGTAGCTTAATGAAGGTGTGGCCCAATTGGATAGCTTGATTTCTCAATTGGGTAAGGACGGTATCTGAATTCCAAATCAATCGTATAGGCGCAGACCCAAAAATATAAAAAAGTCTATAATGTTTTTAATTTGTTTTTAATGCCTTTGGCATTGGAGAGAGTATATGACATATTCAACTACTTGTTTACAAGTGCAGTACTATTTCTGTTGAGTACCAGTGCTAAATTTTCTTTGCCATAAAGGAAGACCTGACGAGAGATTTTGCTAAATTTTCTTTGTCATAAAGGAAGAACAGATAACTTTTTTATTTAAGGGGGGCATTTGGGGTCCATTTTGGAGTCTATTTTGGGCACTTTTACATTGAAGCTGCATGTGAAGGATTCTCTTGTCCTTGACGTATATTGTTAATTTCTTGTGTTCTTTCTATTATTCCCGTTTAAAATGCGGGGAACTTGTAATTTTGTTTATTTTTTTCTGACTAGGAGAAAGTGTAGGGTAGCTTTTAAAGTCACCGAAAAGCATCTTAAGAAACTGATAAATTAAGGAAATATTGAATACATATCCTGTTTGATACCAAGGCTAGGCAACTCTGCAACTTCGCAACGTTTGCCTTTCTTCTACAACATATTTCATTGTTAATGCGAGTAAATAAAGGAACATGTGCCTGTTTCTGTAGTTCTAGAAATTATATTTGATACATGTTTGCACAAAATTATTGGCACATGATATGATTCTTTTTCTTTTTTAAGGAATGTGTTGTGATGCCTTTATATGCTGAGTTTGGATCTATTGCGCAACAATTATTGGGATGAACAAATTACACGCCCTATAATAATAATTAGTAATTTCACCAAATATAATAAGTATACCTAACAATCAAACAAGAAAAGAAAGACTAGAAGAGAATGAGAGGTTTAATTATAATCATCATATTTCATTTTGTTCTCATATTAGTGCCCAAAATTATGATATAATCCAATTCAAATTCCGGATTGTTGAAGGTGTTACCCAGTTTTCAATGCGATTGACGTTGGATAATTTAGCCCTAACATAATTAGTCATATTCGTGGACAAACTAATGACACAGCATAGATATGATTCCTATCACTTTGACTGCAAGTACTTATCAATATTTATAGGAAACTTTTTTCTCTTTTGAATAAATAGTTAAATTTATCCTAGTGTGATGTAATGATAAATTTAAATTTTTTATCCTTTTGAAATTAAATTTGAATTTTTTTATTTTTTAGAGATCAATTTATTCGGGTCTCTAACTTTTAGGGACAAATTCAACAATTCACTCCTTTTCTTTTTAAGAAAAAGCAAGCGCAAAGAGTGGTTGTAAACTGAGATTTTCCGTGGATTGCAATGCAGAAGTTTGAAATTTACTAAAAGTATGTTGGAGTCAGGGTTAATTAAATTACATTTGGGAGATATTTGTCCCATGCCTAAAGTGTTCGGAAGGTTGCCTCAATTGATAAATATTTATAGTCTAACTAAACTCAAACTTAAAATCAATTATTATTAAGCTAAATAAATCTCATAGCAGGTGATACAGACTTGGTGGTTAGTATATTCAAATTTTGTACATAAAACTTTTTAACTTTTCAAACAGAAAAAGAGTGCAAAGACTTGTCCTCAGTTGAAGCTTCGAGGTAGCTGCGCGGGATAAGAAGAATTATGACGTGAACTCGTGACCTTAAAGTCGTGATGCTATGCACAAACCTTTTGCTGTGGCATCCCTATTCAAATTATTAGGTGCAGTGATTCATCGCTCATCACAGTCATTAATTTATGTGGTGAAAGTATGAACAACTTGTGAGTTATGAATATTTGGGTAGGTCAACTCACCTAATACGATTGTCTTTATTGACTTTCATGTACACGGATAACTATCCCTATCAAATATCTCTATATGATGTCAATTACGTTTGGTTATAATGAGATTCACAAATTAAATTAAACTATCTATTACATTAAAAAAAAAAATTGCCCCGTTTGACCACAAAGAAAGGGCTTTCTTTCGTCATTAAATTAAATACACACGTTTGGATGCAATGCACTACCACACTTGCACATCACGAAACCAAATATTCATCGTCCATTTGTTTTATGTTTTTATTTTTATTTTTCTTCATCTTTTGACTGTACTCCTTTTCATCACCGTTGATAAGATCAGTACAACATCATAAACATTTCTCTTTTTTTTTTAATAATCCTTGACCTTTTTTTCTAATGGTACCGGTGTAGTTGGAAGGAGGGGTTTGAAAGGAAAAAACAGTTTTTCTATTTTACATTGACCAGTTGTATTATGTTTTTAAAAATGAATAATGAATGATCAAAAGTCAAAAGGTAATATTTCATTTCATTATTTTCATTTTGAAAAAAGTTTAAAAAATAAAATATTAATTTAAATGAAAAAAAACTTTTCTTTCTTTTCATATTTTTCACTTCAACTTTTAAATATACGGGGAAACTAGAAAAAGTTTCTGCCAATGGATGTGAACAACCACATCATATAATTCTAACCAAATATGCTATAAATTAAGAAAATAATTGCTTTAAAAATTAAGAAAATAATGAACACTTTTAATGTTTTCAAGATATTAAATTTCTATATTTTTTTAATAAATTACTAAGAAACTAATGGGAGAGAATATAATTATTCTTATCAACTTACAATAATTCAACCCCAAAATGAAATTTAAAGCATGACATTAATATTATAGGTACAACGAATTAATTGATGATTCAACTGAAATAACTTCAGCACATTTGTTATCTTTTAAATTACTATGTTAATAAATTTGGAATTTTTTTTTATTAAATACATCTAGATGTTAATTGATTATACTTTATAAACACTTTACTCGTCTGAGATTTGTTTTAATTATGCATAAGTAAGAGTCGAGCAGTTGTGAAATTATTTATTAAAAAATGGCTTTATATATAGATTGTCGGTAAATATATGTCTTATAAATTTGGAGTTTTTCTTGTTTCAGACTAAAGCATCGTCTATTTCTTTTAAAATTAATGCATATCATTGAAAAAAAAATACACTGATTACTAAATAAAATTGAATAGAGTTAGCAAAAAGAAAATTAATCAAAAGGACGGTTAGCAACATTAATTAATGTTGTCTGGTGATTAACTGATTATGGTGGGGACTAAATCAAATGTATGTCTTACATTTCAAGAATATGAACCGCCATAATGGATGACTTTTATATCTAAGTCATACACTCACTTTAATTTTAAGACGGTTGCCTTCAGGTCAAAGTATGAATACATCATTCATGGTCAATTGAAACATAGTACTTTTGACATGTTGGAAGGGGAAGATTTCTATGCATGGCACTACTTTTGCTGCATAGCGATGGAGTAATGCTGCAATTTTAGTGATTTATCAATTGCAGGAAACCAGGACTATTGACAAAATCTGAGGAAATCATCCCTAAGATTAACAAATGCATCATTTTTTTCCGTGCCATTAATCATGTTTCTTCAAAATAACAAAACAATATACAAGATATGTTAGTAACCAAGAAAAAAAAATGTCTTAATTTGATCCAATAACATGCTAAGGGTAAAAAAACAAAGCAGTCTCTCGTCATGTGTATGAAGTGAGATGATCGCATTATTTGTCCAACGTACTTGAAATGCGCACCATCCCTTTGGATCATGCTTGAGGAAGAGATAAGTCTTTGTTTTTTTGTTTTTGGGTCTTTGCGTGAATATGATATATCAATGCACCATCCCCAGATCCATCATCATTATGTTCATAATGGGCAATTGCTTCCTGTACCCTATTTTTTGCGCTACACCCCCAAATGCTTAAAAATTCATATATTAACCCTCTCTTTATCACAGAATGACCATTCTAGAAATGTATCCCTATTCCAGAATAACTAATTCAGAATATGAAAATTATATTCTAGAATATATATTCTGAAATAGGTTTCTAAATTACTTATTCTATAATAGTTATTCCAAAATATGATTTTCATATTTTTCATATTTTAGGATAGTTATTCCAAAATAGGGATAAGTAATTTGGAAAGCCATTTCAAAATAAGATGGCAAACCTTGTTCCTTTTTCACTTTTCTCTTTACCCTAATTTGTCAACCTTGTGTCACCCAAACATTCTCTAAGCTTGCATCTGCCCAAACCTCTTTTCCATTTGCACCATCATCGCCCTTAACACCAAAGCTATCATCCTAATCCATGTCGCCACCACATCGAACCATCCTTGTGTCTTCGCGTTTTAATTTTTTTGTTGTCATTAACTTCCCTATTTTATTTTATTTTTAGTGGAACTTGGGTGAGTTTAATATACTATAGTTTCTTTGATTAATAGTCCACCACATGTAAGTTTTTGAAAGCATTCGTAACTTATGATATTGGTACCAAATCTTAGACTGGAGCTGAAGTTAGAGCAAGTTTCGTGTTCTAAGTGTTTAGAGGCAATATGTGAGGGGTTGGAATTAGAGAAGAATTTGCAGACGAAGCATTTGAGTTTGATGGATTTAGGGAGGCTGGTGTGTAGCGCCCTTGATTGTTGACTTCTCAATGGCTCTTACACTACAACACTTCACATTGTAATACTCCACTCAACATCCTTATCGATTAGTACCCTCCATTGATCAAAACCCTCTAAAGGTATCCCTTTTCGAGATCTCGACACCCAACTTTCTTAAGTGGTAGACTACCAAAAAGTAGTTACATCTTGTTGGTATAGGTAGTACCAATGAATTCTTTTAAGTTATCCTCAATTGTATAGTCGCATACTTGTACAGCCTCTAGATCTCTCTCATTCTGATGTGATTCACACGGGGTATTATATGCCCATCAGCTTCTGCTTGGTTCATCCTCAAACCACACCATACTAGGAGAAAGACCTGCTTTTATTCCATTTGTAATACCCTTAATTGTTGACTTCTCGATGACTCTCACACTATGACACTTCACTCAACATTGTTGTTGGTCAGAACCCTTCATAGGTAGCCCTTTTCGAGACCTGGACAACCAACTCTGACATTGCTAAACTACTCTCAAGATCATTGATTGTTCCTACAAATCAACATGAGACTTTTCAGCGTGCTCAATTGCACTTTTCATTGATTATTCCTACAAATCATTGATTGGCAAACTTTTTAAAAGGTCACTCATCCCATAACTACTCCAAGTCAGACACACTTCACTATAGAGTTCTTGAGTGATAGACTACCAAAAAGTAGATGCATCTTGTTGGTATAGGTAGTGCCAATTAATTCCTTTAAGATATCCTCAACTATACAGTCTCATATCTACACAGCCTTTGGATTCCTCTCATTCTGGTGTAATCCATAGGGGTGTTATATGAAAATAGGAAAAGACAGCAAACCAGCAAGCAAAATTTGAACCCTACTATTCAAAGAAAGGCACAATTTCAATCAAAAGAAGATTTTGTCCAATTATATTTAAAGCAGTTGCACATTCTAATTCTTAGCAGATTGGTTTTGTGTACAGTACCCATCTTCATGAAAATCACAAAATTTTTAGAGTCAAATGTCACAACGGTAAAACACTTATATACATATATAGAACTTATACGTATTGGTCATATATAATTAAACATAATTAATCAGAATCCTTAATTAGCAAAAAATGGGAAAGCATTAACAACATCCAAACAACAAATTCATCACTTCAAAATAGAAATTAAGGTGCTTTGGGGTATTCATAATCCATCCAAGAATTTAAACACACAATAAATGTAAACCTAGGATCGTAAAACCTACATGTGACTTGTTGCCACTCATACAAGAAAAGAGGAGAGAAAAAAGAAGAAGAGAACTCATTGTTGATGGTTCAGGGTGAGGGATGAGAATGGGTTCGAGGTGGGCCCAATATCAAGTGCCTTTGCCCTTGATGGCTTTGGTGCAGAATGCAAGGAGGCCTTCAAAGCATTTGTGGATGATGCATATGCTGGCGACATCAAAAGGGAGGGGTCAATGGAAGTAGAGGTGGTAGAGGTCATTGTGATGATGGGGTTCTAGAGGTGGACAGTTAGAATAGGGTGGGAAATGGTGACAATGGTTTATAACCCTTTCCAGTTGTGGTTGTGGTGTAGGAGTGCTTGGTAAGGGGTATTTGCATCCATTGAGTCTTTTTTGGTAGTACGGGAAGAAAAAAAAAGGAGCACAATAAGTAATTCCCTTCATAATATTGGATGGGAAAGTTATCCCAACAATAATTGAACATTTTGGCCCATTAGCAGTATTGGGGACAATTCTTGGGCTAAGCTAAGGTCAAAGGAATTAAATTTCTAAAAGTTATATTGACAATAGCAAAATAATTCTCCAAAGTACCTCCTCAAAAGAGACAAAACCTAAACTAAATTCCTAATTTCCTAATTTTCTTATCAAGCTTTTTTTTCTAAATTGATGGAGTTTTTTTTTTATACAATAACGGTATAAAGACTTTTACATTGTGAACTAAATATAAATCAATTCAAATATAACCTTGTAGAAGCAATTATTACAAATATTAACTCTTTCCAATAATAAATAACTTTTATTAAATTTGTATCATAGACTTTTAAGCAATGTTCATTTTTTAAGCTATATTCATATATTATTGTTTAATATAGGAACGTCTTTTATGAATAAAAAAATAGATAACTAGCTTATTTAGTTCTTAAGTATGCATTTGCTGGTAATTTAGTTTTTACATTTTTAAAATGAACAATGTAGCTCACAAATATATAAATATTATGATAAATTAATCCAATTATTTGTTATAAGTTATGTATGTTATGAACTAATTTGTAATTGGACTAATTTATTATAATATTTGCATATTTGTGAACTAAATTAATCATTTAAAAAATGCAGAAACTAAATTGTCAACAAATGCATATAGTTTAAGGACTAAATTGGCTTTTTTTCCTAAAAATTTAGAAAGCTTTCTTTTTGGAGAAGAAAAGTTGTAGACCAGGAAGACACACCAATACTATCGGCATGGTATCAATGACATATTGGGACTATTAGCAAAGACCTACATAAAGAATTATTGCACAATTTTGAACCATAAATAGCTTCACCCAATTGCAGTTATCCAATCCTACTAGTCTTCATGTGTCAAGGGATCTTTATAGAAAGAGTTGCCTACCAAGGGAAGAAAGTGGCGTTAGGAACCTATAAAAAAAGATGAGAATTCATATCAAATCTTTATTTATATGTGTCAATCGACTTTAATAAGAGAACTTGATGAGAGAGACATAATAAACTTATTTAAATCTAATCTCTCTCTCTATATATAATTGAAAGATGTCACGTGATATTTTTAAATTTATTCTAGAATTAAATGCAAATAAACCAATTCTAATTAGTTAATTAAAGAAATTTAAATTAATAAATAATAAGTACGTATTTATATGACATAAATATAGGAGAATCATCATATCATATTGATTACGTAAAAATTGATGTATTGTGCAGATTATTAATATGAAAATCTTTTGAAATTTATTTATTGAAATTCGATATTTGATTATCTATAAATTGATACACCATTAACAAATTAATCATTATTTTATTAATAAATAAAATACAGATTGATACACCATTATCATATTTACTTTATTCATAGTAACATATTATTACATTTAATTATAGTAATAGTAATTATAATTAAACATATTTGAATTTTATTTCTGATTATTAAAATTCATATTAATCTTATATAATTTGATGGTAAATTTATGGAATGTTTTAAGATTTTTTATTCATTAAAAATACTTATATTAAAGCTATATTGATTTTGATTAGTTTTTTTATTCTGAATTACATTTTTTCTGAATGTATTCTAAATTATATTAATTAAAAAAATTATAACCAATATAAATTTCATTATTTAAATATTTAAATTTCTTATACAAGTAATTCTTATTGGATTAATTGGTAATACAAATATTCTGATTTAAATGTACAGTAGAATCAGATCAAATTTAAATTTAAATTAAAAAATAGTGCATATTTTGATTTTCATGGAAAAAATGAGCACTTCATCTATAAATACCTATATCACTGTTTTTTCATTTTATTTTTTTTGTTGAGTAATCAATTGCTAACATTTTTATTCTTTATATTTGCATCAATTCAGTTTGAAGATACGCGGGTAAGTTCATGTCTCTCTTTTCTTTCTATTATTATTTTTCATTTATTTTGTCCATTCTCTTATTGAATATTCACTACTAAAAAAGAGGACTTTTACGACAATATTTTTACGTCGGTTATACGAAAACCGATGTAGTGGATTTAACGGTGGCATTTTCGTAAATAGTTATAACTTTTTAAAGACGGGTACCTTAAAACCGGCTTCAAAAATACTTTACGAGAGCGGTTTTAAAAAACCGTCTTTGAAAGGATGGAGTTTTCCAATTTCTATGCTGACGTGGCACGTTATAACTGGTTAGCTTTGAAAACCTTATATCTTACTTTTTCTTCTATCCTGACTCTTCATTGCCGTCATAGTGAGCGCGGGAGAGAGAAGAAACACTCTTTGCCCTCTCATCTTCAAGCTCTGATGGCGAACTTGTGTCGTCTTCTATAAGATTGAAGAAAAAGTGTGCAGCTGTCCAATGTCGATGAACCACCACGACGCGTTCAGCACCACGACGGCGCTGACGAGACCCCACCAGAACTCCAGAATGAGCAACCAGCTGAACAAAGTGTGCAGCACCAGTGCCGCCGCCGCGATCCACGCCATCACCATGATCCTGCTCTGCGCCGGGTAGTTCACCGCGTACGCGAACAGCTGCGGGATCATCCACACCGCGAACTCCCCCCCCCCCCCCCCGCTGCCGAAATCGCCTCTGTCTGCCTTATAGCTGTAAGCATAGGCCCCGCGAAGATGTAGAGGAGCGACAGCAGGATCGCGGTGGCGTTCACAATCACCCACGAGCGCTGCATGTACACTCCCAACATGTGCACTTGCCCCGCTCCGTAAGCTTGTCCACATAGCGTTTCCAACGCGCTTCCCATTCCAAACTGCGCGGTAAGTTCACAAGTGGGTAAGTAGTTTAATCACATGTTAGGCCTCTTTGAATATAAGGTGTTTTTGAGAATTTTTTTAACAGAAAATATAGAACTTTTTCTAATAGAAAAGCTCTCAAAAATATTTTTAATCTTGTATCCAAAAGCTTATTATCATGGTTAGGGCGGAGGAAGAGACGAGAGAGAAGGTTGGGGAGAAAGAGAGAGAGATTGAAGAGATGAGACAGAGAATTGAAGATGTAGAGAAAGTTAGAGTTGTGGAAATGAAAGAGAAAGGAGAGAGTGGATGGTGAATGGACGAAGTGGTTGGGGATTGTGTGGCCGGTGGTGATGACTGGGAGTGGAGCCGTTGCTGCAGTGTTCTATTTCTGTTTTCAGAAACATAGTAGGTGACGTTTCAAATTATTTTCTTAATTTTCCTACAAGGCTACAACTCTTTCAGACGATTTCCCTTTATTTTAAATTTTAGTAGAAATAATTTTAGGCTATTAATGTAATTAGATTGCAAGTGTAAATTAAGTTTCATAATAATTTTTATATGTTGTAAAAAATTTATATTGAAACATATAAAACTAAATGGTGAGTGAAACTAATTTTGATAAAAAAAAATTAAAATAAATCCTTGGTTAGGAATATTTGTGAGTGAGAACTTAGTTTTGTGAGTGAAACTAATTTATAATAGCCAATTCATATGATGATGATAAACTCCTCTGGAATTTCAGCAAGGACGAAATACACGGCCAAATTAAATTAGCCTACTATATAATATTATGGAACCAATGATTGATAATTCTCATTTTTGTGTTGGAGGATGCTACACATAATATAAAATTATTTTATTTGGAGAATGCTTTGTGTTCGTGATGTTCTTACTACCTTACCAGGTTCCATTTATCTTCAAAGGGACTTCAGTGTCCAATTGATGTTCTTCCTATGTAATGCAACCTAATTGAGGCTGGTGTCTTTTGCAGGAAGATGGCCACAGGGTTAGGCTAGCTACTCATAAAAACTTTGAAGATTTTGTCATGAATGCAGGCTTGGAGTTTTACCCTTTGGACGGAGATCCAACTTGTTTTAATGACATCACCTGGTAGTATCTTTTATTAGTAGCTTGACCCATCAGTCTAACTTGAATTGTAGATAGGACTCTATTTGAAAAAAAAATTATAAATAAAATCAAACAATTAATTAGATGAAATATACAGTTTGCTTTCCCATTACTGATATACCACTATAGTTGTATGCAATTGTTATTACAATAGGGTTAAGATTGATGTCTTGGATTTTGTTTCCTTGACCTTGCTTCAAATTATGTACCACCAAAATCACGCTGAACGGTGTTAAAATCAATATGTGGAATTATATCCTTAGAGACTAAGGATTATTGGTATATAAGGAATTGATTGAACCTGGACGGTGTTAAAATCAAGCTTAGGATTTTACTTTATATTCATCTTAGGTGGCTTCAAGTGATTAATTAATTAACAAATATTAATATTATAAAGTAGTTTTGTTTTGCCACGTTCTAATTTGGAGGCCTTTTATAATTATAATTCATCATTCATCCATACCAAAACTTGATTATATATCAATATAATTATATAATTATATAATTATAAATAGCTTCTGTTTCAAGAGCCTGCTTATTAGTATATATTATCCTGTGTTTAAACCAACACCAAAATCTATGTTATTCACGAAACCGCGATAACTAATATTAATATTTCCCTTAATTTTAATTTAATTTGCTGTATATTCTTTTCATATATTGAAATCATTGGAAGCGTTAGCTACTATCTATTCGGATTGAAATACCCTATGGCCTATAGATGGACTTCATGAAACAAGTATATATTTCTTGAACCCATTATTGTAGTTCTTGCATTTTTTTCCCTTTTGCTCTAGAATCTGGAAAGTCTTATTGTTTTATACCCTACTTTCTTCTTTCTCTATTTTTTCAATTGTGGTGAGCTTTGCATTATAATATAATAAGAAAAATGCATGTGACTTGTCTCTGACTCTTTAGTATTCTTATTTTGTTTAAAACAAATATAAGTATAACATTACACCTTTTGCTTCATTTTCACGGTCATAAGAAAGCTTCACCCTGCCCCATCAAGAGTTGTGGAATAGAATTGCATTGCTGAAAATGAGGAGTACTTGTGATGAATGGAAACCTTTCTTAGTAATGATAACAATTGATTTTTCTTTTGCGGCAGTGAATATCCTTCTCAAGAAAGTCCTGGAAAAGGGAATGAACCATTTGGTTTTTATCACATACCGGCTGTCAATTGCTACCATTTTCATAGCCCCAATCGGCTACTTTAGGGACAGGTTAGTACCCTCAACTTCTTAATTTAGTAGTTATCTTTTTTGGGGTGGTGGTGAAGTCTTTGATATTGTTAACATCCAGATAGATCAAATTGCTATAATGAATGGTTTTGAACTCACCCACCCAAGTCACAATTTGTTTGTATTGGCATCAAGAATGTTAAGCTAGTAATTTGTCCATGTATACTTGAAGGGATATTAGATGTCTTATTATAAGAACAATACAAAATGTTATCTATCATAAATTTACATTACAGTAAATATTTCTTATTAAAATCATCTAAATGGTGAAGTGGCACAGTTTCTGATGCTAGTGTTATCCTTTTTCTTTTCTTTTTTTTCTTTCTCTTGACCAATAAGTTAAGAATTTTCCAATATGTTTTTATTATTAACTATTTCAGGTCTGGAGATTCAACAGCTCGAATTTGGAAAATTGTTGATGGAGCTTGTGACTCTAGTGTGCAAAATGAACCAGTAAATGTTGTAAATGTTGTGGTGCTGCAGCACTTCAAAGAAAGCACCAATGAGAAAAGCAAGGAACCCATTTACTAGCAAAATGCACACACAGGTTAGAATCCACTTACTCATCTATTTTTCATATAAAGAGTGTTGGTGTTGTCGTTGACTGTGGAATTTGACTGCTTGTGAAGTTACTGTATGGTCCATTTACGTTTGCTTTGGAAGGGGTAATTTTGTGTATTGTGTAGGGTGGTTATTGTCTTTTCATTCCACAATTAAAGGACCAATAGTATTGATAATGATGATTATGACTGGGTGTTGTTTACCGTTAAGGCTATGGAGGTCCTACTTGATTGCCACTATTTGGGTTAAAGTGGGATTATATTTTGACAGATTTGCTACATAATGAAAGTAATTTTTTAGGGAGGCTTCATCCAATCTAGTTAGGCTAATGGATTTAATTAAGATTAGGTCTTGACTGTGATTTTTTTTGCTAAAATTAATAGTTTTAGCCAATATGTTATTTTTAGATTGGCGTGTCAATTCATTATTAAAGAACATCGTTAGGAAATAGTTAATTTGACTTTGTGTAGTTTGCAAGTACATGTAGCCATAGAGGATCCATCCTTAATTAGATGTTTAGGAATTGAACTTTCACGTTTTGATAATCACTCATTAATCAAATCAAAATAACATGCTACCTTGTGGGAAAATTAATTAATTAGTCACTTGGTTTAGGGAGTTTGTCCAGCTTAATAATTAGGATCATGCTCATATTTCTAAGGTAAACAATCACTACTAGAAAGAATGGTTTTAACATCGCTACGTTAACATCGGGTTTTGATAAAACCGATGTTAACAAAAATGCGATGACATATTTGTAAATAACATGAGTTTGTTAATATTGATTTTTGAAAAAACCGATGTTAACAAACTCATTTTCATATCGGTTTTTGAAAAAACCGATGTTAACCTTTTTCCTTTTATTGAATCTGCCTCCCCTTCTTCTTGGTCTCACTCTCACTCTCCACGGTAGCCCAACGGCTCCTCAGTCTCACTCTCCATGGCGGCACTTCAAGTCCTTAGTCTCACTCTTGCTCGTCGTCACGTCTCTTCGTCTGGGCTCTGTCTCTTCGTAAATTGGGATAACATACAAAGACGGTCCTATAAAACGTCTTCGTATGCAGTCTTGACATGTCATCTAAGACGGTCACAAAGACCATCGTAAATTGGGATAACATACAAAGACGGTCCTCAAAACCGTCTTAAAATGTAAATTTTGATTGTCACCTACTAAGACGGTTATTGTAACCGTCTTTATAATCCAAAATTATCTGTTCACTTTAAGACGGTTATAGAAGAAACGTTGTAATATTTGACGCATACTAAGACGGTTATAGATAACCGTCATAGTATTAAAACCTTACAACGACGGTTTCCATAACCGTCGTAAAATAGCTCATACATTTTATGACGTTGGCATTAACGACGGTTAAAAACCGTCGTGACATGGGCATAAGAACCGACTTAAAATCCAAATTTTCTAGTAGTGATTTTTTCTCCTTTTCATTTCTTTCTTCGACCATATATCATATGTTCCATTATATAACATTTTTTTTTGTCTCACTTTTCAGTGTTTGCCAAAAAGTTAAAATGTTGAAGGCAAACATGAGAGAAATTTATGGGTATTTAATAAATTTAAAATTCTATGAAATTTTGTGTCTTTTATATTTATATTGTCTTTTTCTTTGAGAAGAGTTTTGACACTTTTAACTTTGATATTTTTTTGTTGATTTATTATGCATTTTATTTTTTTATTTAATAGGTATTGACACCTATGAACAATTGGAAGAACTATGATCTAATTTAATATCTGATTATTTTGATATGCTTTCATATGCTTTTTTTATTTGTCTTTTTGAATTGAGTTGATTTGTATAATGAAAAAATATGTCTAACATGAATGACTATATGTGGTGTAGGATAAAGGTGAGCTTTCTATGGACGTGTGATAGTAAAAAAATGCACTATACAATGAGAGTACAATGTAAAAAATTGAAATTAAATATATTTTTTTTAACAAAAAAATTATTATTTTTAAATATTAACTATTTTTTATTTCCTACCTTATCATCCTTCCTATGCAATCCTCATTGAGACACGATTCCATGGCGAACACTAAATGTAAGCACCTTTATAAGCTTAAATCAAATCATCAAAATGATTCATATCCAAAATATCATAATTAAATTATTGTTTTTTCACATTACTAATTAAATTATAGAAATTATAAAAGGTAATAAATTAAAAATAACAAATATTTTGTATGTAAATCATCCAATTTTTTAAATTTACAAATTTTAATATAAATTTGTGCTCATATGAAATAAGGATCAATAAACTCATATATACTAATTTTAATAATTTTAATAAGTGTCTATATTGTTATTGGATAGATCGTTATTGATTGTACCCAAATCCCAATAACAATACATTGAGTATGTGTTAGTCAAGTTTCTTTTTTCATGCACATGATTAGAAATTAAATACTGATTGGCATGCTTAAAGAACTTAATTATTTCAATAAGATCAAAAGTATTATATTATCTTTAGATTTATAACTTTTTAGTATAATCTCTGAGTTTAATTACCCACAAATCTTCGGTAAAAAAAATTACCCTTAAATCTCTCTTTTTTAAATAATTAATATTAATAAATTCATTCTTTTTATATCTTAGTCAGTTCATTTCTTCATGGTAGAAATATATTTTTAAAAGAAAAAACTAATAATTAGAAAGTGTAATATTAAATATTTGTCATTAATATTTCTTATTAAAATTATGCATATATTAAATTTATATATAAATAATTATATATATAATTAAATCATATGATATATCTGAATATTATATTATTTAAATAGAATGATTTTAATATATTTTTAAAATATTTACAAACATACTCACTGATATTTCTTATATAAAATATAAAGAATTGAAAATTTTATTAAAAATAATAAAATAATATAAAAGTTATAGATTATAAAATTGACCCGTATTACGCTATTTTTGTTAAAAAAGAAAAGTTTCAATTAACTTTTAGACAACGATGCAAATGTCCCACATGACCCACCTATACGCGGATACTTTTTTTCTTACTCTTATATTGTATATAAAACTTAACCAAAGAAAATATATAGAAACCTATTATGATCTTAACAAAGTCCAATCGTCCAAAATTGCCTCTTAAACAAGGAAAGAACAAGGGTAATTCAAAGATTACAAATATAATAATCTACATAATCTCATCTTTCACTTTTCCAAGTGCTTAAAATTAATTAATTGCCCCCACTGTCGTTTTTTTTCTTAAAGTTGTTTCCTTTTGGTTCAGTCCCTTTTGTTTGTGCTCAGTGATGTGGTACGTGTAGTGCATGTGACAGCAACCACTTGCAAATTTAACTAGAGAGAGCGTTACTTAATGACCAAGGAGCAAATGGAAGATAAATTTTGAGATGGCCACAAGTTGAAGCTTCCTCCGAAAACAAGCACACACACTCAACTTGAAACTCATTCTTGTGGATATGGTAAATGGCTATAAATTTGCTATAGTACTTTACAGTTGAATATATTCCTTGCAAAGCCATGCCAGTGAACCGTGGCCAAGGCCAAACCACAAGGTGGTATCAGCTATGCTTTATTCCCACTAGTTCAGACAATTCAGATGATTCAGACATAGAATCTGTAGTCCTAACTCCTAGTAACCTAACTCAAACTAGTAGTACATGGCAAGAACTTTCTCCGCCGATACCACCAGAATCAGAACCTGAAATTGATTGGAGTTTACCACCACCACCACCACCACCACCACCACCGTCACCGCCACCGCCACTGCCAAATTTTCTACCACTTCAGAGAGTTGTACTAACTCTTGGTACTCCAACTAGTAGTACATGGCAAGAACTTTTTCCACCGTCATCACCATTGTCGTCACCACCACGTCCAACTCGAATTAGTAGTACATGGCAAGAACTTTCTCCGCCATCTTCACCATTGTCATCACGACCACCAACAAACCTAGAACCTGAAATTGATATGAGTTTGTCATTGTTATCACCACCACCACTGTTACCAGATTTTCTACAGTCTCGGCCTCTTCAGAGAGCTTCGGCTAGAACATTTAATATTGAAGTACAACAAGATAGACACCAACCTCCAAGTCCAAGTCATGTGTTTGAAGGTGATCAAAGTGACTGCTCAATGAATGTCAAGAATGGCATTACAAGGGTGAGAGTCTCAGAGATAGATAAACTCTTTCATTGCCCCATTTGCATGGATGAGTTTAAAGTGGGTGGTGACAAAGCATGCCAGCTACCCTGCACCCACACCTACTGTTCTGAATGCATTCTTCGTTGGCTTGACAACAATAAAACATGTCCAGTTTGCAGGCTTCAGTTGAATGGTTGTAGTTTTGATAGCATAAATTGCAATAATGGTTTGGACTCACAACCTCAAATTCCGTCCCTGCCATCACGGTCACCAATAGTTCATAATGATTCGCCCCAGCGTTGGGAGAACTTTTCCCAATCCCCTCCCTACCTTTTACAAGGTATAGAGAATAGCATCAATGATAATAATGGTTTGGACTCACAACCTGAAATTCTACTGCCGCCGCCGCCACCACCACCATCAGCTCATAATGACTTGCACCGGCCCTGGGAGTACTACTTTGAATCTCCCTACCTTATAGTACAAGATATAGAGAATAGTGAAGGTGGTAACTCAGATGAAGCTGATTATGATAGTGCATGTGATGAGCTTGGCGATCCTCATGAAGATGGAGCTTCTCAGAGTGTTCCTGCTCCACTAACTTAAACCATCAGTGCATTCAATTTATAATACTATAAACCACTTCTGAATGGTGATATTCATGACCTGTTGCAACTTGGATTTATTGTTAATTTGCTTGTGTAGCATGCTTGTCTGTCCCTTATTTTCGTGGTTTTGACCACCAGATAATTTGGATGCAGAAATTTTAATTTAGAATTTAGATGCCCTGTGTTAATTTGGTAATTTGACGGACTTCAACTAAGTAAACTATGCTGCATAAATAAGAAACGTAGTCAAGGTAGTAGCTATAGACCGAAAATAAATAAATTAACCTGCGTATTTGTATCGAATATATTTAATGAGCTCCAGTTTTAATCATATCGTTAGAGTTAATTATCAGACGAATTTCCTTTATGCTTACTGAATAACTAGCTTGGAATTTCAACTAAACTTTGATACCAAACGATTGTTTCGCGAGCCTAAAAAGCTATGCTATGGCTATGAGTACCAAAACTTAACAAAATACAAAGAAAGAAAAAGGCCTGCCACTAAATTATGTGAAATAATTATATAGGATAATGTTGAACATAAATTTCGCACGCAAGAAAGAGTAAAGATATTTCACCAATATAATTTGTAACAAAATATCTCAAGTACCATACATTTTCTTGTATGAATGTTCAATCAATATATGGCAGAATCATAAAAGAAACATTGAACAAGTAGAGCGTAGAGTTGATGTTTTGGACCCTTTTTTACTCTCGGGTCAGTGAATCTCGAGTCATTGTGATCTTCAGAAGCGTCTAGGTTGATGGCGAGAACCAGCATGAAATCCTTCTGTGTATGCTGTGTTCTTAAATATCATCTGCAGTAGGGATCATACAGTGATCAGAACCACGTTTCCCCATATGATAAAGACATATTACCAGTAGTATATTGATGATAATTACTGCAGGTGACCAATGCTCCAATTTCATTTCTTTGATTTTCTGAAAAGGAAAATAGTTGACAGGTGTCATCAGATACTTACAGTAAGGTTTTCCAAATCTGAGCTCAGGCCTTTCCGTAGATTGTCAGACACGACAGTTCCCAAATTCTCTCCATGTTGCGTTATAGTGTCTTCCTTGATCTGTAAGATCAAGATTTTTGAGGTTTGATGAAGAAAGCATATAAGTTTGAAATTGCAAGAAAGCATACTGTTCTCTTTACCTCTGAAAGCAATAATCTTGATGTTTTATGCAATATTTCTTCGACAAATAGCTCAACATCTGCAAAGTTGCCTGACGAATGAGCTTTGTTGACTGCTTTCTCCTTTGTATTTTTCCCACTAACGCATGACTTGACAACTTTTGCTACATCAGAAAGATTCAAACGTTAGCAAGACAGTCACTCTGGTTATTAATCACTAGGATCTTCAAGCCACAAACATAGGGACTTACATTGCAGGTTTGCTTTTGCTTAATTATTATAAAAATAAAAATAAAAAAAAGAAAACCAAGCATGTTTGGTTTCACCATTTCCAATATGAATCTACAAAAACAGTAAACAGTGATATTTTTGTAATCATTTGTGAAGGAAATGAAAATAGAAAATGCTTTTTTAAACAAAACTTCCCTAAACTTCTAAGGAAAATCACGAGTATCCCGAATTAGTATTACAAAATTGGTGTCCCGCCCATTCAGATAAAACCCATATTTATCCAATTCAACCCAAAGATTGCTCATATTTCAGATGGAAAGTAAATATGGACGAAGATTCAATTATAATATACTACACTATGTTTCAAAAAATCAAGATAAGGGGATGCTCCTCTATGCGAATACCATCCAAGTAGAAAAGCAGGCAGACAGTGAAGCAAAAAGCAGTGGCTGTAATGTAACTACCAAAAAAATGAAAAAGGTGTTGTTTCCATGCTTGTGAGGATACAGGGATGAATTTTTACCTGAAATAATCTTGGGCTCATCCACAGAAACATGGTTTCCTTCTGTAGGTTGTGATGAAGGTTGCTTTTCTGGTTGGTCAGGCAAATTAATTGTGCCAGATGGAACTAGAGCAGCTAGATCAGGTGGTTGATCTTTCCCCACTGGAGGATTGGCCTGCAAGGGGATAAAGAAGAAATATGATGACTAACAATGACTAATAGGTTAGCTAATAAAAACAGGACAGGAAGTGCCCTTAAATTTACTCACCTCAAAATCAACATATGAGGGATCCCTTCCTATTGACTTGAGAAATTTGTCAAGATCATTAGAGTTTATAGCTGCAAGCATGTAGAGGATTGGACTCTAATTAATATATAGACCAGTCTAGTGCATCCAACCATAATGTAGTGACAAAGGACCTGAACTCTGATTCGTATTGTATCAAACTAGTTGAGCTAGATATCCCCAGGCAACAACAGACTACAGAAATATTTAATTTAAAACTTTGTTATGATTATGAGAAAACAAGAAAGGAATACGTAAATATCATCGACTGATGACAGCAAACAGATCATAAAGCCTCAAGCAGTTAAAAGATACAAAACATTATTTTCTAAATTTTTCTGACATAAAAAATATGTTGATTAAGAGTAACAAAATTGATTATGATAGTAACTTTCAGCTAAGCCTCCTGTTTAAGTCAAATTCTCTTCGCCACAATAATTTCTAAACTAATTAAATTGGTAATTTGGTAGCTTGACAAATATATGATAACTGATAATCTGTAGGTCTCAATTGATATTTGGTAAGCCTGAAAGGCATATATATGTCCAAGACCCACGATTTCTTCCGCTGCCTTGGTGAAAGTAAGACAACACTATTAGATCAAAATAGTCAACAGCACTTTAGCATAAATGGACTAACATAAATTCAATAGGAATTAGGAAGGATGTCTTTCCATACCAACTTTAGTGAATCACAGAATTCTAAGATTTTGATGGTTCATTATCTTGTGTAGACTATACTTATCATGTATTAAAGCTATAAGTTAAGATATGAGAACTATAGTCAAGAAATGTAACTCTATATCTCAAATGCTTTCTTCATTCTAGTCATCAAACATATCTTCTTTCTCAATTCTAGAATCAGCAAACCTAATCCAGGATTCTAATCCCAAGCATCTCCTTTATTCAATATAATTTTTGTTCATAGTCACAGCTGGACTGACTAAAATTTAATACTGTGATTGCTAAAGGTTACTTCTAGGATTTTCTACAAATAAAGCATTACCCAAAAAATTGTAAAACCATCCACAGAATGAGATACAGCAACAATAAAATTATGTAGTTATAAACTTGACTGATTTCATATTCATTTAAATTCTTAACAAGAATGCCTTCGTTATAGAATAACACTTACACGAAAGAAATACTTATTTTATAAGTTTAGAGGGTTACTAAAAAAATGTGAAACTGGAATTTTCCTTTCATAAAGGAGAATTCTCACTTACATATGGTCATGTCATTTGATAGCGGATGGAAGAAACAGAATTCCTGAGTCTTGAACCCTTGATCCAATAACAGTGAAACATCTCTTCAGAAAGGAAAAGATGTTACACATATAAGACAAATTAGTTTCTTTCAAATATATTCGCTGATTCAGTCTGAACATTGTTTGTAAACACACTTAAAAGTATAACACCACTACATAAGATGATCATCAACAGGCAATGCATTGTCATTACCAACTATCAAGGCAAATTTTGCTACAGTCACAACAATGTTAATCAATAATCATGCTACAGTTCATTATTCAATTGAAGGTCATTCTCAAGCTGATGAAAAAAGTATGAATAAATCTGAACTCAGTTTTCTTATTTCCCTAAACAGAGCTTTATAATAAAATCACTGTCATGGATTTCAATACAAACCACATTTATATTGGAATATGCCGAGGTTCTGGGTCGACTGTTGGAGAGGGGATGAGAGCTTAGTTGAAAAATTTCCTAGACTTTATCAAAATTCAGTACAACAATTAGAAGTGGTGAAAAATATCAGGAGATGGGAGGATGGTGAATGGGAATGGGAATTATCTTGGAGTAGGGAGTGGTTCACTTGGGAAATGGGAATTACAATTCAGAGATAGTTTGGCAACGGTTTTGGAAAATGCTATCTGCTTGCAACATGTGGAGGACAAATGGATTTGGCTTGAAGATGGTTCAGGGGAATACACAACTTCATCAGCTAACAAGGCATTAAATGTGCAGAGGTGGGCAAGCCAAATGGATGACGTGATGGTTATTATATGGAAGATGAAGATTCCATCAAAAGCTATTATGTTAGTTTGGAGAGCATTTTTGGGTGCCAACCACGGATCATTTGTTGAAAGGAATATGGTGCTTCAACCGGAGGAAATCTTATGCCCTTTTTGGAGTTGTAATGAATCTATACAACATGTCCTATTCACATATGATAAGGTGTATAAAGTGTGGCTGAGGTGTTATCAATGGTTGAATATATCTATTGTGTTGCATGAATCACCTATTAACAATTTTTGGAATCATTTGGGTGTTCAATGAAAACAAGTTGGTACAGGATATTAGCTTTACATCAAGGTCATGACTAAAGCATATGGACCCAAAGTTCTCATACTCCTTTGTGCAATGGATATCCAATCCTGGATCATGCTTGAGAGTTTCAACCTCTCCTTCTTTGGGATAGCTAGAACACGATGAAGTGTTGGATGTTGCATGTGGTCAGGACTGTAGGGGGAAATGAGGAGGATTCCAATTTGGGGGACATGGCAATAATGGTGTCTCCTTCTTTGGGATAGCTAGAACACGATGAAGTGTTGGATGTTGCATGTGGTCAGGACTGTAGGGGGAAATGAGGAGGATTCCAATTTGGGGGACATGGCAATAATGGTGTCTCCAAGTGGCCACGCACGACATAGTTGGTTGAAGGGTTTCCATTCATACATTGGTCAACAGGGATATTTATTGCTATCATGTTGTGGTTGCATTTATATGTATTCGGTGGTTCTTTGGGGTTTCTTTCAGTGTTGTTAATGGCGGATGACGGTTCATGGCGGAAAGCTAAAAATCCGTCATAAAAATATGGCGGATGGTGTAGCGGAAAATGGTGGATGTCATGGCGGACAAAAAAAACAAAAAATATACATATATATAATTATAAATAACCAAGTACCAACACCAAATAAACTCATTGAAATTGAAAAAAACAATGGATTGCATTCAAATAAACTAAAAAAGTCAAAAAAATTTCATGAGTTCATACAATAAAAGAGGACTGAACAGGAAAAAAAAACATGGTGTCAAATAGAAAAAAAAATAAAAATGGGACTTTCAAAAATATAAAAGGGTGTCAAATAGCAAAAAGAAAGAAAAAAACCAAAAAAAAAAGGCACCACTGTGCGTCGTCCACAATGTTCGTCTTTGCCGTCGTGCTGCCGTGGGTCGTGCTGCCGTTTGTCACTGCCGTTCGTGGTGCTGCTGGTCGCTGTGATGCTGCTGGGTGCGGGTGCTGGTCGCTGCTTCGCGAGGTCATGTGGGTGCTGGTCGCTGCTTCGCAGGGTCGTGCTGCTGCCAGTCGTCGCTGCTGGTAGTGGTGGCTGCTGGGTGTGGGTGCTGGTTCGTTGCTGTTCTGTTTCTGTTCGTGACTGCTGCACTTTTCAAAATATATTATCGGGTAGGATTGGGTCGGGTCAGCCCAACACCTACCACAAAAAAAACAAAAAAGGCCGCTATTCTGCCTTTCCCGCTATTCCGCCATGACCCGCCATGGCTATGGTGGCCGTCATGGCGCCGCCATTAGCAACCCATCACGCCACCGCTATTCGATGGCGTTTTTTCAAAATTCCGCCACGCTTTTCCGCCATGGCCGCCATTTGATAACACTTTTCTTTATGGGCTTACAATGCTTTTATCATTTGGAGTTGGTGGCTCCTCTGCTGGATATTTGGTTACTTAATATTTGGGTAGTCTATACTTAAATATGGTGTGACCTTATATGAGGAGTGATTGGAGGGATTATATTTTCATATATGAACATTTACATTTGTAATATTTGGGTATTACTTATACCATCTATCTATATTTATTTCTTATCTTTGCTGATAAAAAAATATTGAAATATGCCAAATACCTTGCTATTTTATGTTTCATAGTCCTTTATATATAATGTATCTCACAATCAGAAAACTTGATCAAAGCATCAAGATTTAACAAGATAGAAAGATTACGTATCTCAAGCAGGAAGAATAATAATGATGATGATGTATACATACCGTGCAGATTCATTCACCACTGCAAATGGAGTGACACAACCCAAGGACACCTTTGAGTAAGGAAAAACAAGAACTTTGAATAAGTTAATGGAAATTTTAACCAAGTTTTTTGGTATATACACTAATAAAATATTAAATTATGAAATGGTTTCTGTAACCAAGGTAGGAACAAATCCATAAATGGGATTAAACACATTAATTCCTGACTAACTCAATCAGAGAATGCCCCAATGAGAATTAGTTTTCTTGTGCACTATTAGCGGATAGCATCAAGCAACATGATAAAGATCTTTTATGCAAGAATCAAATTTGTTAAGCCAAGAAGTGCACAGAAACATGTCTAAATATCAGATAGTATAAAGATATCTGTTAAATGTTAACTTAATAGTTGACAACAGCTTCTTTGACAAGGTAAAACATAGACACAATACCTTCCCAATAATAATAATACTAGTAAGTTAAAGAAATAAATGACTGTTTAAGCAGCAAAAGGATAGAACAAAGTCGCAGACAAACCTGAAGTATTTCACCTAAAGCCTCTGAAGGCACCATTCTTAGACCTCCTTTTCCTAAACCAAGCCGCTGAGATAACACTGCTCGGATTGACGCAAAAAATAACAATCATGAATATCCATTAAAGCAAGGCCAAACAAGCAGGTCAACACATTCCAGTCAAAACCACAAAATTATCAGCACCTTTTATATCCACTTTGGTATCCTTTAAAGCAGAAACAAGATAAAACCGCTGTTTCTTGTCCTGTAAAACCGTATTAATCAGCCCATATGCATTATGCATACTTAAACAACAAAAGGGTGTTTTCTGCCTTGAATTCTAAACATGCATTACCTTCAAAAACAAATTTTTACTCACTCCACCCCCCAAATGTCCAACATACTTTTCCTGTAGGAACATGAATTTAGAGTCAGAAAATAACAAAACCACACATGAACAAAGTATGAACAGTGCAATCCACATTCTTTAAACGCTCATTACCCCTTCCTCCACTGTCAAAATAGCCGGATGCTCATACTGGGAAAAATTAATAAGAAGCTCCTGAAAATCACAGAACCACAACACTCAGCACAAGGAATGAAACGAAAAAAGTTCAATAAATAAAATAAAATCACAAATAAACAGTGCATCATCATCACAAATAATGGAGAATGGAGAAACTGATTGATTCAAAAGATCATGGAGCATATAAAATGAATGACATGGGACAATGAAGCACACCCAGATGAAAACAAAGTAAGGCAATTCATAATGATGAAAAAGAGAACCTTCAATCGTGCAAGAAGCTGTTCCTTCGAAAACCCCATTACTTTGTGCAGAATGGAAGAGAGGCGTTTGCAGAGGGCGAAATCCCCGGATTGGTTAAGAGAGTGTGTTGGACTCTGTTAAAAAATGTGTGGGTGTTGCTACCTGCACCATGTTTACACCCAGCATAATTTGTGCACTTTCTATTTTGTCCTTCCATATGGATTTTGCTGATGAGGCTTATAGTTACGGATTGGTCAATCAAGAGTGTAAGCGTGTTATAGGTGCACCAGCATCACTATTCTAAAAAAATGACAAAATTGTCCTTACTTATTTTTCCTCTTACGAATCAAGTTGATCCGTAAGAGAAAAAACAATAATTTATTAATTATATATTTAAAGATATTTAAAGATATTTATTTTATAATATAATTTATAAATTTAAAGATATTTATTTTATTAATTATAATATAATTAAATATATTGATTTATTTTATTAATTATAATATATTTATAAATATTGATTTATTATAAATAATTAATTTTTTAATATATTTTTTTAGAATAAATTTGTTTAGAAGATGAGATTAAAATACTTACTCAGTCCCATTATAATTATTGTTTAAGGTTATTTTATACATATTAATAAAAATCAATAAATAGATAAAAGATAATAATAATTTTATAAAATTAATATTATCATCATTAATTTATTTTTATTTTTATAATTAATCATATCATTAACATTATAAAGAATATTAAAAAAAATAATTAGTATTATATTAAAAATTAAAATACTAACTACTTTATAATACATTTTTTTACATGATCATTAGTATAAGAGGGAAAATAGTAATTATAAGAGAATTTTAAAATATTAGTATGTTATATAAAATAAGGATCTTAGATAACGAATGATGTCCATTTTTTGTTTAATTTTTTTTCTATGAAAATATTAATTTATTTTTTTGTATGACCTCTACTCATAATGTCCATTTTTTGTTTAATTTATTTTTTTCTATACCCTTTTCAACTTCTTTATTTCAATTATATTTAAAGTTACATTTAAAATTATTTTTTATTAGTTGGTAAACTAAGTTAACTAGACAATTTATAATAATTTACATATATTATAACTAAGTTAACTAGACCGTTTTAATAACACGCGTGTATATTGACACAAATGAAATACACAATCAATGGAAATAAATAAAACTAACATTACTAATGAAATACACCTGTGTCACACTCCTGGCCAACCTGAGGCATTCTTCAATCACCCCATGTGTCGATGAGCCTGGCGTGACCACCCCTAGACTCAGATGGCGCTCCAACCTCTCAGCAATGTCATCACAAATTTCCTGTTACATACAAAACAAATTGATTACACAAATTATTATGCAAATATTGAGGTAAATGACGTAAATTATTAGTATTACTTACCACTGCATGTCTAGGCTCATCCACAGATGTTGACGATGCTTCTGGCTCCGGCACGTGAGGGATATCCGTCTGCTGGGCCTGAGGGACGACTCGGGGCTGCGGGGCGTGACCATCAGGCAGAGGATCTGATGCGTGGCCTAGTGTCATGAAAGGATGCGAGATGCGGAAGAACCAGACCATGTAGTCACTGACACACTGGTCTGGCACAGCGCACACCTCACCTGCTGAAACGATATGATCTGAGTAGTGCATCCACCTGTCGTTTATATCATCATACGAGACCCATGAATCGACAGGAGGAGCAGGAATGGTTTGCGTGTATCCAAACTGCCACACGACCCTTTCTGGTCGATAATAAATAGCAACAGGCCCCCAGCGTAAGAGACTGGAATAGCATGATATGACGTGGAAGTCCCAAACCAATCGGTACTCCCCATACGGGATCCAACAGACATCCGAAATCCAGAGTCGGTCCAGGCACTCCCTCTACGCTGGCGTACGAATGCTCTTCACGGTCTTCTTTGTTGCAATCCACCTACACGCACGCAGAGAATTCTCGTCATAGTCCTGATCAGCAGTGGAGTCCGCGACTGACAGCAAGTGCTTGTAAATCCAGCACTACAGATGTAACATCAAAATTATAAACATTAATAATGAAAGTGTAATAAAATTTAAAGTTGAACATTGTTGAGCCTGAACGAATGAAAAACATATTTGTTACCTACAGCAGTGTGATGTAACCGCCAAGCTGTCGGCTGTGGCTGATAGATGCATTGTTCAACTGGTTGTACATATGCACCAGAGCAGCCACTCCCCAAGCGTACCTCTCCGTCATACTGAGGTCACGAAGGGCCTCTAAGTAGACAACATGCACATTGGTTGCACTATTGTTAGCAAACAAAGTGCAACCCACAAGATGAAGAAGATATGCGCGAACCGCAACTGTCCAATGACCTGCTTGGCATCGGCGCTCATATATATCACATACCCATTGCAGGCGTACGTACGGTCCACGACACTGGGCTGTCTCAGCCCTAGCAGACTCTGCAGAGACCATCAATAAGTCCACCAGCATCGTCCATGTGCAAGGGCTCAAAGGCGTGTAAGTCGCCAACCACGGACAAATGGAGAAGCGAGGAGACGTTATCCAACGTGATGGTGAGCTCTCCCACCGGGAGATGGAAACTAGGCGTCTCCCAGTGCTACCACTCCACAAACGAGGACAAAAGTCCCCGATCGCCGGTGTCTACCGAACACGCGATCGGAGGACTTAGTCTTGTACCAGCAACAAGTCCCTCAATGGCAGGGACAGGCCTGCCTAAATTATGGACCTTCCTCCTATGAGAGGATAACTTCAACTCAGGACGCTCCTGAATTAAAGTATAAAGGAATGCAAAATTTGTTAAAATCATCATTTAAAGGAAAACTAATTTCAATCATAAAGTATAATTTACAAGTAACTAAAAATAAATATTATAAATACTTCTCCTGTCCATATGCTGCAAGCAACGTGATCCGCATATTGGGTCAACACAGATGGGTCACTCGGACCACCTGGAAATCCCTCATGCTCATCCTCAACAGCCTCTGTGCCTGTGTCCGCAGGAATGTCTGTCACAATGTTCTCAGAATCAGTTGGTGCCATCGGGTCATCCGGAAATACATCAGGCTCAACATCAGGCGCAGGGACCACTGGCTCATCGTGTGTCGCAGTCACAGTGACTCGCAGCTTCCGTGCGGATGCAGTAGACCATCGACGCTGTGGAGCATCATCGGAATCATCACGATCTCCTCTGCCCACACCTCTGCCAGTAACCTAACCTAAGGCACGACCTAATCCTCTAGTCCTAACCATGATCTGCAAATGAGTACCACAAATTCAATCACCGATTTCATTCACTCAAAGTAACGCAAATTTCACGTGGTTGATCTAAACTACAATAAACTTGACCCTAATGATGATAGGCCTTCTCATCAACAAGTTTCGTATAATCTAGCCTTCATGTACACTTGTGGTTCATGACAAGTTTCGTATAAGCTAGCAAGTACCAAAGAATTGTTCTAGACATGGGAGTGATAAATATGTAAAGTATGATGTTCATATTGATGATGATGAAGATAATTTGAGTGAACCAGATCAGACAGAGTTTGTGGGAACTTTTGTTAATTTGTTCCATGGACAAGGCCATAATATCAAAGTAACTAGCTTTAAGGTAGGGATATCGAAAGTGATCGATTGTTTAGAAGCTGAAGAAGACGATGTTGTGCTAGTTACTTTGGTGCCTAAGGTTGGAAAAGGAGATGTCATCATAGGAGGCATCAAAGTTGAGTTTATTCCAAAGTACAAGGATTAGTTTTGTTGTTGTGTGTGCATCTCGAGCTCATACACTTTCTTGGCTTGCCAAATTAACGACAAAGACTTGAAAGAAAATGTTAGCAAGATGGGTCAACAAAGCTGAGACATTTTCAATCCATGAATTAAAACTAAAGACAGAACCACATCATGAAAGACACCAAATGAAGCCAAATAAAGCCTTATTTCTTGAACTGATAGACACCAATGAAACTTCTACTCATGATTTTACAAATGTTCTGCTACCCTGAGAAACATTATTTCATGCTAATATATCAATTGCTTTAAGTTGATCAAGTTTAAGTTCTTTAAGAAGTTTATTTTGTTTTAGTTATTTTTTAGGGCATGGATGGTGAATGGCAAAAGACACCTTCTTAATTCTACTTCGAGAATCAAGTTTGGCCCCAAAAGCTATCCTCGACCAGTCATTTTACCATATGATAATTGAAATAAAACAAATGGGTGAGAAAAGTTTAGAGACAGGGAATTTATCTTGTTCTAATGAGAGGACATGTCTTAAGCATAAGCTAAAACTTATCAATTCAAAATGTGTGTCATTTTAATGTTTTAGGGATGCAAAACAAAATGTGTTCCTCAATCAATGAGATGCAATTCTTGGAGAAACTTGGAACGATGACGATGGAACGATGATTAAAGCTAGGAAAGCTAAAACAATTAAAGGATTTGATGATAACTAATTTCAAGGGAGAACTTGGATACACACTATGTTCCTCAATCAATGAGATGCAATTCTTGGAGAAACTACATATTAATGCAATAGATTATAATGAAGTGATTGACTTGAACTTTAAGTCAACCCAATCTGCACTTAGGAAGCTTTGCCTTAGGGGGAAGTTAAAAAATTTGCCAAATTGGATTCCACGACTCGAAAATCTTGTAAACTTATCTTTGATGTACTCCGAGTTAACTAATGATCCATTGGAATCAGTAAAAGATATGCCAAATTTGTTGTTCCTCACTATCAAATTTGTGGTTTGCATATGTGGGTGTGGTGTCGTGGTAGTGTGGTGGTCACTCACTAGTCACTGGCCATCAAAAGTCTTACTTGAATTGGAGTGAAAATTTGGGTTGTACATGTTAAGGTTTGGTGAACTCGAACTGTAACAAGACAAGTTGGATTTGGATTAGCACTTTAATCCTCTTAGCATAGTGCTTAAGCAATTTTGGTACCAAAAATTTTAAATGTTTGGTTTTGGGTCTCATAATTTTTCAAAATGAGTAAGTGGAAAAAATAGATTATGCACGGAATGCAAAACAACTATACTTATTATTCTAAAGCTATTGTTTTTCCTTTTTCTCTCAAGTATCAACTATTGATCAAGTTTTAGGGATTTGTCCTAATCATGTTACTTTTGAACTTAATTTGCTGAGGTTGTCTAGGCGTTTGAATCAATTTTTCGATACCACATTCAGTTCTAAGTAGCAATTACATAAAAGGCAATTACGTATTCGCATTAAATCAAATTGAAACAATAAATATTCTCCAAAATGATACTATTTATCAAATATTTATCATACATTCAGAGGTGATCCTAATAACCAAAATTCCTAATTTCAAAAAAAGCTCACAATGTATCAAATATTTTGCAATTTTTCAATTAAAATGAAGCTGTGACTTTTATGGATCACCTGATCCGTAAAGTGTGTTGAGCAGTTTACGGATCACCTGATCCATAAGCATGTTCCAGATCAAGTTGATCCGAAAGATGCTTACGGATCACTTGATCCGTAAACTACTCAACATACTTTACGGATCACCTGATCCGTAAGCATCTTCTGGATCAACTTGATCCGGAACATGCTTACGGATCAGGTGATTCGTAAACTATTCACAGCAACTTTTCGTATACGCCATCGCCGGCAACACTGGAAGCAATAACAAACAAGAAAAGGGACAATAGACCTTACCTCGATGAAGAACAGAAGAGCAGAACCTCGTGGAAGAATGGAAGAAGCGCACTCGAAGGAGGGAGAAGCAGTAGCTCGCTCTGGAGAAGCACAACCACCTCGCGCCGAAGAAGCAAAGGGACTCGCGGAAGAAAGAAGGAGAAGAGGCTCGCGGAAAAGAAAGAAGAAAGAAGCAGAAGAGGCTCCTGGGTGCACAACTTTTTTTTTTTAAAATAATAAGGGCATTTGTGACTTTTCACAATAAGTGTTGGGTGCACCAACAATAACGTTGGGTGCACCTAGCAACGCCCGTCAATCAATACAAGGCTTATGGATTGGATTGTTCAATCCATAAGTGGCCCAACCGATTTTTTAAAAATAAAATTCAAAATATATTTTATAAATTAATTTAAAATTAATGATCCAAGCAGGAATTAAACCTGTCACTTTTATATTATTAATACAGCATTCTAACCAATAAAGCTAATAGGTCAATTATGCTATAAAACCATTAATTTCACTATATATAACACTAAAATTTATAATGTATATTTAATACGTATGCAAATTTAGATAATAAATTTTATGACAATTAATTTTTGATATAATAATTAATATGTTTACATATATGAATTTTTAGAAAATCTATGATTTTTATTTAAAATTTATATATGTAAAAAATACATTATTAGATCAAAATTAATTGTAATAAGGTCAAAAATACATTATTAGATTTATGTTAATAAACCTTTGATTTTTTATTTACAATTTATATATGTAAATAAATAAATTATTATATCAAAATTAATTGTTACAAAATTTATTATCTAAATTTACATGCGCATTAAATATAATTAGAAATCTTAGTGTTACATATATCGACATTAATTATTTTATAACATAATTGACCTATTAGTTCAGTTGATTAGAGCGTTGTGTTAATAACGCGAAAGTTAGATGTTTGATTCCTGCATGGGCCATTAATTTTAAATTAATTCGTAACAGATTGCTCAATTCGTATCCCTTTTACGAAAGGGCAAGATAGAAATCGCGTTGTTGCCCAATTCGTATAATTTTTTTACTTTTTATATTAACATTTAATTAAATAATAATTGAATTAAATTTTTTATAATTAAAAATAAATTAATATTTTTGTTGTAAAAATATTTTTTAAATAAAAAAATATTTTTCTATATTTTTTATGTGTTTATATTTAATTAATTATATTTTTTTAAGTTGGTTTTTAATAAATAATTTTAGAATTTTGTTTATTTAAAAAAATGAATGTATACATTTTTATTTATTTTAAAATATAAGTAATTTATTTATATTTGCTATTTAAGTAATTTTTTTATCGATATGTATATATATTATTACACTCATAGTATTAAATATTTATATAAATAGTATTTGGAAGTATAAAATTAAAATTTCTTCATTTGTTTAAAAATATTTAAAGGTATTGAGATACTAATTTGTTAAAAAAAATAAAAATAGTCATTTATTAGAAATAAAAACCAAAACTGTACTTAGATTTTGGTCATTAATTAAAGTTTATTAGAATTAGTGCTGTCAACTCTATAAATTTGAAAAAAGAATTTATATATTCATTTATGAATACATAAAAATAATAAAGAAGTTAATTAAAAAATAAAAAATATTTTATTTATGAATTATTAAATAGTAATTAATAGAACTATTATTTGAACAAAGATATTAATTGTTATGATTGTTTAAATGTGCAGATTATGGTTAGAATCAGAGGTTTGGGTCAGACTTTAAGCAGGGTTATAGGAAAAGCCTCAGTGAGAGAAATTAGTGGTGATGCGAATGAAGGCCCTCAACGGCAAAGGCCCACAGCATCTGCACGTAGGCAACGAGAAACTGCATTTGTTGCTGAGGATGTTGAGCATTTGGATCATGCAGCTGACAAGGTCCATGAATAGCCTGAAGAGGCAACTGCTGATGATGTAGTTACAGATGCCGAGGGTTTTCTAGGTGGACCCTACGACATATTAGTTTTGATGGACTATGTTCATCATATGGCAATGATAGTTTGGAATGGAGAGGTATTTATATTTTTAAATAAATAACATTTTCATAACTATTTCTTATTATTTTTCAAATGATTTAAATTTTTATTTTCAAGAACGTCTTGAGTTGAAGTTGTCCTCCTATGGAAGGAAGGTTGAGAAATTTGGAAGGCCTGCTCCAGCGATTGAAGGCTTAGTGGTTGTCACATGATTAGGTCCTCTGATCGCATATTCCTTAGACACTGGTGATTGGGGACTTATATTTGCTTTTGTGGAGAGGTGGCATAAGGAAACTAGTAGTTTCCATATTCTAGTAAGAGATGTCACTATCTCCCTGGATGATGTGACATCATTGCTACATCTGCCCATTATAGGCACCTTCCATAGCTTTAAGGCTCTTCATATGGACGAAATCGTCTTTCGGTTAGTTGAATTTCTTGAAGTTAGTTCAGAAGAACTAAGAGCTGAGACGTTACAATGTCATGGAGCATATGTTCAGCAATCCTAGCTGCAAGACATTTTCATAGCAAATGTGATGCAGCACAGTGGAGTGTAGCAACTCGAGCATATCTTTTGCATCTAGTAGGTTGCAAACTATTTGCTAACAAGAGTGCCACACATGTGCATGTGGTATTCTTGGATGCATTTTGTGACCTCAACCAAACTAGAAGCTATGCATGGAGAGTTGCTGCATTGGTCCATATGTATGAGAATTTGAATGATGCATCAAAGAGAAGCGTCAGGAAACTTGTAGGATATATCACACTTTTATAGGTATTTATAATTTATTTTAAATTTTATTTTTAGTTTTGTAGTTTATATTGAGTATTGTTTTGAATTTTTTTTGTTTTTAAATATGTGCAGTGTTAGACTTACAAACACTTTCCTATTGTTGCTTCTTCTATTGCTGTTGAAGATTGTCATTAAAGGAAACCATGTGTTTGTCGTTGGAAGTCTGGGAAGGCATTACTAGTGTCAACATATCGTAAGCGGTTAGATAGATTGACATCTGATGTTGCGTGCTGGATTCTTTATGGTGACCATTGTGCATTCAAAGATTTTGAGCTGATCTTTTTTATTTTTCGAACATATGAGATGGGGTCCATCTATTGTCATACACCGACTAGAGAGGGTTATGCGAAAGTTTCGGTATGTGCAGACCATTCCTCCGCACCCTACTGCTCCATCTCTATGTATAGAAGATATTGATGATAAATGGATTTAGTTTTCTGAATACCTTGCACCGATGGGTTAGATATGTGTTGCGCCTGGACAGTGTGCAACAGACTACATGGAGTGGTTCTATATGATATTTCATCCCTTCATGAGTCCGACACAGCCTAGGGATTCTCCTAGGCATCCACTCGTGGTGCACGATGAGACATTTATTGAACCAGATCATCCTCAGCAGTCGGTGGCCGCAGTAGCAATGGCACAACCACATGCAGTGGTACAATATATTTTCAATTGTCAATGTTACTCATTTTATGTGTCGTGCATTAAGTGTAAACATTTTTCCTTGTTGTCAACGTCCTATGAGGCTTGGCAAGCAATAGCTGAAAGGTTGGAACGATTGATCAACCTAAGGGTAGTCACTAAAGGAACAAAAGCATACACTATCAGCGAAGAGTGCCTAAGGATCGCAAGAGGTGTGATTGCACAACAGAATGTATATGTTCGATAAAGAGGAAGGTGGTGTATGGAAAACACATAAGACTTTTAGGATTTTTTAGGTTTTCTATCAATTATGTATGCAATATGACTGAACAATGTTTATTATTTAATGTCATTTGATAAGCTTTTTATTTATTTTCATTTATGTAGTATGTGAAATTTCAATTAATCACCAAAATACATTATTATGTTAAATCTCAAATAACCCTAATTAGTCACATAACACTAAACCCTAAGTAGTGAAGTAACCTTAAACCCTAATTAGTCAAACAACCTTAAACCCTAATTAGCCAAACAACCCTAAATCCTACTTACTCAACTAAACCCTAATTTGTCAAATAACCCTAAACCCTAATTAGTCAAATAACCTTAAATCCTACTTAGTCTAATAGCCATAAACCCGATTTAGTCAAATAGCCATAAACCCGATTTAGTCAAATAGCCATAAACCCTACTTAGTCAAATAGCCCTAAATAAAAACACTAAAACATAAATAATTATATACGGTTTGATGTTTTATTTTTTTTTCTCTAATTTGATTTTTTGCATAGTCGATACTTAAGTAAAATAAATAATTATATGAACGTCCAATGAAACACGCGTTAATTATCATATTACATGACAACCCCATAAGTATGTCACAACTATGTACGTTACAAATATAGGCTTAACAGTAACTAAATATTCAATCTTCCCCTAAATCAACAAGGTTTGTTTTCAACCTCATCAAATTTGTATACTGCTGCATTCTACTAATATATGGTGTAGGTCACTACTTTTCTTGAAAATGACAATGTGTAAACCATAACAAAGATACTGGCGGTAAGGGACAACGATCTCTTAGAAATACCTGTTACATAGGGACATACACATTCAAATTATCACAACACATTTTATTATATAAATTACACAAACATGATGATGATGCTTTTACTTGAGCAAAATGATTGTCATACACATGACCGATACATATAATGCGATGAACAGAACAATCTCTTGGTGGTTAACTTCTAAGTGGGAAAAATGTCATGCTTTGTTGGAGAGAAAGAGAAACAAGAATGACATTATACCTTGATGCAATCACATATCCCATGTCAGTTATACTCATCCACTTATCCATGGTAACCTGCATGTAATAGTTATAATTACATTTATTTAAAGCAAAATTAATCCATCAAAACGTAACAAAAAACTTATATACCATGGATAATCCATCAACAAGTAGGGACCGCTTTAATTTCTCAAATCTGTCATGCCACCAAGCAGGTTGATATACTCATCAGACCATTTTGCAAGTTCTTTAAGCAAATGGTTGCAAACCAAAGACCATGAATCTTCACCCATACCTAATAAGGCAGCAATTGCACGATATCCGCAGTTACCATAAGCTTTGACATCAACAATGTTTTCAATGGAATCATGAATGCATGGATGAAATTGATCCAACATTGGCATGGTCCTTCTTGGTTTTGCTTGCTCAGGTAATGATGGACTATGTTTAACTGAAAGATTACTATTCTACACAAAATGTAATGCATCAACATACTCCCAGTAAGACAGATCATACTTTGTTGATCTTTGATGTTTGGCCATCGATTTCTTCTGAGCACCTTTTTTTTACCTTTTCTAGAGGAGCACGCATAAATTTTAGATTAGGGTAGGCAATTTTCCGAAGTTTACTCTTTAGAGTAACTTTGCCACAAACATCAAGCTCTTCAAACCACCTTGATATGGTTTTCATCTCTTCAGTTATGCTGAATTCAGGCTTAGATAACCCTTGGTCTGAAAAACTACATATGGATTACACCGAGAGGTATGATACCAACAACATATATAGCTTATTCGCATACACACGGAAGATCATGAGTAGTTCTCATTACACATCCACAACAAGAACTGGCAATACCAGTATAACTTACACGCTCAAAGTCAACAACAATCTGGTTTAAAGCATACCCTGATACCATGCCAAGTAGTTTCTTGTATAAGATAACTTTAAAATTATGTCCAACCACATGTGTACTTATCTCAAAAGATGCCTTAATTTTGGTGTGTTGCAGCGTGATCATGTTGTTCATGACTTCCTAAACACTACATAGGTCTCCAAGGCTATTATGTAGTAGTCTCTTTAAGGCCCAATGAGTAGACCCAACCCTGCATATGAAATACACAAACAAGTAAACAAAGACAATTATTTTTATCTATTAAATCCTAAACCCTAACAATAACAAAAATTTACAATTTTCATACCTGTTAGTTGTTGTGTTTCCAAAATGCATCACGTTATTCGTCCAAGCTTTAACAAATCTTTCTTTATGAGAAATCAATCATTTTTGCTTGAAATAGTTAACAAACATTGGCCATGGTGAGCAAGCAATTTCAAACTTCATAAGGCACTCATGGAAGTCTTGCTCAGTAGGACAATCCACCAAACTCCCCTGGGCTTCCATGACAATATTCCATGCATTTTTTTGTTTTACACTTTGTCTTCACATTCTTATCAATGTGAAACAGACACAACAAATTGGTAGACTCAGGGAATACACTTTTCATTGCATTCATCAATGCTACATCTTTGTCAGTAACAATAACTTCAAGGAGTGCATCACGTATGAGAAAAATACCTCAAAATTGTTCTAGAGCCCAAACAACATTATTTAGATATTCTCCCTCCAAATAGGTAAAAGTAGCAGAGAATGTCATCCCTGTTGATGTCACACCAACAATGTCAAGTAACGACAACATGTACCTGTTTGTTTTGTATGTACTATCTATAAAAAATATCAAATTATAGGCATTGGACAATTTGACTGCATCAAGATGACTCCAAAATATATCACGTACAACATTTTCATCCTTCTATCTATGCCAATAGATATATTGATCCCATTCAAGAAGCTTCATTAGTTATTGCATTTCAGTATTACTGCCTCTTATGGAAGAACGATATGCATTTCTTGCATTGTATATTGTTGATCGAGGCCGTACCCGAATCAAATAAACATTAAAATGTAGTAACTAGGAAGTGATCCTAGGTCGTTTCCCAACGAGCAGTGACAAGCCAAATGTTCATAATATACTTGCAGTAACAGTAACAGTAACGATGGGGGGGTTGTTTGCTTTTGTAAATTAAACAGCGAATATATGTGAATTAGAAAATATCAGAATTAAAACACGTTGCTTCCCCTTGATTCACAAGCAAGTCTCTTATCCTAGGTTACGAGAGTTTATCCTTTATCAGTTTAACCACTTAATCCAACCCTAAATTAAATTACTAAGCGAAATTCAACATAAGGCATTCATTATGTGATTAAGCATCACATACACCAATTACTCATAAACGATCATTAAGCATGAACGTAAATTAAGCGCAGAGACAATTAATCAAGCACTAAGCATGCATGAATTAAAAGCAACAAATTCAAAGTAATTAGTGAAGAGGAAAAACTAAACAGAATTTAACAGTAATAATAGAACCTCAAAGAGAACTGTGCTTGATCCTCAAGGGAAAACAACGCTGCGGACTTAGCCTTCCATTAATCAAATAGAGAATGAAATTTTATTGATAAAACTAAAATTCTGAACTGGAATTGTAAAAAAAACGAAAATAAAAGAGAAAGAGAAGAGAGACTAAAACTAAAAACGAAAAATAGAAGAGAGAGAGGAGAGAGAGAGAGTCTCCCGCGAGGGAGAGAGGGCGTCTCCTAAACTAGAACCTTGGTGCTGTTATATAGTTTTTTTTCAGCCCCAAAGCTTACAAATATGTTTTAAATCTAGGCCCATAAATAAATTAAATTCAAATCTAGATAAGATAAGATAAGATCTAGATTAAATAATATCTAGATGAGAAATTCAAATCTAGATAAGATAAGATAAGATCTAGATTAAATAATATCTAGATGAGAAATTTAAATCTAGATAAGATAAGATCTAGATTAAATAATATCTAGATGAGATCAAATCTAAATAATATCTAGATAAGATAAAGATAAGATAAGATCTAATTCTGTAGAATAAAATAGTCTGCCCTCTTCAAGTCCAAGCTCAATTCTGGATTCAAGCCCAAGCCCAATTATGGATTCAAACCCAATGCTTCATTAATTCCTAAAATTAGATTAAAAACATCAAATTAGCTGAATGGGCCCAAATAATAAAACTGCCTAATAAATTTGACAATTAAGACTAATCAGTATTTAAAATGGGGCAAAAAAGGGTTAAGAAATAGGAGAAAATGATGGCACATCAAAACCCCCCATACTTAGCCTTTTGCACTCTTGGGCAAAATGAAACAAAGAACAAAATCCAAGGATATCAGAGGGAGACAAACAAAAACATTCACATATTTCTCAATGAACATCAAGGAATAAAAGGAATGGGTAACATCTAATATAAGGAGATCCAAAAAGTCAAGACATTCATGAAAATCATCCAAGCAACCCAATCATGGCAAAATAGTTAATCAGCTCAAGAATGAAAAGTGATAAAGCCTCACAAGATATACACTCTATCTCTCAAGTGTCTAGGCTACTATTTACCCTCAAAGCACCCATGAAAGCAAACACCACATAAACTTGGCAAGATTCTAAAATTGACAATCAACCCATAAACACAAGCACATGAGGATCAAAAGGTCTTTTAAGGTTGTAATGGGGCCAAGGACAAGGTATGGAGAAATATGGAATAAGTGGCTAAATCCCAAAGGAATAGAGGAGCAAAGGGGAATAAGTGCATATTAAGAAAAAAAAATAAGAAAATAAAAAGAAGTAAAGATAAAAATTAAACATGAAGAGTAGAACCAAGAGTTTCATCATTCTTGTGCCATTTAAGATCTTATTCACTCAACTTTATTGTTTTTTTTTTTTTTTCCGAATTTTTTTTTTTTCGAATTTTTTTTTTTTTTTTTTTTTTTTGCCTTTGAGAAACAACATTTCATTCAGCATGTCCAACATTTAACCAATATACAATGTACATCAAGTATGGCCCAAAATACATCATGAAGCATAGTCAACAAAACAAGTTGTCCAATGAAACAAAAACCCCCCACACTTATTCCCAAAACAATTCCAAAGCTCCAAAATTCCTTAAGGATATGGTAATATCATGGTTTTTCACTTAAGGCTTGTAGTGAGCTTCAAAACAAGGAAAGGGAAACAAGGCTCAAAAGGGCTATCAAAAGAATTAATTCAAGGTAAGTCCATTTGGCTAGAAGCTTATAAGAACAAAATTGCCTTAATCATTTCCAAATATGCATGTGAATTAGGACGCATCAACAAGAATCAAGCCAAGGCTATTGTGCAAGCAATCAATGGGGCAAAACACACCAAATGATTATAATGATGGATGGCTCAAATTCTCACAAAGGTAAAATCATCACTTTCAAATTGAGCTTTCAAAACTATCATGACATGTAGAGAAGAATCAAGGATTTCAAGTCACAAAATGTCAAGAACTTTTATTTTCAAAACAATTACCCATTTCTTGAACATATCCTATAATTCAAAGAAAAACATGCAAAGTCGTACGTGCACATGAAATTGACCCAAAATATTAAACTGAAAATCCGACGAAACTAACAACATTAACAAATTAACACAACTAACAAATTAACAAAACCAACAAAACTAGCAAAACCAAAGAACACTCCCCCCCCCCCCCATACTTAAACAACACATTGTCCTCAATGTAGCACAATTAAAAGATTAAAAACAATTAAATCATCAAAGAGAATCGGACAAGTGTAATAAAAGCAAAGAAGGAGATAGGAAAAGAAAAACTCCCTAAGTCATGGTGGAGGAAGAGTAGGGTGGAGTAAGGAAGTCTCTTCCACCACTACGTCCACTAAAGAAGGGTTCGTGAGGAATGTCTTAAGTCGATGTCCGTTGACCTTGAAGCTCTTGTTTGTGGAGTCGCTTTTGATCTCAACTGTACCATAAGGAAAAACATTAGTAACAACAAAAGGACCAATCCACTTAGACCTCAACTTACCACTCATGAGTCCAAGCCTAGAATTATACAATAACACTTTTTGCCCAACCACAAAGTCTTTTTTAACTATCATGCTATCATGGAACTTCTTGGTCTTTTCTTTGTAGAACTTGGCATTCTCGTAGGCGTCTAGGCGGATTTCATCTAACTCACTCAGTTGCAACTTCCTTTCCTCGCCAGCTTGATCCATAGAGAAGTTGCAAGTCTTCACTGCCCAGTATGCTTTGTGCTCAATTTCCACTGGAAGATGACATGCCTTTCCAAAGACAACCCGATAAGGAGAAATTCCTATGGGTGCTTTGTAGGCAGTCCGATGTGCCCAGAGAGCATCATCAAGCCTGGTACTCCAATCTTTCCTGCTTGGCTGCACAATCTTCACAGCAAAACACCCAAGACTGAAACAGGGACTTTGTTTGTATTTAGATTAATGCAAACCCAATTTAAAAGCAAGAGATAAGAATTTAAAATAGAAGATAGAAGATAAGGTAAAGAAAAGATAAGATATTTAAAGATAAAATTAGAAGATCAAAGAAAAGATAAGATATTTAAAGATAAAATTCGAAGATAAAAGATTGAAAGATCAAAATAGAAGATAAAGATAATAGATAAGATAAGATAAAAAAAATTTAAAGATAAGATATGATAAAATATTTAAATTGCGATAAAGATAACTACTTCTAAGAAATTCAAATAAATAAGATCTAAATCTACTAAATCTAAATACTTACTCCTAAAACCCAACAGTAAAAAATAAGGAATAACTACTTCTAAGGAAGACCGACAATGAAAATAAGGACTAAAATCTATATATTAAAATCGCTAAAACCTGACAAGTCTAATTAGCCTAGATATATGGACTCTGGATTTGTCTGTTATCAATACCAGTGAACTAATCAACACTAACACACATACTAACACAATACTAACAATTAAACCTAAAACACGAAAGGATTAAACACACAACAATAGCTAGCTATTATGAACCTTTGGACACTGCTCCCCGGCAACGGCGCCAAATTTGATCGAGGCCGTACCCGAATCAAATAAACATTAAAATGTAGTAACTAGGAAGTGATCCTAGGTCGTTTCCCAACGAGCAGTGACAAGCCAAATGTTCATAATATACTTGCAGTAACAGTAACAGTAACGATGAGGGGGTTGTTTGCTTTTGTAAATTAAACAGCGAATATATGTGAATTAGAAAATATCAGAATTAAAACACGTTGCTTCCCCTTGATTCACAAGCAAGTCTCTTATCCTAGGTTACGAGAGTTTATCCTTTATCAGTTTAACCACTTAATCCAACCCTAAATTAAATTACTAAGCGAAATTCAACATAAGGCATTCATTATGTGATTAAGCATCACATACACCAATTACTCATAAACGATCATTAAGCATGAACGTAAATTAAGCGCAGAGACAATTAATCAAGCACTAAGCATGCATGAATTAAAAGCAACAAATTCAAAGTAATTAGTGAAGAGGAAAAACTAAACAAAATTTAACAGTAATAATAGAACCTCAAAGAGAACTGTGCTTGATCCTCAAGGGAAAACAACGCTGCGGACTTAGCCTTCCATTAATCAAATAGAGAATGAAATTTTATTGATAAAACTAAAAGTCTGAACTGGAATTGTAAAAAAAACGAAAATAAAAGAGAAAGAGAAGAGAGACTAAAACTAAAAACGAAAAATAGAAGAGAGAGAGGAGAGAGAGAGAGTCTCCCGCGAGGGAGAGAGGGCGTCTCCTAAACTAGAACCTTGGTGCTGTTATATAGTTTTTTTTCAGCCCCAAAGCTTACAAATATGTTTTAAATCCAGGCCCATAAATAAATTAAATTCAAATCTAGATAAGATAAGATAAGATCTAGATTAAATAATATCTAGATGAGAAATTCAAATCTAGATAAGATAAGATAAGATCTAGATTAAATAATATCTAGATGAGAAATTCAAATCTAGATAAGATAAGATCTAGATTAAATAATATCTAGATGAGATCAAATCTAAATAATATCTAGATAAGATAAAGATAAGATAAGATCTAATTCTGTAGAATAAAATAGTCTGCCCTCTTCAAGTCCAAGCTCAATTCTGGATTCAAGCCCAAGCCCAATTCTGGATTCAAACCCAATGCTTCATTAATTCCTGAAATTAGATTAAAAACATCAAATTAGCTGAATGGGCCCAAATAATAAAACTGCCTAATAAATTTGACAATTAAGACTAATCAGTATTTAAAATGGGGCAAAAAAGGGTTAAGAAATAGGAGAAAATGATGGCACATCACTTGTTTGATTGTTGTATAATTGTTGGCACTGTGTTCCTTCAATGTTAGAAGAATATTTCTTGGTTTCACCATTGACTTTGTCATATCAACAATAATAATCTTCTCATTCAAAGTCAGTCGACCAATATATGGATGTCCAACTAATGACTTAGCTAATTCATGATTGTGACTCCCACACATTAACTTCACCATCCATCCTTCGCCTCGCACCACTGGTTTCACACGCAACTTAAAGGGACACCCACATTTTCTACTACCAGTAATTGTTCGTACTAAATCTTTCTTCCTAGGTCTATACTGATTACTCCTTTCACAACCAATTAAAACAAATGAGGTTCTTCCTCCAATACCAGTATCTGTGTCTAATCTCATAATCACCGTCACAAAACCACTATCATAAGCAATAGATCGAGCTCAATGCAACACATCATCATGGGTAGCAAACACCTACAATGCAATCCATACATGTTTAGTTTTCAAGGGATATCCATTTACTTACTTTAACAAGAAAAAACATATTAATACCTTAGAAGTATTAAAGGTATTAGAACAATCAACATGTTGATGCACACTAGCTTTCTCTCCATTTTCTTCATTTACACTAGGTTCTTTTTCATTTTCTTCATTCATATCAACTTCTTTAGACGTTATGCTGTCATACATCCATTGATCTCCGTACATCTTAACACAACATTGAAAAAAATTCAATGACAAAAAAACAACCCCTAACCACACCACACATATACTATCCCACATTTCTTTTTAATTTTTTTTACTGCATTTAATAATATAATACATTAAAATTAAAAACCATATATATATATATATATATATATATATATATATATATATATATATATATATATATATATATATATATATATATATATATATATATATTTAAAAACCAAGAAATCAAGTTTTAGTACTTAAAATTGATAACCATATATATTAGAATTGCTAATATTTTTGTACTTAATTGCAATTCATAAAATTATAAGCACTAAAAAACTCAAGTTTAAAATAAAACGACTCAAATAAATCATTAAGTTTAAATGTTTTTAAAAATAAATACCACTTCCAATCTATTAAAACAAAAACTTACAAATGAATTATGAAACTATACCTATTTAAAAATATTTTAAATAATAATATTAATTATATTTAAATAAACAATAAAACAAATTTTTTAAAAATAAAAAAATTAACTTACAAATTATCAATCCGTAAGTTTTATATGCAAACACAAAACTAGATCGAAGAGAAGTTGCAACTTACCTCCGCCGTTAACAACCACACCAACCACCACCACAACCATCACTTGTCGACATACCACCGTAACACTTGCACCTCGATCAAAGTGGACACATTGGACCTCTTCTCTCATGAGAATGAATGAATGCAAAGAAAGCACCAAATGAATGAGTGAAGAAGGTAAAAGGAAGAAGAAGAAGTAAAAAGGATATTTCTAGAAATACAAAAAAAATGTTGGGTGCACAAAGCAAAAGCCGAAAGCTGAATGTATTGTTTTAAATAAGTTATGTGGCTTTCACCGACCCAATTTATTGTGGGTTTTGTTTGGGAGTTGCTATTGCCACCTCAGTATTGCTCCTAGCAACCCTGCCCAAGGAAATTACAAACCTACCCCTTCCTTGAGAAGGTCTTTAAGATGCATCCTTTTTTGTCATTGTCCAATCGCAATCAAGCTCCCATTTCTCCATTTTGGGGTCAGCGAGGTAATCAATCTTGCCTTCTTTTCTCTGCTTGATTATACAGTGACAACTTGTGTTTTTCCTATGTAGTTTTTCTTTTTAAAATTATTTAATTTTATTTACTTTTTTTAAGCAGTATGCCCCATACTCAATAGGTAGACCACATGGACGAGTTGGTCCCAAGAAGGACGATGTGGGTCCATCACATGGTGTCGAATGAGTGTTGCATATGGCTTTTGCTCGTTAGCAAAGAGCTTTAGCAACTACAAAGGAGCTCACACCTCTTATTCCATCTTGCACTATTGTTAACCAACATTATCAGTAGTGAGTTGATAATGTCTTTCTTGGTGAGCTTTGGGGATCACATGTTGTTGATCTTAGCATAAATTATCATGTAACTAGAGTTAGAGTTAGTTTAATTGGTTAGTTCATCATGTAACTAGAGTTGGAGTTAGTTAGTTACAATTTAATTACTCTTGTAACTAACTATATAATCAATTGTAATAACTAACTATTGCAAGCTTATTCATTCAATGATAATCTAGCCTTCCTATTACTCTTTTTCCTTTAGCTTTCTCCGCAAGCTATCATGGCAGATACGAATTCTTTGAGTTGATGCCTTCTGAATGTGAACTATTGACTATATGGACTAATTTTTCACTTTATCTCAATCATACATCAGTCCTCTAACCAGAGACCCTTTCTCTATGCCTTATCAGCTTGCTGCACTAGACACTTAAGTTGATTATCAACATGATTTTTTGTAAGTATCTTTATATCTGTCTTTTTTTATTGTATAATTGCATTGTGCTCACTTATATTTGTTTTATTTGGATTTGAGGAAAGTGTCTTCTGACACTGAGCCATATAAGAATTTTAAAGCAATTATGTTTTAACTTTTTTTTTTTTGAATGGGGAAACAATTAGGACTTTGTAAGAGATTTTCAAAAGAATGTTTACAAGCATAAAACAGAATTTCCTTTGTAAGAGAATGGGAAACTTATCTCTTGATAAAACTCACCTAGAGTTAGAAAGACTAGGAAGGATAGCTCTACATTAAGCCATAATAGCGTGAAAATCAGAATTTCCTAGAGTAGGTAATGATTTGTTGTCTACCACAGTTTTACAATCACTTTCAAAAACAATATCATGGTAACCAAGCTCCAGTGTCCATTGAATTGCATGAAGTAAATCCCAAGCTTCCGCTGATGGAATGGCCCACGTTCAAGCATTATGTTTTTCTCCACGTTCCACGTTCTGTTTTGGTTATTTCCCCGTTGAAATTTTTCAGGAATTTTGTTTTCTGAATCTGGTCCATTTTCCTTCCATATTCAACCCTTATCTTTGTAACCACCTTCAGTAACAAATCATGTACCTATCCTCAAGCCCACGTTCTGATAACAAATTGGTTGAGCTATATGATGGACAGACTATATAAATAGGATGGGGTGCTCTCAGTTTTGGATCGCCAAACTCATTTCTCTATTCAGAAAATACATCATCTATTCAGAGTGAGTAAGGGTCTGGAAGAACAAAACTGTCTTCGGGTTCGTGTATGCGCCGCTTTGCGTTCGATCTGCAATGGCTGGAGGTACGCTCATTATATTTAGTTTCTACTGTTTGATCTGAATATGTCATTTAAATTTATTTGCATCTTTAGATCAATACTTGTATATTTTTACATTTGGTATCAAAGATTGTTTGTACCTCTGCCTTACTTGTTGGGTCGTTCCTATTGTGCGTTTACGAAGTTTATTTTCTGAGTATATGAGTGTTATGTTTTAAGCCTCCTTAATTTGAAATAACATAAAAATTAGGAATGATATGAGTTTTCTATTTTTTCTGTGATTTAAAACGTGTTTTTAGGTGTCTAAAATGCATATAATGGTGTTGGTTTTCGAAATCAGGTTCATGGGTATTAATCGAATCTTTATGACCCGGCTGGAGGTTGAAGACAAACATTCACGTGTTTTGTTTACTGATATGAAATTGTTAATAGATATTATTTTTGGAGAATACTAAACAAAGCAAGTGACTTGATCCAGTGGTGGATGTGATTTATATTGCCTCATTGTTTCGGGTTCGAATCTCACTAGTAGCCTTCTAATTGCATGTTTTCATTTTTTAATAAATAAAAGGAATGCATAAGTGAAAATGCCTTGGGCTGGTATTAAACCCTTGCCCTGAAGCATGTAATAACATCCTTTGCCACTAAGCTATTGCATTTTATTTGTTTATTATGTGCAGTTTATATATATATATATATATATATATATATATATATATATATATATATATATATATATATATATATATATATATATATATATATATAACCGCTGAATGATAAATCATTTATGTACAAGTTATTTTAAAAAATTGTATGTCTCTAAGCTGTGTCGAACATGCAATATTATGTTAAATACTAGTATGCATTGGATTTGATCCTTTAAAGTTTATTACATGTTGAATGGATATACATAAAATATTGTTTTGAATTGGTATGATTGTTATACATGTAACTTTTATGATTTAATATTGAGCACATTTGCATCATTAAGTATGTTATGCAAAGATTATTTTTAAGTGATTAATATAATTTTATTAAATTAGAGAGTAGCCACAACATCTTTAATTGAGTAAAACTATATGCTAAATTTATAATCACATTAGAAATATTAATTGTGATTAATCATATGTAATGTGATGAAATCTACCCACAAGAATTTTGTTGTATTTTTATGATTAATTAGGATAAAATAATATATTATATTTCTTAATTTACCCACAGGAATTAAGGAAAAGAACATGATTTAATAGTTTTATCATAAAGTTGCATAATGAATCTAATTGAGTAGGACTTTAGCCCACAGACAAGTTTTGTGTCACTAGATTCATATATTGAGACATGATTTGCATTGGCAAAACATGACATTTGTTTAGTCTCAAATTTGCTTAATGAGCATGTGTGTTTGTTTGCAGTTTCACAATCTATGAATATTTCTTGTGACCTTCCCATATTGAAAGGTGATAATTATAAGGTTTGGAAGGAAAGAATTCTCCTTCATTTGGGCTGGATGGATATTGACTATGCTATAAGGAAGGATGAGCCACCGGCTATTACTGAAACTAGCGAACCTGATGTTGTTGACCTTTATGAAAAGTGAGAGAGATTTAATCGTCTCTCCGTTATGTTCATAAAAACCAACATATCCACTAGTATATGGAGTTCAGTTTACCAACATGATAAGGTCAGAGATTTGTTGAATGCTGTTGATGAATAGTTTATGACCTCTGAGAAGTTGCTTGCTAGCACACTCATTATGTAATTCTCTTCCATTAAGCTTACTGGAACGAGAGGTGTGCATGAACATATCATGCGCTTAAGGGACATAGTGGCTCAGTTAAAAACCCTGTAAGTTACCATGTCTGAATCCTTCCTGGTACATTTCATTTTGTCCATCCTACCTCAACAATATGCATCCTTTAAAATCTCCTACCACACACAGAAGGATAAATGGTCTATTAATGAACTGATGACCATGTGTGTCAAGAAGAGGAGAGATTGGTAATGGAAGAGGGTGAGAAGGTAAATTTGACTACTTCTGCTTTTGGAAAGGATAGGAAGAAGTCTGTAGGCACCAATAAAGGAAAGATTTTGATTCAACCAATAATTAAAAGAGTCAAAGTGTTTCTTCTGTAAAAAGAAAGGACACATAAAGAAGGAATGCCCTAAATTTAAAAGTTGGTTTGAGAAGAAAGGTACACCATTTACTTTCGCTTGTTATGAATCTAATATGATTAATGTGAATCATAATACATGGTGGATTGACTCTGGTTCTACAATCCATGTTTCTAATACCTTACAGGGTATGAAAAGCCTAAGGAAGCCAGTGGGAAGTGAGCAGTGCATCTACTCAGGGAGTAGGATGAGCTCGCATGTAGAGGCCATTGGAACGTGCATCTTAGTTTTAAGTAGTGGCTTTAAATTACATTTGGAGAAAGTTTTTTATGTTCCTAGTTTTTGTAAAAACTTAATTTCTGTTTCTAAACTTGCACCCTTGGGATTCTATTTTAATTTTATAGAATTTGGTTTTAATTTACTGAATAAATCTGAAATTATTGGTTGTGGTCAGTTGATTGATGGTCTTTATTCGATTGAATTGAAAAGCGACGCTACTTATAATTCTATGCACGTTTCTGTTGGGTTAAAATTATGTATTGTGAATGAAGAATCCTCTATGTCATGGCACCGGAGATTAGGACATATCTCTATTGAGAGAATTAAGAGATTAGTGAATGAAGGAGTACTTAGTGCTTTGGATTTCGCTAATTTTGAGACTTGTGTAGATTGCATTAAGGGTAAGCAAACTAACAAGTCTAAAAAGGGTGCAAAAAGGAGTTCTAATTTATTAGAAATCATACATACAGACATATGTTGTCCAGACATGAATGCAAATAGTCTGAAATACTTCATAACCTTTATAGACGATCATTCACGATATATGTATCTCTACTTACTTCATTCTAAGAATGAAGCTTTAGATGTCTTTAAAGTTTTTAAGGCTGAAGTTGAGAAACAATGTGGAAAACAAATTAAGATCGTGAGATCAGATAGAGGTGGAGAGTACTATGGTAGATACACCGAGGATGGACAAGCACCAGGTCCATTTGCAAAATTTCTTCAAGAACATGGGATTATTACCCAGTACACTATGCCTAGTTCTCCGGATCAGAATGGTGTGGCAGAATGAAGAAATCAAACCTTATTAGACATGGTGAGAAGTATGAGGAGTAATGTAAAGCTTCCTCAATTTTTGTGGATTGATGCACTTAAGACGGCTGCATATATATTAAATCGAGTTCCAACCAAGGCTGTCTCAAAGACACCTTTTGAGTTATTCAAGGGTTTGAAACCAAGTTTGCAACATATACGCGTTTGGGGATGTCCGTCTGAAGTAAGAATTTATAATCCACAAAAGAAGAAACTAGACCCTAGGACTATTACTGGGTATTTCATTGGATATGCTGAAAAGTCTAAAGGGTATAGGTTCTATTGTCCATCCCACAACACTAGGATTATGGAATCAAGGAATGCAAAGTTTCTTGAAAATGACTTCATCAGTGGGAGTGATCAATTTCAGAACATTTCTTCTGAAAGGGATCACTATGAAGCTGAACCTTCTGGGATAGGTAATAGATTGTAGTCATTCCCACCCCTCAAGTCAAATGGGTGTTAGACAACTAGTGATTGAAGTTCCACAAGCTGTTGAAAGTGATCATGTAGATCAAGTTGTTTGTGAGGAACAACATGATAATGTTGAACAAATTGGTGAAGAACCGGTTGAACAAGTTCCTCAGCAGGATGACCAAGCAGCATTAAGAAGATCTACTAGAGTAAAAAAAGACAGCAATTCCTGGTGATTATGTAGTGTACCTATAAGAATCAGACTACAACATTGGAGCCAAAAATGATCCCGAGACATTTTCACAAGCCATTAGTTCTAAGGAATCAAATTTGTGGTATAATGCTACGAGGGATGAGATGGATTCTATGACATCTAACCAAGTTTAGGATCTCGTTGAGTTGCCTGTTGGTGTAAAAGCCATCAGATGTAGATGAGTCTTCAAAACAAAGAAAGACTCAGAAGGAAACATTGAGAGACATAAGACAAGACTTGTTGCTAAAGGGTTCACTCAAAGAGAAGGAATCAATTACACAAAGACCTTTTTCCCTTGTATCTAAAAAAGACTCTCTTCGAGTAATTTTGGCATTAGTAGCTCATTTTGATCTTGAGTTGCATCAAATGGATGTGAAAACGGCGTTCCTAAATGGTGATCTAGAAGAAGAGGTTTACATGAAACAACCTGAAGATTCTTATCTAGTGTTGGTGAGTACTTAGTCTGCAAGCTTAATAAGTCCATCTATGGATTGAAATAAGCCTCCCGCCAGTGGTATTTAAAATTTCATGAGGTCATTTCTTCATTAACTTTGAAGAGAATGTCATGGATCACTGTATATACCAGAAGGTCAGTGGGAGTAAGATTTGTTTTCTTGTACTATACGTAGATGATATTCTACTTGCGACTAATGATAAGGGTATGCTATATGAGGTGAAACAATTTCTCTCAAAGAACTTTGATATGAAGGACATGGGAGAGACATCTTATGTCATAGGCATAAAGATCCATAGAGAAAGATCTCAAGGCATTTTAGGTTTGTCTCAAGAAACCTATATCAACAAAGTTTTAGAGAGATTTAACATGAAAGATTATTCACCAAGTGTAGCTCTCATTGTGAAGGGTGACAAACTCGCTTTGAGTCAGTGCCCCAAAAATGATTTTGAGCGAGAACACATGAAAAATATTCCGTATGCTTCAGCAATTGGAAGCCTTATGTATGCTTAGGTTTGCACTAGACCTAATATTGCGTTCGCTGTTGGAGTCTTGGGAAGATATCAAAGTAATCTAGGTATTGATCACTGGAAAGCTGCAAAGAAAGTGATGAGATATCTTTAAGGAACAAAGGATTACATGCTTATGTACAAACGAACTGATTGTCTGGAAGTGATTGGCTACTCCGACTCAGACTTTGCTGGTTGCGTTGATTCACGAAGATCAACATCTGGTTATATTTTTATGGTAGCTGGAGCTGTATCTTGGAGAAGTACCAATCAAACCTTAACTGCTACTTCCATTATGGAGACTGAGTTCATTTCCTATTTTGAGGCTATCTCGCATGGTGTATGATTGAAGAGTTTCATGTCTGGCCTTAGAGTTGTGGACTCTATTTCTAGGCCACTAAAGTTGTATTGTGACAACTCTGCTGCGGTGTTTATGGCTAAAAATAACAAAAGTGGAAGTCAAAGTAAGCACATCGACATCAAGTACTTAGCCATAAGAGAACGTGTTAAAGAGAAGAAAGTGATAATTGAACACGTCAGCACTGAGTTGATGATTGCTGATCCTTTAACTAAAGGCATGCCACCAAAGAATTTTAAGGATCATGTAGTACGAATGGGACTTAGTTCCATGATGTAATTTCATTGTACGTACATTTGTTATTTTCAATGAAACTCTTATTCAGTTAGATATTTTCTCATATGGTTTTGTGCACATATTTATTTATTTTGAGAAAAAAAAACCATTTGGTTTAGATCTAGAATAAACATATGATTTATTCATTAAGTTGAGAGCTAGTGTTGAGAGACTTGATATATTGTGATACATAGAAGATATTACTCATCATTAGAGGACCTATCGCCATGAATCATATATTATGTTTCTTGTTACGGTTGATGTTGAGTTAAATGGACCAAGTGGGAGAATGATGGAATGGCCCACGTTCAAGCATTATGTTTTTCTCCACGTTCCACGTTCTGTTTTGGTTATTTTCTCGTTGCAATTTTTTGAGAATTTTGTTTTCTGAATCTAGTCCATTTTCCTTCCACATTCAACCCTTATCTTTGCAACCACCTTCGGTAACAAATCACGTACCTATCCTCAAGTCCATGTTCTGATAACAAATTGGTTGAGCTCTGTGATGGACAAACTCTATAAATAGGATGAGGTGCTCTCAATTTTGGATCACTAAAACCACTTCTCAATTCAGAAAATACACCATCTATACAGAGTGAGTAAGGGTCTGGAAGAACAAAACTATCTTTGGGTTCGTGTATGCGTCGCTTCGCGTTCGATCTGTAATGACTGGAGGTACGCTCGTAATATTTAGTTTCTGCTGTTTGATCTGAATATGCCATTTAAATTGATTTGCATGTTTAGATTAGTACCTGTATATTTTTACATCCGCCTCTTGTGGTCTCAGGACACCATGGAAAAAACTCGATCATCTTTGTTTTAAGAACTTATTTTTGTCATTTCAAATGCAAAGACCAAAACCACACAGATTTTCGCTTCAAGAGATTGTTGTGTCTAGATTCACCTTGATCGTGTTTTTGGGTGATTTTTGCCAAAATAGCTGCTGTCGGGGAGATATTTGCCCATTGGTGGTGGATGGGTTGCATTTGGCCGAGAGCCATTCTTTGAGATATTGATTCGAGGTTATATGGATGGTGCAATGTCGTGATTGTTCCAAACTTTATTTCCTTTTTTATGAATTATGTTTTAACTTGAGGCATATATAACGGTAAAATGGTATTTTTATTAATCACTCGTTTTCCTTTTTTTCCCGCACCCACCGAAATTTTTTAGTTCAAATATATCTTTTCTATTACACTTTATTTCTCTCCAGCCAACTAACCTCTATTTTCATTTTTTTACTTGTTTTTTTTTCTTTTTCTCATCTATTCATTTTGCACTACTGGAAAAACTACGTTTTAAGTCGATTAAAATGCCCATTTTACGACGGTTTTGAACCGTTGTAAAATAAGGCGTCATATAAGGTAAAAATGTTACAAAGACGGGTTTTATAATCGTTGTATATCTTATTTTTTACGACAGTTGTAATATAACCGTTATTGTATGTCGGACCAATTTATGATTGTTGGTAGCTTAACCGTCTTAGTTCACCTGTATGCTGATCCTATTTTCTATGACGGTTACCATATAACCGTCTTAGAAAGTTCTAACTACAATGACGGTTTGAGAGGGACCGTCTTTATATGTATCTGTAGACAATGGCTTTCTACGACGGTTATTGGACAACCGTCATAGTATATCCAATATACTAAGACGGTTATTACATAACCGACGTAGTAAATCAAACATACTAAGACAGTTGTATAATAAACGTTGCAATATTTGCGACTTTTTTTTGTTTATATTTTTTTTGTCTATTGTATCTTTTATCATTTTCAACATTGATGGGAACCAAAACTATCATAATCATTTTCAACATAAATAAAATCATTTAACTACAACAAGTGTGAAAAAATCAATATATATATATATATATATATATCCATTACAATACAATACAATATTATGGTATCATCATGGTCTACTGTAATATAAGCCTAGAAAAAAAAAGTTTGAGTCTATGTTTGCCAAGAAAATTTCAAGAAAATAAATTACAAACCTGCAAGCTCAACAACATAATCATGTGGAGGCTGCTCTTCCACAAATCTGAAATCCATGTTTCCAATATTTTGAATTTCCTTAAATATCCATTCTGGTGGAGTATCTTCACGCAACAACTTAAGGTATTGATAGACAAAGCCAATGATATCAAAGATATGTTAGAATATGCTATAGGGAACTTTGACCTCACACTTAAAACCAGAACAATATGCTAAAATTATCCCTAACCAAGCATGCCAAGAATTTTTCAATTGGTCCAATAAAATTTAACATCTTATAGCCTCTAAATATTATGTATGGGAGAACATTGACCTCACAGTTAAAACCAGAAGAACAATCTGTTAGAATTATCCCTAGGTCCTCCAGAACAATCTGCTAGAATTCATTTTGGTTTGAGAATAATTAACTCTGTTTAAAGTTTAATAAGCTTGCAAATTCGTGTTCCAGCCAGACTTATTTCATGTTCCATATCAACAAGGCAGGATGACTCTTAAAAGTTAAAACAGAACTATACACACGCATTGGCCTAGTTTCAAATCAAACTTCTCTGGCACAATAGAAAAAAGTTAAGATGCATAAATTAATTTTAATTTACAAGTTTGATTTATTTTAACTTCTAATTTTCTTTTTTTTTTTCTGGTAAGTGTTTATTGAGAACTTTATAGTAACTTGACTGCAGTCATAGATATACAAAGAGACCCTATCCATATAATACTCATTTCAATAGCATTCAAATTTTGACATAAGGAAATTCAAAAGGGAATGAAAACTCACTAAGTGTTAAAGAAGAAAATGCTTCCTCCATCCTTAGTAGCAATGAGTATGAGAAGCACCAAAATCATAGCAAAGGCAAAAACTCTAAACCCGAGCAACCATACAGGGTTGATTCCTTTCAAACAAGGCCTCCAAATTTCATCCTCGTACAAAGTCGATGATGTTTCTTTCTCTCCTTCCTTGTTACCATTTCTTGTTGCTTTCTTCCGTGAAACTTCATACTTCAATATAATCAATGAAGAAATGATAGCTGGAAACAGAACCAAAATGGCACAAACCAAAACCAAAATGGCACTAAAAACACTTAAATTTTGTCCCATTAATGATTAAACATCTAAAGAAAATTATCAATTTATGTATACTACATCTCAATCAAAATAGAGTATATTTTAGTTTAATTGAAAATTCAGTCTCATTCCCTGAATCTCTAGTCCAATTCCAACTATTAAAACGTACCATTACAACAATGGAATAAAAAATACACATACAAATCTACCGAAAATGACAAACAATTTCAGAAGCAAAATCAATGACTAAGCTGCTGCATTACTTGACGTTTAATAGCACAATAATATCTTGGCATAAAACAAAAAGTAGTAACAGAACTAAACCCTAAGCAATTCGCTTTGGATCTCAAAAGACAAAGAATATCGCAACAATTCCAATTCAACATATTACAACTAAAAAGGCCGAACCAACCTAAGAAGAATCCACCAAACAGACAGGCCGTCCAGATCTCGTCGTTTACACGCGCGCGACTACTGCTGTGGCGGCAGAAGCAGCGACGCTGCCGAGGAACGAGAGGAATCCGGAGCTGTTAGGCTCCTGATCGTCGAGAAAGAGATCCTCGGGAACGCGAAAAGCCCCGTGCGCGCACACGATCGCCAATCCAACCATGAGGGCAGAGATCAACAAGGATCCAACACTGGTGAGCAAAATGACAAAGGTGTGTCCGAAGAGGACGACAGGCTAATCCGAAGGGCGAAAGAGATAAAGGAACGACCACGACGCGAGGAGACCGAAGAGGACAAATAGCGAGAACGAATGCTGATGAGCGAGAGCGCAAACACCAACACGATTAGGGTTAGGTAATTTATTGACCGAAACGCATTACAATATACAAAGACGGGATTATGCGATAGCCGTCGTAGTCTTATTTCTGTTAATTACAACATTGCCACCAGGTTACATTCTAAGACGATTCTTTGTAACCGCCTTAGAATGTACGATGTAAAAATCAATATTTCTCCCCTGAATTACAAAATTGTCACCGCCTCCTATTCTAAGACGGTCCTTCAGAACCGTCTTAGAAACGTCGTAAAAACACCCTTTTGTAGTAGTGTTGGCTTCCTATCTTTCTTTCCTAGTCACCAATCAGAGGGTCAGTGACGAAATTTTTTACTTTTAATAACAGATTTTATCATTTGCTAAGATTGTAACAATAACCTTATCTGACATATTCAATGATCACCACAAAATCATTTGACAATTTTGAGATAAGATTAGAAAGTCTATCACAAGCATTCGTATTCTGCGTATTAAAATAAAATACTTGTTTTACCTCTTCAATATAAAGTTGAATAAAATTGATTTTAAACTGAACATAACTAAAATGCGTGACTAAAATAATCTCAATTAATTTTCTTACCTTACAGGAGCAGTACGATAAATTAATTGAATTGAATATAATACAAACGAACCCTTTAATGACAACTTTTGGGTAACTGGGCCAGGGCCATGAAGAAACCTCTTGGAGCCGAAAACTCATGGTCACAGTTCACACATTTTAGACCAAATAATTGTATATTTAGTAAAATTCTGTGGGCTGGGTAGCGAAGAAGGAAAGCAATGCTGTGGGCTTTATTGTTGAGGACAAGCCTTCTAGGTAAAGTCACATACCTAATGCATATCACGCTGAAAGAAAAAAGAATATAACAAATTGTTTTTTTTTTGGCTGTGTGTAAGGGAGCCACGTGCAAGCTAAGGAAATAGCTAAAGATATCATCGAGATGCATAATTGATTTGGGATTATTCTAATTTAATGAATAATCTGAAATTCAAGTCTTAACTATATAACTGTGTTAAATATTGGAATAAGAGATTTGTTTTATTGATCCTATCCAAGTTTAACAGTATTGCCTCCGGTAATTAAGCGTAGATTGCAGTTCTAAAAAATAATTGGCAAAGAAAAAAACATCACTGTATAATCTTGGAAATATATGATACATATGTTTCCTTGATCGAAATCTACTATTATTGCTTAATAACAACTTCACTAAACTATGCCTTAATAAGGCCAAGCCTGGATCATTAAACCCATGCCGAGTGTTGGATCTTGCCTTTCATTTTGTTAGGATATTATTCTTTCCCACAATCATTATTATGTGAAAAATGAGAGAACCCACATGAAAAACCATAAATAATTGTTTCTACTTGTGTGGCCTGTGTATACCTGACTACATAATCGATAATCATATCCCAAATGTCTTTTCCTAGGAAGTCCGAACATGTAATTTACACAACAAATACTACTAAACTTGAAATGACAAATACCAAGAGTATCCGTTTTTTTCAGTCCGTACACTGATAAGGGCATCTTGTTGTTTGGATTAGCATAAATTGATACGCTCACCAAATAAACTATTTACATACTTCCAAAGGGGGGGGACTAATAATCTGCAGACAATACCACACTCTGTTGGGTATAATTGCATTAAGCAAGGTAACCCCTTGTTAATATAGTATCAAATAAAAGAACCCTTCTGTTTATTAGATAAATTACAAATATTGGATTTGATTGAAGCTCACATGCTGTGTCTCAACATGCAACGTTTAAATTGTCATTTAGTTATATCATTTTCATGTGCGAGAAAATAGAAAATATGTTTAATTAAAATTCTTGCATTAGGGACATAATCCTAAGTAGGCCCAAGAATTTAGATGTTGTTCTGATGGTAGAGTATATATAGTCAACGGAATGGGTTGGTTGATCCTCTGCAGTTTCTATCTACATATCTATATGAACATGTAATACCAAAAGCAAAAAGCTTTTTTCTGTACATTTTCCATTGTGAGAGAAAGAACCCATGAAGGGCACCTTGTTGAGACCAGATACAATGTAAAAGGGAACAAGTGATAATGGGATCCCATGCCTTCGCCCATTTCATAAGAGGACAGGTCATGTGTGCTAATTGGCTCAACCCCTTATGATTCAATCAAGTTCATATATACGTAGACCAAAAAGCATCAAACTTTGTCTTTCCTTCAAATTATGCAAATTCGATGATTTCGTATATAATGTATTGTGAATTCGCGTTAATCTAATAATCCTTCCTTGAAACACCAATGAAAATGTTGCTTGTGCCAAAAGTCATTCATTTATTTTTTTTCGCTTGATACTACGTAGTCTACTAATAAATACAGACAACGTAGGCCAAATTGAAGAATACCAAACTCACAGAAATCATCATACAATCATTTTATCTTAGTAGCTTATTATCTTGGACTTGGCCTTAATCAACTTAATTGAAAGCATTTCCCAAGTAAATCCAAAACTCTTATAACAATTCTGTTTGAATTGAGTAACTATTAAAGATTGATAAAAAAATTTCTCAAAATATTTAATACAATTACATATTCAGATTCAAACCCGAGATTTTTGCCTTCACACCTATTGATCCAAGAGTTTAGTGGTGTATAAAAATTCTTTTTAAATATATTCCAATTAAGTTAACTTAAAATACTGAAACAAGGAAAAACATAATTATTCTTTAGGCAGGCAGGCAACGGAGTAAATTTTTTTTCCAAGACTGAGATGAGAGTAAATAGTCCAAGAAAAGACACACTTTTCAATGGTTCAATTTTCCACATTTTGTACGAGTATGATTCCCCCTTCTCGGTAAATTGATAAGCATCTCTGACATTTTCCTATGCAAATAACAGTTCCGTTATTTGAGTATAAAAACAACTGATAAAAATTGTTAAAATAAATGACTTTCGCAAACCCTTTCATAGTGGCCAAAGATTTCTTTCATAATAACATATAAACTAATAAAAAAAGAAATTGATTTTAACTGAGACATTGGAGACCATCTTTTCCCCCCTTCATTTACTACAAAATAATACATGAAAAACTATTAATAAATTACACATAACAAATATTGCATCAGTAATACACATGTAGAAATCCACAAAGGAGAGACCAAAAATTGTCTATTCCTTTGTGGATATCTTCCCTAGAATATGTAATTATAATTTGGTGAGTCAGTGATTGATATCTTCATATAACACCACCTGGCAAACGAATATGAATTTGTGAGCAGAAAAAATAAAAATGGGTTGGCTTGAAAGTAATGAATCACTCTCAGCAGAAACTCCACAAGCGAATGTCACTTTCTTCATACAGATCATCAAGCAACTGTGTTGAATCAATGTCAAAGAATGCCCCACTTAGCATTTGATCAACATACTTTGGGGATTGCAACCCCTCCAAGTCATACCAAGATTCCATCATGGCCATTGATTCATTTGTTTCGTCACAGATAGTAGTAGCAGTAGTAGTAGTGTAGGCCCCAAATGGTGTCAGAAGAGAGACATCATCATCAATTTGGTCTAAAGGAGATGATGATGACATTGATGGTGACGATACAAATGAAGAAGAGGTTGAAGCAAGAGGAGGAGAAGGTGGGGTGGTAGCATTATTAATAGCAATAGCATTATTGTCCAAGAAATTGTTGGCAGCAGCAGCAGCAACTCTTTGGATTGATTTTGGGGACATCATGGCAGTGTCTTGAGGGATGATATAGTGTTGTGAGGAGGAGCTTGAAGAAGGGAAGTTGAGATTGGCTGAGGAGCCTTTGAGGCATAGAAGTGCAGCATCATAGGCTCTTGCTGCTGCTTCAGCAGTTGAATAAGATCCCAACCATATCCTTGTCTTTTGGTTTGGTGCTCTAATCTCTGACACCCATGACCCCCAGCTTCTCATTCTCACCCCCTTGTACTTCTTCTTCTTGTTGTCACTTGATGATGATAATGGTCTCATTGGCTTTGATGATGATGATGATGGTTGTTCTGGGTGGATCTTGTTCTCTGACTTAACCATTCTGAATGAAAGTGTTGAGTGAAGATTGGTGTGAATAAAAAGGGGTGTTTTTGTTGAAGAGGTTTTTCTCTACTGTGCACTCTTGTGATGAGTTTGTGACTTTTTGGTTTTCCTTCTTGAAAGTGGGGAATGAAGCATATGGAAGTCGGGAAGAGATGATGCTCTATTTATAGATAGAGACTTTGGTTTTAAGGTAGCAAAAATCTCTCTAGATGGGGGGATTGTTGCCAGATGGATTTTGGTTAATTTAGATTTAATATTGAGGAATTAATTAGTTCTTAAAATGACTTCTTTTCCTTTGTCTCAGTGAAGCTTCCTTCATATACATATTATATGATGCAAAAACTAGTCTAATAGTGACGAGCAAATAAAACAAAAAACAGTAAATTACCTTCATTTTGACTAATGAAAAGAATATCCTAGTAAACTACTCAACTCACTTGCTTGCTTATGGAGAATATATGTTATTATTATTATTATTACTATTTGAAACTTATTGATTTTATCACAAAAGATATTTTTATTTTATATATTAATCAAAATCATAATATAATCCTGAATTAAAAAATAGTAATTCCTCCACTTTTACTTTATTTAATAGCACCAAAATATAAATATATTCTTAACTTGTTTTCCAATTCAAAGAAATCATACTTATTATTTAAGAGTATAAAGTTGACTTGATGGTTGAATTGGTGGAAGGGAACAAATTTTACGACTGAACAAATTTAAGGGTGCAATCCATTAATGCTTAAGACTAGAACATTAATTTCACTGTCCGTTTCAAGTCTGACTTGTCTATGTAAGTCATCATCTTCCCAAATGACATTTAATAAGCTTTTCTTTAACTGAAAAAAATAAGGATTATTTAATAAGCATACGATTTACTGATTTTTTTTATAATAATATTATAAAATGCTGATATACTATGCTGATTATACAATTTACTGATACACTATTTAATAAGCATATGCAATCACACACAGCTGTGGCTTCTCTGTATTCAGCTGCAAAACCGCGTTTTGAGCCCTCCTTCTTTTCCAAATTAAAATGTGCCTAATTTTATGCGTCACACCAAATTAGTACTACTTTACAATATTTATATTTAAATTTAATACGCAATTCAATGCTTTGTTTGCTATCGCCTGCGTTACTTGACTTTTGCATTCTTTGTCTGTCCCTCTTACTTTGAACTTAATTAACTTTTTATTTATTTATTTTAATTTTAAGGTTTTGAAATGATTCTCTACATGGTACGGCGCAGGACCAAGTAGTTTTGTCTTTTGCTTTGGGAAAGCTGCCAGCACACATGCATGGATGATATATGTCGAACACAACTTTATTTTATATATGCATGGGACATATACTATAATACGAGCCTTAATTTCCTAAGTTGGATCTCACGGTCAAATTCACACGTTCAAGGAGAAAAGGAAACACCTGTAAAACCCTACCAAGAAAAAGGATGATCATGATAGCACAGACAATTAGTCCACTGCCTAGCAAACAGCAAATCAGAATCGGCTACCCAAAGACGTGATCAAGAAACCAAACAACTCCAATTGATTTAGCTTTGACCAATAAGAAGAAAATAAAGGGTTGTCTTAAAGTTATTAGTGTTATTTTGAGATTGATTAGTTATATGAAAAAATTTGTAATCTTAATCCTTTTAGTCTTTTGGTCATATAACTTTTATTCAAATTAATGAAACTTTTTCGAAGAGTTTAATTGTTATAAACCGTTAATGTAAAGTTTTTTCATTGTGAATCAATCATAACTCGTTATATGTATTATTTTATGATTAGTAGCCAGTGTAAAAATAAAATTAAATTATGATTTCTTAATTTTATTTAAGGTTATAATTTGATCTCTTATTTATTAAAAGTTATAAAATGGTTCCTTATGTAATGTATTTTATAGCATGTTGATTCTTTTTGAAAAATTGATAGTTTTCAATTTTGGGATACAATTTTAAACATTTTTTTATTGATTTAAGTCATGAAACTTATGCCATTATATTTATCAACATGAAAAGCATGAAACTTATCCCATTATATTTATCAACATGAAAAACATGAAACTTAATTAATGTTCAGACCTAGAATGGACAAAAATAAGAAGAAAATTGCATGAAAATATGCTTAAGAAGTAACAGGAAAATAACAAAATATCTCCAAATCAATCAAATATTGTTTGTAAGACTCACTTTTCACAAGCAATGAGCCACTAGTTGAGTAATCCTTTATATGGGTCTTTGCTCGCAATCTCAACAATTTCATTGGCTCCCTACTCAGTAGTAGCTAGGGTTGATCTTGATATTTTATGGATTCGGGTGAAATAGTAAATAAAGTCCTCTTATACTCAATTACTAAAAAATATAAATATATATTACATAAAAAATAGTCACATAATTTTATTAAAAAATATGCATTTTATTACATTAAGCAAATAATATAGTTTAAACAAATTTGAAAAAGATACAAATCATTTTTATATAATTTACTTTTATGTTATCATTTATCCTTTTAATTTACATCTCCCAAAAATATTACATACACAAGTATGACAACAGTGTGGGGCAGTGGGTTTGACTCTTCTCATATCCCCATTCCTTGCATAAGGCATGATAAGTTTGAGTTTAAAAGAGACAAGTTTATATTTTTTAAACTCATCCGCAATCCCATCAATCGGGTTTTATTGAGTCTGGGTGAACTTGCATGGAACTCATCATATTTTTTTTTACTATTTTTTTACTGATATTCTAAAAATGTTAGTTTTATATTTATAAAAATTTAATTTAATTTTTATATTTGATCTCTTAAAGAAATGCTCTAGCTCCATCGCTATCTTCTATACACTACGTACTATAAAATATCTCTTTAACATGCTCTTTTAACATCAGTTGTATAAAAAATCCGATGTTAAAAAAAAGACAGTGACATCATTGTAAATAGGTTGAGTTTGTTAACATCGATTTTTTAAAAAAATGATGATGTGTTTAGATATTTACATTGATTTTTATAAAAATCGATCAATTGTTAACATCGATTTTTATAAAAATCAATGTTGTTTTCCCAAATTAAAATCCCAATATCAGTTGCCTTTTCTTTCGCACTCACGGTCAATACCTCCACTCTCAGTCTCACTCGCTCTCTTCACTCTCACTCGCGACATTGCTCACTCTCACCGTAGGTGTTGCCGCTGGCCATCGTTGTCTTTCATTGGCTTGGTCGTTGTCTCAAGCCCTCATCACTATCACTTCTTGTCATAGGTGAGAAAATCTGTATTCTTAAACTATTTTTCTTATTTTAGAGTTTTCTCCTCCATCCTAAAGAATAAAAGCAGAGAAATATGTATTTTATTAAGTTAAGGCTGATACAACCAATAAATGTACAAAAATGAATTGCTAGGTTATGCATTATAGTCCTTTACCTTATTAACATAGTGAGTTAACTTATCCATTTGCTTAAACCAAGACTCTGCATATTGGTAATGGAAATCAACCCTCATTGTCCACATTATATGATTTTCCCTCATCACATTTGCCTATATTAAGCACAACTAAATTAAATTTGCACATCTTATTTATTTGAGTGAGAAGAAAGGTAATTGGTATAAGAAATGAGATACTATGAGTTTAAATTCCAGGAGTCATATTCAAAATTTGTGACAACCTATTTCCCGTTATTCAACTAGTTATCTGCTAGTACTCAAAAGCTTGAAGAGTTGGCCCTTAAGAAATTTAGGTTATTAATCCATGTGACACCATCCACACTAAGATCCCTGGTAAGGGGTTTCTTCTGCTTGTTTTTTCTTAATTATTAATATAGTTATGAAAGACATTCCCTTTTTATTTATATTGATTTATTATTTCTACTCCTTAAGGAATTTATGTGCTATAAAAAATTTCATAGTACTGCTATATGTTGCATCATGATTCATGATTGGTGTTCCTCCTGAAAATCTGCTATATGTTTTAATTGTATCTAATTGATGAATTATTTCGAAAGTGTTAAAGATATAAGTATTCATTTGTGGTGTTTACTTTTGAATATTTTAGTTCAAATTTGTTTCTCAATTTATTGTCATTTGCCTTAGTAGAATTAATTGTTTTGTTATTAGTAAATTGTGGATAGATGATGTCATTCTTCTCTTTACTCTTTAAGGGGAAGTATGTGACACTAGATACAATGGTTATTGGCTTTTACAATTATTGTTGAGTTTGTTCTATTGTGAAATTGATAGTTGTAGTCTTCATGACATAAAATCCTTAATTTTTTTCTTTGGACTTCATTGATTTCAATGCACACTTGCACAAAAGGAGTAAACACATGAAGCATGGACTAGGTAAGAAGAATTTTTTTAGAAGATTAATCAATAAATAGCTTAACTATGCGTGGACTTAAGAATTCGCCGTACTCATCCTCTAATGCTTGGGGAAGATCCTAGTGAAAAAGAGTAACAAGTGGTTGTATACATGTAATTGTTAATATTTTATTAATTATGAGTATTAACAATAGGGGACTATGATCAAACTAAACTAAAAGTACAAAAAAATATTGAACCAATTGAGTTTAAATTCTAACCATTAGCCACTAGCTCATTGATAAGATTGTTGTAATAGTTTATTCCTTCTCGATTTATACCTCCACTTAGCTTTCCTTCTATAAATATACATTTAATAAAGAAATGGTTAAAAGCTAATATCCAGCAAGGAAAAACTTAGTTCAAAGTAATAAACCAATCAACTTACTTGGAAGAATCCTTGACCAATAAATGGAAAATCTATATGAATCCAAATTCATATCCTTCATCATCCCAACATCTTCCTTGCAGTGGTGATATGCGCCAATGATCACATCTTTGTTGCTGTTATCCATGACCTTTCCTAGATAATTATGGGTGAAGGTATTCCATACACTTGGTTCTCTGCTACCTTCCTTTGTTGCACCTTCGAACTAGCACACTATGACAGGCCATTTGATAATAATATAATATACTACACTATTGTTGACTTAGAAGAGTGACTAAACTTTGAGCTTACCTTTTCTGATTGATTGATAATTGCTAAATATGAGTTATTTTAATGATAAAAATATATTGAAAATATCTTTAAAAATATTTATTTAGCAGTTATCTTTGGCTTAAATATTAAGATTTGATATTTTTCTTATTTATGGCTTGCAGATATGAAAATGAGCGATTAAAAGAGCAAAAGATCGAGAAAATATCCAAAATATCAGGAAGTCTTAAGAAGATATCATTACAAGTAAAACAAATCCAAAAGATATCAAAAATATCAGAAAGGAAGATTTTTAGCATCAGACCCAAGTCCACTACAACAACTATAAAAAGGGAGTCAAGCCAAGCAGTAACACAAACGCCACAGGACCCTCTCTAGTAGGGGTTTCATTTACTTTCTTTCTTTCACCCCTCTTATCCTATCAGTTCTTATACCCCATCCATAGTAAAGCCCTCAATGGTCATGAGTAGCGTCTAAGAAAATCATTGCTAGGAATAGAATGACAATTTTATGTCCATGCATTCTTGCAAACATCTAGAATTCATACTTCATGCATTTTATTTGTTGAGTCTCTGCAAAGGAATTTGGAAGATAGATAAATAAAATAGGTTTGTTATCGTGAGGAATCAGGGGCAAGTAATTGAACAAATGTGGGTAGAATATAATCACCTAAATTGATAAAGAAAAATCATAAACTCATAAATCATAGGCAAACAAGGCAGGCCAGGTTCCAACATTATCACGTTCTTGATTTTATTTCTTTTATCTTCTATTTTTATCTTTTTATTTTTTTATCTTATCTTTTCTTTTCTTTCTTATTTTTATCTTAATCTTTTATTTTATTTTTTTTTTCATTCTTTTCTTATTTTCTTTATCTTCTATCTTTATCATCTTTTAATTTAAATCTTTTATTTTCATCTTTAAATCTTTATCTTATCTACTATATTCTCTTATCTTTATTTTAAATTCTTTATCTATTGCTTTTAAATTGGGTTTGCATTAATTTAAGTACAAACAAAGTTCATGTGGATTCGACACTCGGACTTCCGAGTACTTTACTACTTGTGACAAATTTGGTACACTTGCCAACGAGTTAACAATTATTGTTAACTTTTCCCACATTTTAATTCCTTGGTCATTTTTCTTGTAAAGTTGAATATCAAAAAAGGGTGATTGAGGCATGTAGGTGGTGAGAAAATTTGATCACTGTACCTTTCAAATATTTTTGGAAGAGGGTGACTGAGGACCCATTCTTGGTGCATTGATACTAATATTTCTTGGAAGTAAACAAAAACTTTTTAGACAAGTCTTTTTCCAAAAAATAAAATAAAATAAGCAATTAAAACTTGTGTGGACATCCATAAATTTATGGCCTACTTTGTAGTTTAAGTTCAATAGCTGTAAGGAAAATTAGCATTACTAGCTAGCAGTTAATTATGGTAGGAAGTATTTGATATATTTGTAATTATAGTAGGCAAAAGCTACCCCTAGTAACTTCTTATTTCCATGTTTCTAACTTAAATCTTAAGGTTTGGATGTGGAACCAAACACCTAGAAACTAAGAGCTTGAATTATGTGGCATGATATGTCAATCTCTGTGCATATCTAATAAAGAAATGCACTAAAAAGTCCATGAGCAGAAAACCACAAAACTATAAAATAAATGTTTTAAAATATAATATAACAAAAACAATAATGACTAACATTTTTGTCATCATTGAACATAGTAAAAAATGCTATAAATAATTGATGGTATGGCTACAAAATTGGGATTAGATGACAACATAGCTGAACTTACTCAAATAAAAACTTCACATAGTTAATTACATAGCTTGTTAGAGGATTGACAGTTCCACCTGTTACTACAGTCTTTGTAGCATCTTTCTCAATTTCCTCTTCAAAATCTCCAAAGGTTCCATGGGCTATTTGTGTAAGACATTTTGTCAAACTAGTTGCAGATTCTCTTATTGCAAAGCAAGTTTTGCCCTTAAAAAGAGTTTCAATATAAAAATTTTCAGGTAAAATAGTTTATTGCAGGATTATAACACCACCACAATATGCAAGATTATAGCCCATGCATGTCAGAATGTACTGACTGTTGCTATTGGGCGACCAGAGCACTCTAGCCATGTCTGTGCTGCTGAAGCCGGTGTAAGGATCAGGTTATACTTTGGATTGGTTTCAGTAGGCTCCCACACATCTACGACGATCAGCCCATAAGAACTGGATTGACTCAAACAAAATATTGAGGAGGAGCTGACACAGAACATCAAGGACGAGCTAGAGTAGGCGATCACTAAAAAAGTGATGAGACAACTAATGTTGTCCTTCAGCCAAATGCAGTCCCAGGGAATCGTACCTCCTGTTGAGCCTGAGATAGCTCTTTCCAATGCCTATGTCAGCATAAAGGGAAGTTGTATTGATCCCTTAGGGCAGGACTTAGACACGAATACATCAGACAAGTGTGGGTTGTATACTGATGACAATCCTTCCCACCTAGTTGTCCTTGGAAGATTTATGAAGGGTCACTGAGCACCACGTCCTTTTGGGCAATGATCTGGTGAAGGTGGGTGTTAAGGAAGTTCGAGATGTTGATGATTACGTCCTTGTACCCACTGAAGAGGTTCAGTTAGTGGGGCAGGCCTTTAACACCTTCCTTGCTTGGCTAACACATCTTGTACAACTTTTTCAGAAAAGGTATTTCCTTTTTGTTGTGTTTATTATTATTAAAAAAGGATTTATTACAAATAAAGTGTTAACTACCATTGACTTATGTTTATTAACTATGTAGGATAAATAAGTACCAAAGGGACCAACGAAGCTTGTTGATAGGCCGGAACTTGATGACAATCTCATATACCAGTGACATTGATGATCCCATAATTTTTCCTCAAGCCTATGCAGGTGTCTTGAGATGCTACTATGTTTGAGGTGTACAACTATAATGTTCCCTTGTACATAAAACATGAAGATCTTGGCGAAATAGCACACGGTGGTCAATGTCTGAACATTGTTATTATACGATTATGGAGTATATAAGTAAATTTATATTACAATCCATTACCTATTTGATTGTTTTAAATTGATGCACAATTTACTTTATTTTAACAACAATAGGCATATGAATGAGTTTAGTCTGCGATAGAGGAATTTCTTTATGTATGGATTGCTAAAGCCACAGTCTATACAGAGATCTAGACAATCACAGTTTGAATATGATGATTATATTAAGAAATGAATGTAAAATTCACAAAAACATGTCTACCTAGAAACCTACTTGAATGGGTAAGTAAAACTGAACAAATCAATTTAAATAATGCATGCATTACAATAACTTAATGTTCTCCAATGTAGAGGACATTGGCAACTGGTGGTTATATGTCCTAAGGACAATGTTGTCGCTTGGTTTTGTTCCTTGCACAATAAGCGTGACAACTACTTGAAAGGAATGCTTAATAGATCAGTTCTAATTTGTAACATATTTACTTTATCATTGGTATTTGACATCAATACTTTAATTGTACAATATACATGCATGTTTCTCTTAACCAGTGCTTTGAAGGAATCCAATGATCATCAAGGAAGTAAATCCAAAGCAACTGCTAAATGGATTCTAGTTAAAGTAAGTCATTTAAACAATGTTTGATCTCTTGAAAATGACATTTTATTACTTTGTACACTAATTTTGGCATAACTTTGAACATCTTATTGAATTTAGTGTAATAAGCAAAGAGGAAGCACTGAATGTGGCTATTACGTCATGCATTGGATGTCAACCATAGTCCTAGCAGGTTTCAAGGATAATTGGAAAAAACAATTGTTTACTTTAAAACTAATTTCGTTTGTTATAGTTGTTATTATTTACACTGATTAAGTTATGTTTTATTATATCATGCAGTATTTTATTGATCCAAGACCATTGGAACTAGAAAAAATAAAGGCAATTCGCATTTGGAGGGCGAGATGCTTGCGAAGAGTTGAAAATGAAGTACTAAGTAGTGTTTAAGAAATTTTGCAAATGTTAGACTTATGTAAATCTTAGGTTATAAATGATATTTATGTATTAACATTATTGTATATATTCAATAATAATTTGAATATAATATATATACTGTCTGGATTGATTTGACTTTGGCCTGGATTGGTTCTATTTTTATTTTCCAGGTTTGGGTTCATTTAATATATAAACATAATATTAAAAAAATGCAATAAACAACATCGGTTTTGGAATCGATGTTGTATTGTGCTATACAACATTGATTTTGGGGAGAACCGATGTTGTATGATGCATTATAACATCAGTTTTGACAAAGTCGATGTTGTAATGCACCATACGACATCAATTCTCCTGAAAATCAATGTTGTATAGTACTACACAATATCGGTTTTGGCTGAACCGCTGTCGTCTATGTTTTTTTTTTGTTATTTGCTACTATTACAATACATCGGTTTTGGGTAGAATTGATGTTGTTAGTAGATTCTAACATCGCTTTTTTATAACCAATGTTAAAAATGACTTACTTTTAATGAAGATCGTTTCAACATCGATTCAAAACCGATATTGAATGTCCAAAATAGCCAATATTAAAAACACTTTTTCTAGTATTGATAATTGACAAAATATTACATTTCTTATTCAACCTTACATATATTTTTATTTTTTATTAATATACGTTATTTTAGTTTTAGTTTATGTTTCTTATCTTTAAAATAAAACACTTTAAGCCAATTATAATAGATCTATTACATATTAATGTATCACAGAAATATTTAATATTCATTTAATATGGATTATGAATATAATGCATAAGAAAAACTAACAAACAATAAAGTGACACTTTTTTAATCACTTTTTTAATCACGTCATATTATAATTTGAATAAAAAAGAAACATTAAATAAATCAGTTTTAATTTATTTATAAAAATAATATAAAAAAAATACTAGACGACTATAATTTTTTAAAAATAAAAATAAAAAATAGGTTCCTTTTAATCGTGAAAATGCACTTCCTAACAAAGCTCAAAGCCGGTCCCGCTTGATAACTAGAATGTTTTCCTATTCTACCACTTTTCAATACCAAAGAAAATACTAAAATGATTTACTTTATATTTTACGGTGAGTTACTCACTTTAAAAGAACCACACGGAGAGATGTTTATTCAATAAATATGAAAAGAAGAAATCATAATTTTATAATCTGAATGAATGAGTAATATTAAGTTGAACTAAAACTTAAAAAGCACAATCATTTTTTTTTTTTATCAATTATTGGAAAATCTACAACAACTCATTCATAACTTTCAACCGATTAAATTAGACCTACTTGATGATAATCATCCTTTATAATTGTACAATTAAGATTTACTCTCCTCACACCACAAATTCTCCCCCTTCCCCTACATACTAAATACATGGTTAGTTTGTGTAAAATAATATTGTCGACTCACAAAGAATAATAAATACACTTATTTGGTTTATAAAAAATAATTTATGTCTTCATATATTGATGTGATAAATAATTTAAATTAAATCAACTTGAAACTAAAAAAAAAAATACTAACATTTATTTTGAAAATGTAATAACAAATTAACAGCTTGCACCCTCGGATGATAATGCACGTGTGAAGGGAATACTGACTTCAAATCCGTACGAACCCTTTCCTCCTTCTCTGGTTCCTTCAGCACTTATGACACGCTTTGGAGGAACACACAGAATATGCATCAAATTTCAAGTAATCTCTCACATGGCAATTTTTTAAGTTGAACAAGAGAAAAGAAATTGACGTGCAAATAATTTTAATTTGGTGGCATCTACGGTACGGTCTTTGACATGCCATTTAATGATTCTCACATATTCTTGCCACACTCCTTTGGTTTATGATATTTGTAATTAAATCCATTATATATTCCGAAAGTAAGCAAAATCTCTGTTTAATGAAAATTATGAGGAAACTTCATTAGTTTCCAAATGGGATTTAGCCATTTGTGGAATTAGCTGGATCTTCTGGAATTTGCCATACTTCAGTGGCTTACCAACCATGCATGTGAAGTCGTGAACATTGATCAAGGTGAAAATTCTTCATTAGACTGACTAACGTTGGGTATATTTAATTGAATCTTGAAAGTTTCAAACGTGGGAGGTAATATTTTTTAAACATCTTTTTTGTAAAAGACAAGAAACACATTTCATAAATGTGTTAAAAATTGTGTTATTGTCACTCTTCTATCTGTAAATGATGGACCAAAAGAAGAAAAAATAATTTTAGTACTAAAAATGAACATTATCATATTTGCAAAGAATAAAATATATTTAAACCTAGAATCATGTTTATTGTTATCACATTCTTTTTAACGGAAAACATAACGGTGGAGCCACTATTTTACTTTTAAAATATTAAAAATTAATACATAAAAATTTAGCCTAATTTTTAGATGAATTGGATCTCATAGACTCACGAATAAATTTAAGATGCATCTCCATAGACTCACCAATAAGTTTAAGACTTAAAATTCTATTTTGGTCAGAAAAATAATGTATTAATTAAGTGCGTATTTGAATTAATGTTTACAAATTTAAATTTAAATTAAACTTAAATTTAAAAATTGAGTTTGTAAAAATATCCTAAGTGTTGTGTTCACAGAAATTGAGTTTTAAGGAAAAATTTTAATTTTAAACATACTTTTGATAGTCAACTAAATATAATTTCAAACTCATTTTCCTCTCAAATGTATATTTGGACATTCTCACTGAAAATCCAAACACACCACATTAATGTAAATATAAGAGATACATCAAACCATCTGCTATACACCTTGCTATACACCCTGCTAAACAACCTGCTACCACTAACAAGTGTACTTTTCCATAGAAAATCTTCCATTACTAGCAAAAGCTTTTGGAATGTAATGTTATATTTGACAGCAAAGTGATCACTGCTTTAACCGTGTCATATAAACCTTTTAATTTTTAAACATTCAAAAAGAAATATAGATCATCAATCGTAAAAAGAAAAGGCAACTTTCCTTGTCTTACATGATAAATATTTTCAAGATCTAAATTTAACCAATTCCACAACACTTACATTTTTTTTTTTTTTTGGAAAACACGAGGAAAACCCCGGGCACAACACTTTCGGCAAAAATCCTCAACTGGTGCCCTTTTATAAACTAATTCCCCAAATGGGGTTCTTCTAAAAGTTTTTCCTGGCAGGTGCTCTTTTGGTACGTGAACGCCATGCATGACGCCACCACCACTGACGCTTCCAATAAGAGCTGCCACGTGGAGAGGGACGCGCTAGTAGCAGCAGCGGCTTGGCCTTCTGCTTACGTGGAGTGGGACGCGCAAGGTGCACTAGCGCGTTGTGCATGGAGACTAGAGGCGCCAGTCAAAATGGCATTTTAGGTTTGCAGCAAGCACAACAGCTTTGGCAGACCAGGAGCAGCTTTTGCAGCAGGAGCAGGGAGGAAGCGCAAATGATGTTGGCATTTTAGGGTAGAATATGGCGCAAATGGGGTTGACGTTTTAGGGTCTTTAAATACAGCCCTCCTTCACCATTTTTTTCAGCTGTTTTGGCTGTTGCAGTTGCTTTCATTTTTGCATTCGTGGGTTTGATAATTTCTGGGATATCAATTTTTTTTGTAAGTTATTTTGTTAGGTGGTTTTGGAAGATCACATAGTTTTTGTAAGCTATTTTGTTAGGTGGTTTTCAAAATTTCTGTAGTATCACACATTTTTTGTAAGTTATTTTGTTAGGTTGGAATAAAGATTTATCTTGAAGTATTTTTTATAAAAATTAAATTAGTTTGTTATATTTAATAAGCTTGTTAGTGTGTGTTTAAATGTCTAAAATAAAAGAAAAATTGTGTAATAATGTTTATTTGAAGAAAATTTTATCAGTGAAAATAAAATATTTTGAATATGAATTTTGTAGTATTTTTTTAATTAGATTAGGTTGGTGTTAATGATTTATTATTGTGTTAATAATTGATGAACGTTTCAACTTTCATTTAAAAAAATTTGTAGATCATATTTATTTGAAGAAAGTATTTTGAGTACGAAATTTATTTTAATATGAAGTTGTAGTATTTTTTTAATTAGATTAGGTTCATTTTTTTGTGTGTTAAAAATTGATAAGCGTTGAAGTTGAAAGTGTTAATTGATGATGTTTTGTTGTTTCTTGTATCATATTTAATTTAATATATTTGTAGTAATTTTGTAATTACCTATTTTAATTTTGAAGTTATTATTGTTAAGATTAATTATTTTTACTACTAACTTCATTCATGAATTATTTTATTTTGTGGTAAAAATTAGTATCTTGAATTTGTTCATTTTTTTAAAGTGTGTCCCATGAAATTAATTTGAAGTCAATTAATTTTTTTTAAAATAAAAATTGAATGTGAAGTTCCAATAAAAGGACTTTTTGTGATAACATTTTATTAGTTTGGTTTTAAATTTTTATAAAATTGTTTGTGTTATTTAAGTGTGTTGATGTGAAATTTATTTAAAGTTAATAATTTTGATTACATCTTGATTAGTTTAAAATTACTACATTGAAATCGTTAATGGTTTTAAAGTGTCTTAATGTGAAATTGATTGAAGTTAAATTTTTATTTAAAATAAAGTTTTATTTTGAAGTTTCAGTAATGACTTTTTGTGATACCCATTTGATAATTTATTTGACGTGTTAAATTTTTTTTTTTGTAGGTACACGATGAATTCGGTTATAACAGTGTTGTATTTCAATGGAAGGGTATATGAAGATAATGATGGTGTAATATTTAAAGGCAGTAAAAAAGCGATTCAGATTAAACGTGGAATTAGTTTCAATGCTTTGAAGAAAAAAATTGGAGATAAGGTAAAGTTACAAAATAATGAAATTATTTCTGCTATCAGCTGTAGATTTTTAGTGTCAGGAAAATATATTGCCTTGCAAATTTGTGATGACGAAGACGTTGAAACGATGCTGGAAAGTTTTAAACAACAAGACCAAATGTCAGTTCTGGAATTGTACATAGAAAAGGATGTGGCTGGTGGTTCAATGTTTCATTCTGCAAATTCGCTTACATCAGGTGGAAATTATTTATCTAATGATGAGACACAACCGACAACAAATTTGAGCAATTTACATATTGACGAAGACGATGATGATGATGACGATGATTATGTTGTGTCTAACTCATACGTTGAAGAGTCTTTAGACGAAGATGACAGTCTTGACAGTATATCTGATACAGACGATGAAGTCACCGACATTCCTCAACCAGTAAGAATTGTTCACCCAGCAGAAGGTATAATTTGCTGTATAAAAAAATTACACAATATATTTATTATTTAATGACAATTGTATTTAATGTTAAATAAGTATTATTTGATTTTTTATTTTGAACTGTTAGGTGCACAACGAATTGAAAATCCATTTTGGAATGATGCTTTACATTATAACAATATCAACTGGAGTTATCTTGATGAGGAGGACATTTGCGGTTTGGAGATGCCGTCGACCTTTAATGTTGGCCAAGAATTATATGTTGGCATGGAATTTGATAGTAAAGATGCGGTCAAAAATGCAGTCAAACAATATGTTATGAAGGTGCATCAAAGCTTCAAAGTTGTTGAAAGCAAAACGAACAAGTATGTGGTTTGTTGTGTGAATAAAAATGCAGAGTGTCCTTGCCCTTTCTATATGAGGGCAATTATATCTAAAAAAATAGATATGTGGAAAGTCACACAATGGGGTGGACCACACACATGTCTGAATATGACCATGACACAAGATCACGAGAAACTTGATTTAGATTTAATTGCCACTTGTGTAGTAGGTACGTATTTTATGTTCATATTATGTTCATTTTTTGTTAATTATCATTTAAATTTTGTTATGTTATTGACAGGCATGATCAGAGAAGATCCATCAATAAAAATTTCTTTGATTCAAGAGAGGATTAACAGTGAATTTGCGTACAAGGTGTCGTACAAAAAAGCTTGGTTGGCGAAATAGAAAGCCATTGCAATTGAATATGGCGATTGGGATGAGTCATATGCGAAACTTTCGTCGTGGCTAACACACATGCAAAATCATTCTCCTAGATCATATTTTCAAGTACTACATGACGATTTTATCGTTGGGAATACGGTTAGTCGCGAACACCGTCAGTTTTCATAGAGTTTTTTGGACTTTTGGGCAATGTAAAGAAGCTTTCAAGTACTGTAAGCCAATCATACAAGTTGACGGCACACATTTGTACGACAAATACCGTGGGACCCTCTTAATGGCCACATCACAAGATGGAAATGGTGGCGTCCTTCCTCTAGCATTCGTGGTGGTTGAAGGTGAGACGTTGACAGTGTGGTCATGGTTTTTGGCACACTTGCGTGAACACGTCACTGATAAAAATGGTATTTGTCTCATTTCTGATCGACACGCGAGTATAAAGTCCGTTGTCGCTAACGAAGCACTTGGTTGGCAACCTCCTCACGGTTATCATGTCTATTGCGTGCGACACATAGCAAGCAACTTCAATCGAAAATTCAATAACGCCAAACAAAAAGAAATGTTGAAGAAGTTGGGTAAGATTTCATATTTGATGGTCACGTTTATTTAACTTCCATATATACTTAAAATTGTTATTCATAACTAATTTTATGCAGCCTACACTCCTTGCAAGCACATTTTTAATCAAAATTTAGAAAAATTTCGTGAGCTAAGTCCAGCCATAGCAACATGGATTGATCGCATTTCAAAGAAAAAATGAACGATGGCTTATGATAGAGAACGACGTCGATATGGCCACATGACAACCAACCTCTCAGAATGTATCAATAAGGTTTTGAAGGATTGTCGCAACATTCCCATAACAACATTGGTCAAATCAACGTATAGTAGGTGTCGAAAGTACTTTGTTGAGCGTGGCCGCCAAGCCCAGAGACAGTTAAATGAAGGGCAAGTATATTGTTCAAAGCTTGTTAAAGAACTTCAAAAAAATCAAGAACAAGCTTGTTCGCACATCGTTCGTGTGTATGACATCCACTCCACAAGGTTTGAAGTTGAGGAGACCTTCAATCCTATTACGCAACATGGCGGACAAAAGTGGACAGTTAACTTGAATGCTCATTATTGTCAATGCGGAAGGTATTCTACGCTTCACTATCCATGTTCACATATTATTGCAGCTTGTGGTTACGTGAGCCTGAACTACTACCAATATATAGATGTTGTTTATACAAATGAGCACATTGTAAAAGCTTACTCCGCACAATGGTGGTCGCTTGGGAATGAAGCGGCTATTCCTCCTTCTAATGACGCATGGACACTTATCCCTGACTCAACAACAATTCAAGCGAAAGGTCGGCCAAAATCAACAAGGATAAGGAATGAGATGGATTGGGTCGAACCCTCTGAGCACCGACAAAAATGCAGTAGATGTGGAGCCGAAGGGCATAACAGGCGTCGTTGTCCAATGCAATCTGAGCGTTGGAGTTGTTCAACTCGTTGATTTATGTATGTTAGTCGAGTGACTTGTATTTGTTTAAGTTCTCTTCAATGTATTGAATTTGTGGGGTTCAATAAATTTATTTGTTAAAAACATAACTTATTTTGGTTTGTGTACATTAGCTATTTGTGGGGTTCAATGAATTCGTTAGTTAAAAACATAATCTTAATCCCTACTTGTAAACCCTAAGCCTTAAAACATAAGTTCCAAACCCTAACTCTACCACAAAGACCTCAACCCTACCCCTAACCCTATCCCAAAACATCCTTAACCCTAATCCCTAACACTAAACCCTAACCATAAAACCCAACCCTACCCCAAAACATCCATAACCCTAAACCCTCACCCTAAAACCCTAAACCCATAAGCCCTAACCCTAAAACACTAAGCATTAAACCCCTAAGCCTCTAACCCTAATACCCTAACCATAAACCCCTAAGCACTAACCCTCAACCTAAACCCTACCCATAACCCCTAACCCTAAAACCCTAAACCCCTAAGCCCTAACCCTCAAACTAAACACTAAGCATTACACCCCTAAGCCCTAACCATAAACCTAAACCCTATCCATAACCCCTAACCCTAACCCTAAAACCCTAAGCCCTAACCCTCAACCTAAACACTAAGCATTACACCCCTAAGCCCTAACCATAAACCTAAACCCTAACCATAACCCCTAACCCTAAAACCCTAAACCCCTACGCCATAACCCTCAACCTAAACACTAGGCATTACACCCATAAGCCCTAACCCTAAACCTAAACCCTAACCATAACCCCTAACCCTAACCCTAAAACCCTAAACCCCTAAGCCCTACCCCTCAACCTAAACACTAGGCATTACACCCCTAAGCCCTAACCCTAAACCTAAACCCTACCATAACCCCTAACCCTAACCCTAAAACCCAAAACCCCTAAGCCCTAACCCTCAACCTAAACACTAAGCATTACACCCCTAAGCCCTAACCTTAAACCTAAACCCTATCCATAACCCCTAAACCCCTACCCATAACCCCCAACACTATACAATAAACCCTAACCCATAACCCCCAACCCTAAGCCACATCCATAAACCCTAAAACCCAACCATTACCCCTAACCCTAAAACCCTAACCCCTAAGCCTACAACCCTAACCCCCAACCCTAAGCCAAATCCATAAACCCTAAAGGGGGACGTCCAATGCTGTAGTTAAGGGTATTCAAAATGATACTAAAGGACAAATATCTACAATGATGAACTATGATCTAGTTTTGTTTGGATTTAGTTACTAAAACTACTTATTTTTCGTTTGTCAACTTTAGTTTTATTTATTTTTAAACTTTGTTTATTATTATAGTTTCATGCGCCACAAAAACTCTATACATTAGTAAGCCAAGATAAATGAGATGCGATACATTAACTGTCAAAATCAAATGTCTTACAAACAATAACAAATTTACACAGAGACATCAAAATCAGTCATTATGGTGTCCGTGATGTCGTGAGGATGTGCCACATGGTCGATCCCATCTTCGCGCTTGACGATCAGGATTTCTTCTGCCACGTTGTCTCCCCGCTTCTGCTTGCTCAGCCTCAGCAGAAAACTCCTGACGCAAATCAACACCTAATAAGTCGCCCATATCAGGTATTGCTCCGGGTACATTCCATTGCGGAGCAAATGGGGCGTTAGGTGTTGCCATGGGGGCATCGTGCTGCTGTGAAGGAGTCATAGTGGGTCATGAAAAAAGAGGTTGTGTTTCCGCAACACCACCGAACGAATGTTCGCTCGCAGAAGTATCAGTGTGATGACCTTCAAAAGGATACTGATACATCTGTGAAGGATATTCGGAAAATGTCACTGGCGTGTAATACATTCCATGACCACGCTCCATCATTTGTTGGGAATATTGTTCCGCTTCAACAAGCTCCCTTCGTCTGCCTATGCCCCGAGTTTCAACACTTGACTGAAGAATGTGAAACTCTTGTGCTGGAAATTCACGCTCTGATGCTAGACCATGTGACACTGGCTCAGTGATTCTCTCTTGCTCTTCTGATATAATCGCTAACTTATCCACATAAGGCACGAGATCATGAACTGTCCATGTGTTTTGACCTTGTGGTGACACCATATACTGTAGAGTCTCCACAACGTCACCCTGCAATTATTAGCGTCAACAAATTAATGCTCATGCTTAAGAAAATAATTAGAAGTTAAACATTGAAAAACAGATACATACCAATGCAGCTGTGTTTGCATTGTTTGGGTCGACAAACATCTTTGTTTTACGCCTATACCACACCATGTAGTCCGAGTTATAACCCATTAGGCCCTCCTGTCGAGGATAAACGTCGACCCTAAACTCTGTTCGATTGTTCCACTGACTAATCATTGGGGCCAACAGGTGGAACCAATTCTCATCTTGTTTGCCTTTGAGCGTTATGTCATGGAGATTCTGCGGTAGCGAAGGACACCCGGGAATAGGTTGTTGCAATCCAAATTGCCGTAAAACTCTATTGGGTTGGTGCCACTCAACAACATGGAAACAAATCAGTGGCACCACCGCGAACCAGGCTACACTTCCAACCACACAAATTGGAGGCAACGCTGCCATCACAGTTGGTGTGTATGGCTCCCAGACAAACTGCATACAACAACACACTTGTCAATTTTCAGTCAAACATAGCATATTAACATTTCATTTAACCAATACATTACGATGTTCTTACCTCATGTCGTTTCATCAGATCCAATTTGCGACGGAAAAGTCTAAGATCATCATTGCCAATATGCTGATTTCCACGTCGCAGCCACCTACAATAAAAATTAAATCATCATTGTCAACACGTTCCATCATTAAATATTTTCAATTCAAATCTAATTTTTTAAACAACAAACTTGTGTCCCAGTGGTTTATTTTCTATGACGGGAGACGTCCTCTTTGGAGCCAAAGTCATGCATCGTTCCCATGCCCACATTTGGATTAAGATGCACATACCTCCGATTGATTTAACTTTGTAATCGGTGGCGCTGCACATCTCTCTATATAAAGACGCAAGCACGGTAGGTCCCCACGCATACGTGCTGCACTGTTCAAAGTCACGTAAAAATTGTAGGTACCTTAAGGAAACTCTGCTACTGGATTTGTTAACAAAGAGGACACCTCCTATGAATCGAAGGATCCACGCACGGGTAAACCTTTGTAATTGCTCAACGTTACCCTCATCAATATTTATGTGAGAAAAATGGTGAGCCAACCAACTTAATTTGACGACACTGCCTTCAATTTCGCTTTCCTGTGGTCTAACTCCTAATAATTCTTCACACAAATCGGCCCAAACAAGATTTGTTGAACCAATTAATGGTGCCCCGTCAGTACGTAGACCTAACAAAACTAACACATCTTGAAGAGTAATGGTTGCCTCTCCGCATCTCAGGTGAAACGTGTGGATTTCGGGCCTCCATCTTTCAATGAACGCAGTAATTAAGGCCGCATTTATCTTTAGGTATCCCATCTTCATGATCCAATAAAACCCACATTGCCGAAGCAAAGGAACAATTTCCTTTGGGATTTGTTCTTCACCTTGATATGTAGGGACTGCTCGTCTGATGTGTAGTTTCCTGTCTGGTTCCCCATTTCAAACATGTTCTGAAACATGCTTGGGTTGCATCCACAACACGTCACCATCAAGTGGACCAGACCTAGTTTGTATACTTGAGGGGCATGACGACGAAGATGCCATTGATCCTACAAAATAAAATAAAATACAATTAATTGACGATAAAAATTATACATACTCTCCAAATTTCAAATAAATAACAAATTATATTTTTCTAATTCCAAATATTTCAATAACAAAATATATTACACAATCAATAAAATTTAAATATTTTACAAATAAATTAAAACAATATATATATATATATATATATATATATATATATATATACAAAATTAATAACTTAAAATACTTACGAGTCAAATAATTTAGCATCAAATATTTAAACTAGATGTAATGTACCATATAAAAAATTTAAACTAAATCTAATCTAAAATTAATAATTTACGAAGCATATAAATATTTTTAATTTACTATATAAAAGATTTTAACTAAACCTAATCTACCATATAAAAATTTAAACTATTTCTAATTTATCATATCAAATATTTAAACTAGATGTAATGTACCGTATAAATTTTTTAAACTAAACCTAATCTAAAATTTATAAGTTACGGAACCTATAAATATTTTTAATTTACTATATAAAAGATTTTAACTAAACCTAATCTACCATATAAAAATTTAAACTATTTCTAATTTATCATATCAAATATTTAAACTAGATGTAATGTACCGTATAAATTTTTTTAACTAAACCTAATCTAAAATTTATAAGTTACGGAACCTATAAATATTTTTAACTTACTATATAAAAGATTTTAACTAAACCTAATCTACCATATAAAAATTTAAACTATTTCTAATTTATCATATCAAATATTTAAACTAAATGTAATGTACCATATACAAAATTTAAACTATACCTAATCTAAAATTAATAAATTACGGAACCTAAAATTACTTTTAATCTACTATATAATTTTTTTTAATTAAACATAATGTATCATATAAAAATTTAAACTATTTCTAATTTATCATATTAAATATTCAAACTAAATGTAATGTACCATACCAAAAATTTAAACTAAATATAATGTACCATACAAAAAATTTAAACTAAACCTAATCTAAAATTATATTTTTCAAAACCTCAAACTATTCTTAATCTACTATATAAACAATTTTAACTAAACCTAATGTACCATATAAAAATTTAAACTATTCCTAATTTATCATATAAAATTAATAACTTAGATTACCTAAAACTATTCCTAATCTACCATATAATTTTTTTTAACTAAATCTAATCTACTATATAAAATACAAAACTCAAACTAATAATATTAACAAATAAACTAACTCTAATGTATCCTATAATACAAATACTAACATACTAACTAAAATTATAACATATACATATAATATAAATAATATCAATATTTCAAATTACAACTTAAAATTTATAAATAACACCTAAGCATACATAACATTAACATATAAAACAAACTTAACCTAAACATATTTAACACATAACACTTAAAATTTATAACCTAAACATGCATCAAATTTATTATCAATTAAAATAAACTTACCAAGAAGTTACAAGCAGTAGAAACCAAAGATGCAAGGAACCAACCAAAGGAAGCAAGCTTGAAGAAGGCTGAGCAAACGGGTAGCACAATGCAGCACGAGAACTGCATATAAAAGGAAGAAAGCGCTCCTCGTGATGGCGCGTTGGACTTGCAAACGCAACCCGCAGGCTCCAATGGCGTTTCCTTCCTGCTTCCTGCAGCTGCAGCAGTCTGCTGCAGCACTGTGCACCCTGTCACCTTCTGCAAAGCTAAAACGCCAGTTTGACTGGCGTCTTTAGTCTCCCATGCACAACGCGCCAATGCACCTTGCACGTCCCACTCCATGTAAGCAAAAGGCCAAGCCGCTGCTGCTACTTGCGCGTCCCTCTCCACATGGCAGCTCCTACGCGGAAGCGCCAATGGTGGTGGCGCCATGCATGGCATTCACGTACCAAAAGAGCACCTGCCAGGAAAAACTTTTAGAAGAACCCCATTTGGGGAATTAGTTTGTAAAAGGGCACCAGTTGAGGATTTTTGCCCAACACTTTCACTATTTTTTTAACCACCATGGAGTCAATCACTCATCTTTATTGGAGAATATAGGTGACGGTCTTTAATAAGATTATTTCCTTTCAATTATATTTATTTCATGTATAAGACTCGAATCCATAACCTTACTTAAAAAGATCGAGTTCAATATCATTCAAATCAACGGTTTATTGATAACATTTTTCACTATTTATGATATAAAAGTACTCACCGATAAACTACTAATAATAAGATTCTCACATTGACCGTAAGATTAACTTGAACTTATGTGTTTGTAGGATACAAGTCCGATTATTATACCTTTATTGATAATATATCATTTTTTAAAGATTAAAAAATAAAACAATTCCGATTAGTATATTAATTTATATTTTTTTATTACTTTTACTAATAAGGTAAAAAAATAAAATAGGTATACTACTTTGGCAAGCTCATCATTTGTTTCGGCGAAGTAATGGCATACATTAACTCCCGGCCCGAAGGAAACTCAACCTTTTAATTTGATCATTAGTTAGTGAAATTAAAAGTCTCTAATCATTCTTTTCACTCTCCATAAATTCTAAAATTGGTCAATTTCATTCCTTCCGGCAAAAGGCAATGCTTTCCCGGATTCCTTGAGTTTCCAAATCGATCGCACGACAAAAGCCACAATATTAAAAAGCCAATAAATTCTTCATCTCCTATCACACCCAACCTTAAATTGACACACTTACGAATTACATATACCAAACAAAACGCTTATCTAAAAAAAATAAACATATACCAAACAAAAGATTGTCGACTCTGAAATCAAACCTAAACTATATTACCAAAATAATGAAAATCGTGTGTGCTCCTTCCTCCATGCCGTGGACTATATTACCAAAATAATAAAAATCGTGTAGCCACTATGCTGCCGAACTCCTTGACCAAAAATGTTAATGCATGGTAGTGCCATTTTGATAATGAAAAAAGTTTTAATTTTATACCGTAGTGTAGTGCACATTCTCTTTCCTAACTGGCCCGTACCGACTATGAGACCTTCCGTACTCATATACCCTAGAAATTTAGAAAACGACAACCAAATAAATTGTGGGGCCAATTGAATTGGATAGTATGCATTGTTAATAGCACGATACATGCCCTCTCGAAGTGACCTCTCATGAGAGCCATGCATGCATTTGGGAGTTGGGAGTTAATTGGAAACTGTCTAGTTAGTGTCATCTCATTCTTGCAAAATAAACAAATGATATGGTGTAACGAGTGACGAATTGTGAAGATATTGAGACTGTGATGGGGCAAGATGAAGTATGGGCTAAAGTACACTGAATGATTTTATATTTGCAAGGTTGTTGGGTCAGGGGAATGAAGAGGCAAAATCCATGTGGGGAGAGGGGAGTTTGATGAAAATATTCTTAAACTTATGAGTATTAAATCTCAAATTCCCTGTTTTGCTACAGGGAAGGGATATAGAGTGAAACTTCCAAGAAAAAATGTAGTACTACCAATGGTGTTGTCATATCAACAACCATATCCATAGTGATAGCCAGTGTTTGATAGCTGTTTTTATATCATGCAATAATATATGTCTTATGGGGCCAACGACAATAACTTCTTGAATCTTGATCCACTAGCAATAAGTGAGCTTCATATGCTACTTCGTACTGCACAAGATGATCCATTTTTTATTTTAAAATAATATCATCCCCTTTTCTTGTTATCCCATTATTAACATTGTTTTGTTTAAGTTGAAAGTTGGAGGGATGAAAATGAAAGAAGATTGAAAAGAGATGAAAGTTGATTTTGATTGTTGTTTGACTAGACTGAATTAGAAATAAAATATTTAAAAATTTGGTGGATCCACAAAATTTACTTTGTTTGCAAAAGTGAGATGAATATCGAGTTTTGGATTCTTTGCTGCCCTATAGTCCCTCCCCTGCAACAACATCTCAGTAATTTATAATTAACTATAAGAATATTATTATCCTTCACAATCAAATGTAAATCCAATGGTCAAGATTACTACTGTAGAGGCAGCACGCTTTAGAGACAGGGTCGGCTTAAGGCCCAAACAGCTCAAGAAAGGATTTTAGGTTAAAAAAAAGTTCTAATTTTTTTTAGTATTAATATACCTAAAAAAAATTTATTATAAAATTATATTTAAAATAAATTTTAATTAAAATATTATAAGTAATTGTTAATTTTTTTAGTGGTAACATAAGTAACAGTTAATGAATAATAACTCTTCACTAATATCTTATCTTGATTTAGAAAAAAAAGATTTAATAGTTAATAGTTAAAAAAACCTAAAAGTTTTTCTTACTAATAGATAGATGAACATTAATTTTAATAAACTATTCTATAAATAAATAAAAAGCGTCATTTTTAAATTTATTTTAGATCTTTCAAGTTTTTGAGTTGTCCAGTATAAAGGATCCATAGGATGAAAGATTAATGAAATGCATTATGCCTCCTTAATTCCAAAATTGTCCCTCCTTTATTCCTTATGCTCCTATCTCTTGTGGTCACCATCAATTGCATACCCGTAAGCTTTGCCTTTTTTTTTTTTTTTGTTAAACCGTTATTTTTGCCTTCTCCTAGAACTCTCCTCGCAAATCCTGTTAAATAAAATCAATTGTTTACAAAGGCACATAATAATCGATTATGTCTTGACTATATCCTTTTATATATTTTAACTAATAATAAAAGTTTTCAGAGGCATATAACTAATTATGCCTGGATCGATTATATCTCAATGGAAACTTTTATTACCAGTTAAAATAAAAGGCATATAGTCGATTATGCCTTATAATCGATTATATGACTATTTATTAAAAAAATCATATAAAAAATGAAATAAATATTTTTTAGTTGAGAGTAAAACAAGAATTTGATTAATGCTTAATTTTTTTTTCCTTTTCTTATCTACTTAGCCCTTTAATCCAAATATTTTATCTTTTATTCACTCTCTTTTATCTAAACCAAACAACCTTACTTTTTACTCTCTTTCAACTCTTTTTATTCCTTTTTTTTGTTCTCACACTTTCATTCACTTCTTTTCATTCTATCAGACACAAGCTAAATGAAAGGAAACTAAGAATTTTTTAGTTTGAAAAAAATATTTATTTATTTTTATTGTAAAAATAATAAATAGTGAAAACATAAAATTAAATAAGAAAACAATGAAAAAATGTTGGCTATTTCCTATTCTAATTTTTGAGAAGAAAATAATATGACATTTATAATTAGAAGTAAAAATAGAAAACAAAGACAAGAACATTTTACCCAACCTAAAAGACCCTAGCATTCTCTTAACCAGTTAACCTTGTGACTTTTAAGATAGATTAGTAATTCTTGTCGTATACCTGTAAATAATGATTAAGGACTTTCCTTTTTAGTTTCTTCTTTTTCCATATTCTCCTCGTCTTTTTTTTTTTTTTTTTCCATTTGTCTGGACATAAAAAAGTGAATAAAGATGTACAAGAGTGAAAAGACAATATAATACGAAGACATGAATAATGACATTCGAACTAACATAGATGATATTTTTTACCAGAAAAGTTCATGCACGGAACAAGTCCTAGTTCATCTTTTTGACATTTTTCTTGTGAGCTATCGTAACTATTAGTGTTCGAGCTTGGAATCAGTCCCAATTGAGTTCCACTTATAGTTCAAAACAGAATAATTGAACACGAAAAAAAAAAATTTGGGTAACAAATTTTGATGGGAAAAATACGATTTAATTAAATTTAAGGTTAAGATTGGAATTTTCTTGATATATAAATGAGGAAGAGGGGGAATGGACTACTGAGGATCTTGCTTGATGATATGGTGGGGACTGAGGTAAGTCCATGCGCTCCAACAATGCAACCTAGAGTGTTGACGCTGCAGTTTGATTCGATTTTTAAATAAAAAAAATCATATGAATCAAATATAAAATAAGAATATGATTTGATTTGATTCAGTTTAAATATAAGATTAAATTCAAATGAGATTAAATTAAACCAATCTTTTATGATTTGATTTGATTCGGTTGTGTGATTTTTTTAAATCTATTATCATAATTTAAATTTATCAACTAAACTTACAAAATTATTATATATGCTATAGAAGTTTAAAAAGGAATTTTATTTTTACTAAATTTTGTTTAACATATTTTAGTTGAATATTATTATCTTCATTTCTACTTAGCATTAATATAAAATAATATTACCAACTCTTTTTGTAACATAATAGTAATTTGTGTATCACTTGATATTTAATATTATTTTTAATAATATTAGTACATCCTTATTAACATATGAAAGTAAAATATGCATTTTCATTATAAACCAAATGAAAAGTAATAATTTTTTAATACTTATTATTAATTATCACAATAAAAATAAATATAAGATTGTTCGGTTTGGTCCAATACATTATAATAAGATCCGAAAATCAAACCACAAAAAATATGTGATCTTTTAGATTTTTATTTTTATAGTTTTCAATTTAAACGGTTTTTGACTTTTTTTGGTTCAATTTGATTGCTTTTTATTTGATTTTGAATACCCCTATTGCAACCTACAATTGCTTCTATAACAAATATAGAGGTACAAAGGATGTAGACAATGCTTTGAAATTGTTTGAGATGAAGGGTGTTCGTTTGTGCTTGCAAATCTTGCACACATACATTTTGTTTGGGACGATGAACGAGGATCATGAAATTAGAAGAGGAAAGCGCATTCTCTAACCTAAAAGGTGAAAATGAGTCACCATGGAGACGGGAGAGAATGAATTTCATAGTGGCAATTGCTAGGGGCACCCAGCAACATTGCTGGTGCACCCAACAATTTTTAAAAAACCCAAAAAATGCCCCTGTACGTTTTTCTTTTATAAAAAGCTATTTTTTTTATTTCATGCTTCCTTTCTGCTTTCTCTTCTGTGTTTTCTCCATTTTGGTGTGTTTTCTCCATTCTAGTGCTTGTGCTGTGCGATTTTTGTCGGTGCTGGTTGTGCTTGTGCTTTGCTTTGGTGTGATATTTGTCAACTAAGGTACGTAGCTGCTTTTCTGTGGTTGATTGTTTATTTTTGGTAGTAGAATGGTGTAAGCGTTTCAGATTCGACCCAAGAAATTTTCTTCCAGCGAAGACATTACAATTGCGGAAGAAAAAAACTTCTTCCGTGGAGTCTCGCGGAAGACGTCTTCCGTGAGATTCAACGGAAGAAGGTTTCTTCCGTTGTTGAAATTACACCTGCAGAAGAATGCTTCTTCCGTGGAGTCTCGCGGAAGACGTCTTCTGTGAGACTCCACGGAAGAAGCATTCTTCTGCTATTGACATTACAACTGCGGAAGACAGCTTCTTCCGTGGAGACTCACGGAAGACATTTTCCGCGAGCACTCATGGAAGATGTCTTCCGCAGTTGTGATATCAACAGCGGAAGAAAGCTTCTTTCGTGGAGTAATTCGTTTTATGATTTTTTAGTTTTAAGATTATTTTGAATGTTATTTTGGTTAATTCTATTTGTAATTTATGTGAAACATAAAAATATATTTGTTGGTTGAAGTGTTGATTTTTTTTGCCTAGGTTGAAGTATTTTTTGGTTAAAAGAACTTTGTAGGTTATAATTTTGAAATTATGTAATTAAAAGTTGAATTTGGTTATGTATATGTAGATTAAATATTTGTGTGAGGTTGTCAAATGTTGAATTAATTTGATATTCGTAGTTTGTAAATTTTTTTGGGTTGCTGTATTGTTCAAATTATTTAGTTGAATGTTGAATCAGGTGATAGTTATAGTTTGAATTAAGATGGACGAAGATCAATGGGCATATTACAGTGCGATGTCCGAAGAAGTTGATATGGATTTTCAAGATGAAGAAGATTGTGGTGTGAATGAAGCACATGTTGATTGTTCAGATGCTTTTAATACTTCTCAGGTAATCATGTCGATTAGTTTTAATTGTTTGGTCTAATGTATGATTTGTGTAAAAATTAATATGTCGTGGTTGTGTTAGGTCTTTGCAACCCGAGAAGATGTTTTGAAGTGGGCTCGAACGGTTGCCCATGAAAATGGTTTTGTTGCAGTAATTATGAGGTCTGATACATATACTGGTAGCAGAGGAAGAACTTCATTTGTGTTAATTGGGTGTGAAAGGAGCGGTAAGTACAATGGTAGGAAGAAAGAATTTGTTAGAAGAGACACAGGTACTAGAAAATGTGGTTGTCCCTTTAAGATTCGTGGAAAACCAGTGCATGGAGGTGAAGGTTGGGCGGTGAAGCTAATATGTGGGATTCACAACCATGAATTGGCGAAGACCTTAGTTGGACATCCATATGCTGGGAGATTGACAGATGATGAGAAGAATATCATTGCTAATATGACAAAGTCGAATGTGAAACCAAGAAACATCCTGCTAACGTTGAAGGAGCACAACAGCAGCAGTTGCACCACAATCAAACAAATCTACAATGCAAGAAGTGCATATCGTTCTTCAATCAGAGGAGATGACACTGAAATGCAACACCCAATGAGGCTCCTTGAACGTGACCAATACATTCATTGGCATAGATTGAAGGATGAAGATGTGGTGCGTGATTTGTTTTGGTGTCACCCAGATGCAGTTAAGTTATGTAACGCATGTCATCTTGTTTTTTTGATAGACAGTACCTACAAAACAAATAGGTACAGGCTCCCATTGCTTGACATTGTGGGGGTGACACCAACCGGGATGACTTTCTCGGCTGGGTTTGCATATCTGGAGGGTGAGCGCGTGAACAATCTTGTATGGGCATTGGAACGGTTTCGAGGCCTTTTTTTAAGAAACGACCGCCTTCCTGTTGTTATTGTCACAGACAGAGACCTAGCCCTGATGAATGCTGTGAAAGTTGTGTTTCCGGAGTGTACGAATTTGTTGTGCAAGTTTCACATAGACAAGAATGTGAAGGCAAAGTGTAAATCGCTAATTGGTCAGAAGAATGCCTGGGACTATGTAATGGATAACTGGGGTAACCTGGTAGATTGTCCTTCGGAACAGGAGTTCCCTGAGCACCTTCAAAGGTTTCAAGTAGCGTGTTCCCCGTGACCAATGTTCATTGACTACGTATGTGAGACATGGATTGTCCCACACAAGGAGAAATTTATCTTGGCCTGGACGAATAAGGTGATGCACCTAGGCAACACAACAACAAATATGTATTTAAATGTTTTATTATTTTAGTCAAGTTTCTTTTAATGATTGTTTGGAACATTATTGTTATTAATTTGTCTTCTCTGTTGTGTGTTTTAAATGTAGGGTTGAATCTGCTCATTGGTCTTTGAAAAGGATATTACATAATAGCGTTGGAGACCTCTGTAGTGTTTGGGATGCAATGAACAACATGATGATGCTGCAGCACACTGAAATTAGAGCATCATTCGAAACAAGTACACATGTCGTTGGTCATGTTTTTAAGAAAACCTTATACAAAAGGCTTCTGGGAATGGTGTCAAGGTACGCTTTAAATGAAATTTCGGTTGAGTTTGAGTGCGTACGTCATTTGAAAGACAATCTGTCTTCTTGTGGGTGTGTCTTGAGAACCACGCTAGGTCTTCCTTATGCATGCGAGCTACAAAGGTATGATGGTGGCAGCATCCCACTGGATGCAGTCCATATGCACTGGAGGAGACTTGATTTTTCAGACCAGGGGCTATGTGAGGCCGAAGTGAGCATCAAGGAAGAGATTGATAGAATACATAAAAGATTCGAGGAACTTGATGTTTGCGGGAAAGTTACTTTCAAGAGTAAACTCCGAGAATTTGCGTTTCCCGATGAGACCTCTATGTGCCCTCCTCCAACAAAGGTTAAGACGAAAGGTGCCCCGAAAAAGGTAATGAAAAGAAGCGAAAGATCGACAAAGCGTGATCCATCTTATTGGGAGTATGTTGATGCTTATCATTTGGTTCAAAACAGAAACACCTCAGTCAGACCCAGTGCATCATCTTTTAAACCACCGAAGCCAGCAAGGATGATCCCCATGTTGGATCAATTTCCGCCATTTATGCATGGTTTCATTGAGGATGTTGTTGATGTTGTTAGACAAGTGGCCTCAGATATCTTAAGAAGGGGGGGTTGAATTAAGATATTACAAACTATTTCCCCAATTAAAATTCTATTTCACTTTCTATTCAAGTTATAAATTCCCTTAATAATGAACTTCTTAAATATTGATTCAAATAGAACAATTTGAATATGAATATAAAACAATAATAAATAAAGGAGTTTAAGGGAAGAGAAAGTGCAAACTCAGATTTATACTGGTTCGGCCACACCCTTGTGCCTACGTCCAGTCCCCAAGCAACCCGCTTGAGAGTTCCACTATCTTGTAAATTCCTTTTACAAGTTCTAAACACACAAGGACAATCCTTCCTTTGTGTTTAGAATTCTTTTACAACAAGAGACCCTCGGTCTCTTAATCCCTTAGAGAATTAGAAAGAGAAGAAGAATGAATCTCTCTTGAAAGAGATAGATTTTACAATCTGAGCACTCAAATGATTCCTTAATGAATTGCAATTGAATTGGCCAAGGAATTCTTAAGAGGATAAAACGATTTTGCTTTTTGAGAGAATAAACACTTGTTGTTCTGAAAAACTCTAAGCAAATTCGTGTTCTAAGTCACATATATATAGACCATTGGTGGTCATGTAAAAGCCTTTTGAGAAGTTGTGACTCTTAGAAATATTTTTCTGAAAATATTGTCTGGTAATCGATTACAGGATTTGTGTAATCGATTACAACTTTTAAAATTTGAATTAAAGCGTTCATTAACTGCTGGTAATCGATTACCAATATTGTGTAATCGATTACATAGTTTAAAATTTGAATTCAAATATTTTGTAGCTGTTGTAAAGCATTTTTGGCCACTAGTAATCGATTACATCCTTTGGTAATCGATTACCAGAGAGTAAATCTCTTGAAAGATACTTTTTAACTTAAATTACTTGGCCAAACCTTTTGCTAAATCAATTAGGAATTCCCTTCCTAAAATACTAGTGATCATCTTGATGCTGTGGCGTGTATTCTTGAATCTTTGTCTTGAATTTAAACTTGAAAAGCCCATTTGCATCATTTACATCAAATCATCATGATCATCATCAAAATACCAAAGGCATTTGCTTCTACATTCTCCCCCTTTTTGATGATTACAATATAAGTCCTGAAATCAAGATTCAAGCAAGCAATGTATATATTTAAAATTTGTGTTTTACTCCCCCTATGTTTTGGAATTGATGATCACTTGATTTCTAACTTTTATCACTTGATTTCTAAGCTTTTTCTAAGCTTTTCTACACCCCATTTTTCTCCCCCTTTGGCAACATCAAAAAGCCAAAGTACATGGGCATCAATATCAAAGTATAAAGCATAACCAATCAATCTCACAAATAAGACACAATCAAACCAGAATCCAAACAATTTAAAACCAAAACCACAGAGTATCAAAGCACAAAATCTGAAATCCAAATACTACAAGCTAAATAAAGTACTGACCATAATGATCTAAGTAGCATAGCCAAAATACACGGCTTAAAAGAGACATATAATTAGAAAGTAAAATCTAAGAAGGTGGAGGTGGCAGTGGAAGATCGAAACTCTGAAGAATGTAACCTACATCCTCTTCAAGCTGTGTGAGGCGAATATCCATGCCGGCAAAATGTGTATCCAATGAGTCGAAACGTTCACCAACATAAGAACGAAGACCTCGTAATTCCGTAAAGACTTCATTCATGAGTGCTGAATCTTCTCGCTGAGGAGGAGGTGAAGGAGTACGCTCATCTTGAGGAGGGAGTGCGTCCTTCTTTAGCCATTGACCATTCCGATCCTTACGGTAACCAAAGGAAGTCACTGCACCAGCACCAATTGCAAAGGAACGCTTGACTTGAACAAATGGTTCATCATCAAGCGGAATTTGAAAATGACGCAGAAACAAAGTTATCAATTGTGGGTAAGGTAGAGGTGCATTGGCCCGTAATGCCTTATGCATTCGGTACTGAACCAAAATGGGCCCAGTCGATCTGACGACCGGTAAGGAAAGCCCACATCAGAATCAAATCCTCCTCAGAGGCTTGTGCTAAATTTGAAGACCGAGGAAGCAAAATTCTAACAATTATGTAGTGCATGATGCGATTATCAAATGTGAATGACCCGGACAGCAATCTACCGATCATTTCAGCCTGGTCATTGCAGACCATACGACGAGCATCATGACTAGAATAATCAAATTTCCAGTCATCAACAATGGTGCCCTCAAAAGGTGCACCTTGACTGGGTAAATGAGTTAAAGAAAAGAACAATGACTGATCAATGACCATAGGAATACCATGCACCTCAGAGGTAATAGTGCCATCCTGAATTTTTAAATTGCAGTAGAAGACCTTTACAAGTTCAGGATAATGTGGCAATTTTAATGACATGAAATCAACAAGGCCAAAATTTTGAAACACTTGATAGCAATCAAACGTTTCATCATTAAAGAACTCTATGTCTAGGTACTTAGGGTCTAAGATGATCCTAGAAGAAAATTGAGAAAGGTACCGTAGACGCTGATCATCGGAAGAAAACAATGTGAATGATCTTAGAGATGACAAAGATGGATGAATAGGTGCTGTGGGTGCTCCGGATGGTCCGTGGCGGCGATGGGCAGCAGCAGCGGCGGTGGAGGATGATCCCTTTCTCTTGTTTGATGGCTCTGCCATTTGATGAAGTTTTAGTGGATTTTAATCAGTGAAAGTGAAAGAGGAGTGAAAAAGAGGAAGATTGGGCTTTACGGGACGTGATTTGGTGAAGAATTGAGTGAGATACGAAGGTTGGAAGATTTAGGTATGGAGGAGGCGTGAGAGAGAGCCTTGGCTGCGCAGCAACTCTAATTTCGTGAGTATTTATAGACGAGGACGAGTTGTAATCGATTACAAGGCTTGGTAATCGATTACAGGAGTAATAAGCCTTCTGGTAATCGATTACAGGATGTTGTAATCGTTTACAGGCTGCCTGTTCTTGTGTAATCGATTACACTGGATGGTAATTGATTACCAGAGCATAAACTAGGCTAGTTTCTTAAAAAAATACCTATGTCTATACTAAACACATCTAATATGATTAATCATCACTACTAATGCACTTAATTCAATCATTCAACTATAAAACACACAGGAATACATAAATTCTATCATAATAACAAGAATTAAACAAAAACAATCAAAGTAACATATAAACAATCAATCATAAGAATAAATTAATCAATCAATCCTTATTTGTCCAAATCACTAACATCTAGGAGGCCTAATTCCCTTCTAATAGAGAATAATGCTTCTTTGGGGAGAGGTTTTGTGAAAATATCAGCAAGTTAGTTCTTAGTATCAACAAACTCTAATACAAAATCTCCCTTTAGGACATGATCTCTAAGAAAATGGTGCCTAATTTCTATATGTTTGGTTCTAGAGTGTTGAACTGGGTTCTTGGAGAGATTAATTGCACTTGTATTATCACATCTAATAGGTATATGGTCAAGAAGAATTCCATAATCAGAAAGTTGTTGCTTCATCCATAAGATTTGTGCACAACAACTGCCGACAAAAATATATTCCGCTTCTGCAATGGATAAAGCAACACTATTTTGTTTCTTACTGTGCCAAGAAACTAGAGCAGATCCAATGAATTGACAAGTTCCACTAGTGCTCTTTCTATCTATTTTAGAACCGGCAAAGTCTGAATCAGAATATCCAATTAATGTGCATGTGGAATTTCTAGGATACCATAAACCTATGTTTGTAGTGCCTACCAAATATCTAATGATCCTTTTAACAGCACTAAGATGTGATTGTTTAGGATTTGATTGAAATCTAGCACACATACACACACTAAACATTATATCAGGCCTGCTAGCAGATAAATAAAGAAGCGATCCGATCATACCTCGACATTGCTTAACATCTATTGACTGACCGGTTTCATCTTTATCTAGATAGCAAGCAGTGCTCATTGGTGTAGCCATGTGCTTAACATTTTCCATGTCGAATTTGTGGATTAACTCTTTGCAATATTTGGATTGATTGACAAAGATACCATCCTTAGTTTGTTTAATTTGCAATCCATGAAAGAAGTTAAGTTCTCCCATCATTGACATTTCAAATTCACTTTGCATGTCATGGGAGAAGTCCTTGCACAACAATTCGTTAGTGGATCCAAAAATAATGTCATCAACATAAATTTGAACTAATAAAATATCATTTGATTTTCTTTTTATAAAAAGAGTAGTATCCCCTTTTCCTCTAGAAAAGTCCTTTTCTAAAAGGAACTTACTTAAACGCTCGTACCAAGCCCTAGGGGCTTGTTTCAAGTCATATAAAGCCTTTTTCAATTTATAAACATGATTTGGCTTATCCAATATTTCAAAACCTGGTGGTTGTTCAACATATACTTCTTCTTGAATTAAGCCATTCAGAAAAGCACTTTTAACATCCATTTGATAAAACTTAAAGTTCATTATGGATGCATATGCTAAGAGCATTCTAATGGCTTCTAATCTAGCAACTAGAACATATGTTTCCTCATAATCTATACCTTCTTCTTGATTATACCCTTTTGCAACTAATCTAGCCTTATTTCTAATGATTATTCCATGTTCATCTAACTTATTTCTAAACACCCATTTTGTTCCTATGATGGGATAATTTTTAGGTTTCTCTATAAGTTCCCACACATTGTTTCTTTCAAATTGATTCAGTTCTTCTTGCATGGCAATGATCCAGTTATCATCTACTATGGCTTCTTTTATATTTTTAGGTTCAATCATAGATACAAAAGCCATATTATTGCATAAATCTTTAAGAGAGTGTCTAGTTGTTACCCCTTTTGAGATATCACCAATAATGTTGTCAAGGGGATGATCTTTTGAAGATTTCCATTCTTTTGGAAGTTCATCATTGGATTTGACTTCTTCTGGAGGATCTTCATTGTTTCCTTTACCATTTCCTTTAGAATCTTGTCCATGAATATGCATTTGTTCTAAAGAATCTGCAATATCATCTAGCATATTCTTTCTTGACAAGATAGCATCAGATTCATCAAAGGTAACATGAATGGATTCCTCAATATTCATAGTTCTTTTATTATATATCCTATATGCTTTGCTTTGTAATGAATATTCAAGAAAGATGCCTTCATCAGATTTTGCATCAAATTTTCTTAGATTATCTTTACCATTATTAAGCACAAAGCATTGCAATAAAAAACATGTAGATGTGAAATGTTGGGTTTTCTACCATTATATAACTCATATGGGGTTTTCTTTAAAATGGGTCTTATTAAGGCCCTATTCATGATGTAACATGCAGTATTGACCGCTTCAGCCCAAAAATATTTTGGAAGAAAAGTATCATTTAATAAAGTTCTAGCAATTTCTTCCAATGACCTATTTTTCCTCTCAACAACTCCATTTTGTTGAGGGGTTCTAGGTGCAGAAAAATTGTGTTCAATACCATGTTCTTCACAAAATGATTCAAAATCTTTGTTTTCAAACTCACCCCCATGATCACTTCTAATGGATGCAATCTTAAGATTTTTCTTGTTTTGTATAACTTTAGCAAGTTTTCTAAATGCTTGGAATGCATCACTTTTATGAGTAATAAATAATGTCCAAGTATATCTAGAGAAATCATCAACTATAACAAGGGCATAGTAATTTCCTCCAAAACTCATGGTTCTAGATGAACCAAATAAATCCATATGCAATAATTGTAAGGGTTGAGTGGTTGAAACAATATTTTTAGGTTTGAATGAGACTCTAGTTTGTTTGCCCTTTTGACATGCATCACATAGTTTATCTTTTTCAAATTTCAATTTAGGCAAACCAACTACTAAATCTTTTGAAATTAATTTATTTAAGTGATCCATGTTTATGTGAGCAATTCTTTTATGCCATAACCATGGATCATCATCTTTGCTAAGAAAACAATGATTGTTTTCTAGTTTTAGGCTTAAGTCTATCATGTAAACATTGTTGACTCTATGTCCTACATGCTTTATATTAATGTCATGCTTATGTTCTATAAGACATTTTTTAGAATCAAATGATACTAGATAGCCTTTGTCACATAATTGACTAACACTAAGCAGGCTGTGCTTAAGACCTTCAACAAGTAGAACATTTTCAATGGAGTTTGAAGAATTTGTACCTATTTTACCAACTCCAAGGATTCTACCTTTGTTGTTGTCACCATATGTTACATGCCCGTTTTTCTTTGGAGAGATATGTGTAAACTTTGATGCATCTCCAGTCATATGTTTTGAGCATCCGCTATCTATGTACCACTTCTTCCTCAAAGACACCTACATAATCAAGTTTTTGACTTAGGTACCCAAACTTTATTGGGTCCTTGTGTGTTAGTATAAACTGAGGATCCTTTTGGGACCCATATCATTTTAATGTTGCTGTAATTTTTCTTAAAGTAGCAAGTAGATATGCCATTTCCTTTTCTTCCACAGTAAAAACAAGTGATAGAACTAGAATTATATTTTTGTGTGGAAGTAGAGAAGTTTTTATGAAAATTTTGTTGTTTTTCAGATTTATACCCTAGTCCAGCCTTATTGGAAACATATCTTTGTTTTCCTAATATGACATCTAAATTATTTTTACTATAAGAAAATTTTGCAAGTGAGTTTTTCAATTTTAATTTTTTTTCATATTTTTCACAACAACTTCAAGAATCTGATATTTTCTTGTCAGAAATAGTAGAGATATGAACTTTTTCATTTGTTTTAGAAATTGAGACTTCATTTCTAAGATGATCTAATTCTTTGTTTAATTTTGAAATTTCATTTTCTAAATTTGAAATTGTTTTCTTAGAAGATGAAACTAACTTTGCAAGTTTAATTGACTCTTTATGCAGATCAGCAAATGCATCTTGCAATTCATCAAAAGAAATAGATAAGTTATTTGAAGATGTTACCTCTTTATCACTTTCATAACTTTTAGCCATAAGGCAGAGATTTATCTCTTCATTTTCTAAATCTTCAGAAGATTCCATATCGTTTTCATCCCATGTGATGCATGCTTTCTTCAATTTCTTTTCACTAAGATTTTTCTTTTCAGACTTCTCCATCTTTTTCTTGAAGATGGGACAATCAACCCTCAGATGTCCAGGTTGATTGCATTCAAAGCATTTTAGAGTAGAGGATGAAGTTTCTGTCCTTCTCTTAGATTTAAATTGGGTCGCCTTTGATTTCCTCTTACTTTAAGAAACTTGTTGAATCTTTTTACAAAAAGGCTTAGATCATCATCATCATCTAGATCATTTTCCTTATCACTTTCTTCTTGGATTGAAGATGATGCTTTAAGAGCAATTCCTTTCTTTTTCTTGTCATTTTCTTCATGTTGGCGTAATCTCAATAATTCCATCTCGTGTTCCTGTAACTTTCCAAATAGAGTGGCAAGAGACATGTTAGATAAATCTCTTGATTCAGTAATGGCCGTTACTTTAGGTTGCCATTCTCTACTTAAACATCTTAACACTTTGTTTATGAGATCCTCATTTTGAAATTCTTTACCTAAGGCTGCCAGATGATTTACTATATGTGTAAATCTCTTTTGCATGTCTTGAATGCTTTCATTTGCATTCATCCTAAACAGTTCATACTCATGGGTTAGTTTGTTTATTCTAGATCTTTTAACATCTGTTGTTCCTTCATGTGTTAATTGTAGAGTGTCCCACATTTCCTTAGCACTTTTACAATTTGAAACCCTGAAATATTCATCCATTCCCAGGGCAGATGTTATTATGTTTTTGGCTTTTAGATTGTATTGAACTCGTCTTCTATCCTCTTCAGACCATCTATCTCTAGGTTTTTCTATTGTTATGCTTTCACTTGATGTGCTACCATCTATTGTAATTCTTTCTACTGTGGTGGGTATATATGGCCCTATTTCTATGGCTTCCCAAATACTTAAGTCTATTGCCTCAATAAAAATTTGCATTCGGGTTTTCCAATAGTGGTAACCCTCTCCATTAAAGATTGGAGGTCTATTGATAGAATTTCCTTTTGGAAATAAGGAGTTTGCTGAGGCCATTTTTCTTGAAGCTTCTAAACTTTATACAAGAATGAAGCTCTGATACCACTTGTTAGACAAGTGGCCTCAGATATCTTAAGAAGGGGGGGGGGTTGAATCCCCAATTAAAATTCTATTTCACTTTCTATTCAAGTTATAAATTCCCTTAATAATGAACTTCTTAAATATTGATTCAAATAGAACAATTTGAATATGAATATAAAAAAATAATAAATAAAGGAGTTTAAGGGAAGAGAAAGTGCAAACTCAGATTTATACTGGTTCGGCCACACCCTTGTGCCTACGTCCAGTCCCCAAGCAACCCGCTTGAGAGTTCCACTATCTTGTAAATTCCTTTTACAAGTTCTAAACACACAAGGACAATCCTTCCTTTGTGTTTAGAATTCTTTTACAATAAGAGACCCTCGGTCTCTTAATCCCTTAGAGAATTAGAAAGAGAAGAAGAATGAATCTCTCTTGAAAGAGATAGATTTTACAATCTGAGCACTCAAATGATTCCTTAATGAATTGCAATTGAATTGGCCAAGGAATTCTTAGGAGGATAAAACGATTTTTCTTTTTGAGAGAATAAACACTTGTTGTTCTGAAAAACTCTAAGCAAATTCGTGTTCTAAGTCACATATATATGGACCATTGGTGGTCATGTAAAAGCCTTTTGAGAAGTTGTGACTCTTAGAAATATTTTTCTGAAAATCTTGTCTGGTAATCGATTACAGGATTTGTGTAATCGATTACAGCTTTTAAAATTTGAATTAAAACGTTCATTAACTGTTGGTAATCGATTACCAATATTGTGTAATCGATTACACAGTCTAAAATTTGAATTCAAATATTTTGTAGCTGTTGTAAAGCATTTTTGGCCACTGATAATCGATTACATCCTCTGGTAATCGATTACCAGAGAGTAAATCTCTTGAAAAATACTTTTTAACTTAAATTACTTGGCCAAACCTTTTGCCAAATCAATTAGGAATTCCCTTCCTAAAATACTAGTGATCATCTTGATGCTGTGGTGTGTATTCTTGAATCTTTGTCTTGAATTTAAACTTGAAAAGCCCATTTGCATCATTTACATCAAATCATCATGATCATCATCAAAACACCAAAGGCATTTGCTTCTACAGATGTGAAAGCGGATGGTAATTGTGGATATCGGTCAGTTTCCGCTTTGTTAGGTATGGGAGAAGAGTGTTGGGCCATGATGCGTAACGAATTGATTAAAGAAATTGGCAAATGGTCGCAAGACTACACAAAGATCTTTGGTGGCACAGAGAGATATGAACAACTGAGGTTGTCCCTACACGTGGATGGGTTATCCAAGGTATGTGTTTTATGCTTTTTATTTACATAAGTAATGTTTACATGACTGACACGTGTATTTGTTATGTGATTTAGGTTAGTATGGACAAATGGATGGATATAACAGATATGGGATATGTAATTGCGTCATGATATAATGTAATCCTTGTATCGTTGTCACGACAACAAAGATTCACATTTTTCCTCTCAGAAGTTGACCACCGGCCGATTCTGCTTCGCACCGCATAATATGCGTCGATCATGTGTTTGGCAGTCATTTTGTTCAGGTCCATTGAAAATTCGTTTACTCAAATAATTTCAATTATTGAATGAGTTGGTTTGTTTGTTTAACTTATTATTGTAATTTCACTTACAACAAGTTTATCTGAAAGATCGTTGTCCCTTACCGCCTATGGCGTTGTTGTGGTCAAGCAATGCATATCCGGAGGCAAAACAATGGTCAACTGCATATGTAGGCAGAATGTAGCAATACTTAAGCCTAATGACAATTAATACAACGCATGTAGACCTAAGCGGACACTGAACTTGTAATATTTATGTATCTATATTTACATTGGATTTATGTTCATGTAATTAATGAATTGTTCCGTGAACAAGTGTTAGTGTGTCAAATTGTTATATTTGTGTTGAACTGAAAGCTAGTTATATGTTTCTAATAGGCCGAAAACCAACTTTTTTATTTTTGGTGCCTCGATTTGAGGTGCGATTCGATGGAACGGGGCGCTGCTTTTATTTTTTTGTTGGTTCTTTGACATGCAAACATGCCAAATAGCGACCCTGTACAATCTCAAGCGGCTCCCACATAATTTTAAAAAAAGCCCGAACAGGGGTACTTAGGCATGTTTCTAAAAGACCCAAAACCATTTTTTTTTATTCTTTACTGTACGTATATATATGGTTAAAGTTTCTTAGTGACCATAACATTGTATTACTTTAACATATTTTTTCCAACATGACAATAAGTTTATTTTACATATTTTTTCCTTTAATAAAATTGTCATGTCATAATTTTTATTTTTTATTTCCATATTTGAATGAATGGAATAACATATTATTTTCAACATGACAATTTTTTTTATTTTCCTAATATTATCTCCTTGTTAAATTATTTTATCTTCTTTATTTTATATATTCAAATACCATTATAAATGTGACTCATGTGTGTGGTTTATATTTAAATTTCAAACCATATATTTATAGAGAGACAAACATAAATCATAAATGATGTAAGTAAATGTGTTTTATGACATACATAAACAAATACAAAAATTAATAATTTAAGTACAATAAAAATATAAATCCTAATCTATGTGGCGTCTCTGGCACGGCCTAAGACTTCCATCTGCGGCATCACCTCTAGCTCTCCTCAGACAACGAGTCATGATGTCATGTAAGTCAGTGCCCTCAGTGACCATCATGAGGTTGATGACCCGCTCCAAATCCTCAACAATCGCTCCTAAATCCTGAGCCATCCCCTGACATCCTTCGCAGTGAACCTGTCACAGTCAAAATATCAAAGTCAGTATCACATTTTAAAAAAAATTTAAATTATGAACAACTACAGAAGTTATGCTTACCACTAAATGCGTAGGGAGATCGGTCGCGACTGAAACCTCGAGGATGGGTGGCTCGACGAACTCCTCATGATGAGGAGGAGGTGGATGTCTCGACGCAGCAGTCTCCTCGGTCCGCGTGATGAATGGGTACGATATCCGAAAAACCACTCCATGTAGTCTGGCGCTACCTGTCCAGGAACTACACAGAACTCCCCTGAAGGCACCAAATGGTCTGAAAAATGCAGCCACCGATCATCTATATCATCACCCGTCAAAGAATCACAAACCAGTGGCGGAGGGACCGTCTGAAGGTAGCCAAACTGTCAAAGAACCCACTCAGGTTGAACGTGCACCACAATCTGACCCCATCTGAGCTGGCCGGTGTACGACGATATCAAGTCAAAGGCCTTGACTCCCCGGTGTTCACCATAGGGCATCCAGCACACGTCAGTCACAGTCAGGGCATCCAAACGTCTCCGATACGGGGCTCCCTTGATCCCCGTCATATGAGCCTTACCCGTAAGCCACCTACAGGCCCGTGGGCTCCTCTCATCATAAGCATCATGAACGACGGATGTATGCACTGTAGGAAAGTGCTCGTATATCCAGCACTACAAACACATAGTCAACATCAATAAAAAAAAAGAGATTCAATGCTACTTCAATTTAAATTATCAGTGATAATACATACCTAGAGAAGTGTAATATAACCGCCCAGCTGCCGTGTAGAGGCCTGCGACGCGTTGTTCAGATGCTCGTACATGTGGACTAATGCAGCCTCTCCCCAGGCGAATCCCCCTGCCTGGGCTAGGTCCCTGAAAGCCTCCAAGTGCACGACATGTACATGGGTTGAACTCTTGTTGGCGAAAAGAGTACAACCCACCAAGTGGAGCAGATATGTGCGGGCTACTACAACCCATCGTCTGGCCCTGCACTGGCTCTCATACAAGTCTCGAAGCCACCCCAACCGGACATGAGGCCCACCAGCCTGTCGGGTCTCAAATATAGCCTCCTCATGACTGACCTCAAGAAGCTCCGTCAGTAGACCAATCGCGTCTGAAGTAACAAGCGGCTCGAACGTATGCAGCGCGCCAGTGATGGGAAGGTGTAGGAGTGACGCCACGTCATCCAATGTGATCGTCAACTCGCCTACTGGCAGGTGGAACGTGCTAGTCTCGCGATGCCACCTCTTGACGAAGGCGGATATGAGTCTAGGATCAGTGGTGATAACAGAATACCTGATCAGTGGACTCAATCCGGTGCCAACAATCAACCCTTTGATCTCAGGCGTTGGTCTCCCAATTTTATATACTTTTCTACCGTGGGAGACCAACTTCAGATCGGGTCGTTCCTAAATTGAATAATAATTTATAATAACGTGTATATAAAAAACAATCCAACTATAAATAATTTTTATGTAATTAGTCAACATTAAAAACTGCGTACCTGTTTACTCCAGATGCTGTGTGCGACATGCTCAGCAAAATCGGTCAAAATCGATGGGTCACGTGGTCCACCGGGGAAACCCTCATCTGCAGCAGGTGACCCCAAGCTCCCATCAGTAGCCACTCCCTCTGTCTAAACAGCATCGGCGGCGCCTGTCATCTCTGGAGTGGCATCAGACACATGAGGAACATCCTCATGCAGCTGAGGCACATCCTCAGGTCTCTCTGTGACGTCCTCACACAGACGAACCCGTTGCCTATGTGTTGAAGCAGTAGGTCTACGACGCAGAGGAACATCAGCCTCATGCGCATCCTCACTAATGCCTCTACCTCTACCAGCTCCTAACGCATGACCTAAACCTTGTGTTCTAATCATGAAGAACATTTATTTTTTCGGTCAAATTAAATATTCAAATTAAATCATTACAAATTTGTTCAAACACATGTTTTGTATGTTTCTTACTAATTTGGTCAAATTAAGTTTTCAATGTTTCTTGGACATGATGTTCTCATGATATGTGTGACATTCTCATTTATGATATCTGTGACATTATGCTTCATTATGAGGGACATGTAGAATCAAGGCATGCTTTTTGTTTTTTGGTTTAGTATTTTGAAAATAGGACAAAGAATTTAGGAGACACAATTATCCTAAAAGCTGAAATTGAATAATGAAATTGTTTGCTTCCAAGGGAATAATCAAATCAAACATTATAAGATTTACTTCCAAGGGAAATATAATAGGCAGAATTTTTGGTTTCTGTTTGGATCATGTTTAAATTCTTTTTACAGCTCCAACAGGATTAACACTTACCCTTCTCTCATTAGTAACACAAAGCCCAAGATGAATGATGAGTGGTTCAAATCATGAGCTGATCCGAAGGGGGGGGGGGGGGGAAATGGCCTAGAGGATCACTTAAAAAAATTCCCACTGTTTTATCTCTATCTAACACATTTATTGTTTTCAATGAAGAAGTTTGAGTTCCATATTGTAGTTGGTCTAACAATCAGAGATTGGATTTAAGTTGTCTTAATTGATATGATATTGTGGAGCGCGTGCATGTTCAGAAGGAATTCCAAAGAAAAGAAAAAAGCTCATGGCACTTTCTAGGTTTCTTTAGATCAGGGAAATGGGTATTTTATATGTTTCTGTTCTTTGGTTTTGTATTTTCAAGATTGCTATCTTGTTAGCATTCAGTGTGCATGCGTGCTTGATTGTAGCACTCTCATTAGCATGAACTATGCTTGTGTAAGTGTCGTTATACATTTTTAGTGAATGATCAATTGATCTTTTGACAAAAAAAGAAAAAAGAAAAAAAGAGAGGAAGCATTTACATAAAAGAGATGGATAGCAGCAGATTGATGGCAGAGGAGTTTAAGTTCATTCAATTTTCGGTCATATGGTATCAGCTTTGAATTGCCATGCTTATAACATTGCTTAGATTGTGTAGGTGTCAGATTAGACAAATTTGTTTTCAATATCAAAAGAATTCCCATTGTCATTGACAGGTTGCAGGCTATTAGATTAGATTAGACAAATTTCTTTTCAATATCAAAATAAATTTAGAAACAGAGTAACACAAGAACTTTGTTTTCTTGTCTCATATTTTTTCCTAATTACAAGTCTAACAGTAGTCTGATAGTTGCATATTAGTATCCTAACTTACCTTGTTTTTTTTCTTAACCCTCTCATTCATCAGGGAAAAAGAATCCTAACTAATCCACATAATTTATGCAGTGTATACAGTCATTTAGACATCCTAACCAAATGACAACAAATAACAATTCAATTTAGACATCCTAACCAAATGAAAGCAAAATACAATAGGTGATGCATCAAAATTAGGGAGTTTGTGTAAGTTAAATACCATATACACTTTGTAATAGCAAATAAATTAAAAATAATAATTACTAATATCAATAAATTGGTGGTTCAGACAAAATTTTCAAGAAAAAAAACAAAAAAATAGCAAAACATGGTCCGCGAAAGAAGTTTCGCATGTTCTTCCGCGAGAAGGATAGGTAGCCTGCGGAAGAAGGTTCCGCAGGTTCTTCCGCGACCAGGAAATGTTGCCTGCGGAAGAAGGTTCCGCAGGTTCTTCCGCTGGATCCTATAGAAGAATTTGCAGAACCTTCTTCCGCTGGACCTAGCGGAAGAACCTTCTTCGCCTTCTTCCGCCGGAACCCGCGGAAAAGCCTTCTTACCTTTCTTCCACAGGATCCCGTGGAAGAACCCCTTCTTCTGCTACAATATCCAACTTCCCCTTCCACACGCGCAGAAGAAGGTTCTTCTCGCGGAAGTACCTTCGTCTTCAACCTCAGCCACCACACATCACTCATGTCGTCTATCCTACGGCCATTAACGCTTCCAAATGAAGACATGAGGTTAGAACACTAACCTGGATGGCGGAAGAAACATACAAAGCTAGCCAATGGAGGATGCCAATACCTGTGGAGGAGAAGAAGGGAACCAAATTTCAAAGCGCGGAAGAAGAAGCTTGCTATCTGATACACAGAAGACGAAGGAAGAAGACAAACCTTTTTGGAAGGAGAAGAACGAAAGCACGGAAGAAGAAGCTTGCGGGGAGGTTGCTGGGTGCACGGGAGAAGAAGGAAAGCGCAGAAGAAAACATTTTTTAAAACGGAAGAAGAAGAAAATGTTTTTTTTTTTAAAATATATTAACTTTTATTTTTTAAATGAAGGGTATTTTTGGAAGTTCATTCAATTGCTGGGTGCACTTGCAATTTTGTTGGGTGCACCTAGCAACACCCTTTCATAGTGCATACGCATGTCCGTTCAAGTTGTCAAATAGAACTTTTATTAACATTAACCGACAAATTAACGAGAACTGGCTAATAGATTAAAATTTTTAAGGGCCTTATGAACAATTGAGTTTTTAAAAACTACAGTCTAAATAACCAACGTCCAATCTCTCAAACATCAAAATGATTAATTACTCACTATTAATCAGATTAGAAATGTTAGCCATACACTTTTTTAAACACACTATTATTAATTAAAATTGTCACTTATTTAATGGGTTTTACTTACAATTTTCTAATTTTTAATAAAATTTAAAAGATAATAAAGAGTGTCCAAAAAATGTTTGAAAGTGTTGCTAACACTTCTCATTAATCGGATAGATACATTTCTCTAGCGCACAACCGCCTGTGTGTATAAACCAGCAACTCCTTTGACATACTTGTATAAATTAATATATGACGCTTATATCAAACTAAAATAAACATTCTCTCTTAAATGTGTGAACACTTTTTTCAACCACAACTTCACCTATTTAGTATTTATCGTGGTAACCATTGTTTTACTTCTGAAGATTTTACATTGCATAGAAGGATGAAACTTATAGAGAACAGTAGAGAATTGGATCCTTGGCCCATGATAGGCAACCATCAATGATTTAACATTAAGGACCAAAGAAACTTCAGAGAAAAAAATTCTACAATTTCTAAAAGTACAATAATAAGTATGTACCATCCCATCCCCAGTCCCTACCATGAGCGAATTGAAACAACAAAGGACTTTTTCTTTTCTTTTCGTTGAGGCGTTGGATATCAATGTTGCTATTTATGGTTCCACACCACTTATTATTTGGGGGTGGGGTATCCAATGCTCAGGAACCTCAATGATACAAATGACAGGGGGGGTATGAATGACACGGGGGGTCTACAGGAAGTAAGCATTACAAGGCCCAAGAGGAAGGTTAACAACATATTAACAGGAGACATCATGCATCATGCATAATACGTAGTAGACATCATGCAATAGGCATACCAAATCGCGCCATTTAGATAATGTAGAATATTATGGATATGATTCTGTTAGGATATTCCATGATTGCTCTTATTCTTCTGTTATTGCTGTCGGAAGTTTGTTCCTTAGCAGCTAGCAATATATATATATATATATATATATATATATATATATATATATATATATATATATATATATATATGTATGTATGTATAAGGCACTTCTCTTTGGAATATAAGAAAGAAATATCAGAAAAGCTCTCTCTTCTTCTCTCTCAGGAGGCTTGTCTTGGTCCTCGAATTTCAAGACGTAACATTGATGCTTTCATTTAGAGCCCATGGTTGCTATACCAGCTTCAACTACCGCAACCCACACCACCCACCAAACCACCTCTCCTCATTGCTTCCTCTCCACACTACCCTCCATCAACAACCACCTTCCTTTCCATTTCGGCACACACCTCGAATGGCGGATGCCGAACTTTCTGCCGCTCGCGAGGATCGCCTCGAGGCCGCCATGGCCAAACTTGCTACAGCTCAATGTCGCCTCGAATCCACACTGGATGCCCTTCTTCTAAAACTGCTTCCGAGAACCAGCCACCATTACCCATCGTCCTCCGTGCAGTCACCACCATCGCCTCCGCCTTCTAGGCTGACTGCACCTCCATGCCCCGTACCGATGCAACACAACCAATCACCCTTGCCGACTCCGCTGCCGACGCCGACTCCGCCGCCCGTGCCACCTCCGCCGTCCATGCTGACTCCACCTCCACTCCCCGCACTCATACAGCCGCATCCCACACCCTTGCCGGCTCCGTTTCCCATTATGGTCGTTCCCTTCCTTGCTAACAGCAACCCCCACGCGTCCTCTGATCGTCGCTAGATCACCATTTCCCAAGTCCGCAAGGAGTTCTCCAGCCGCTGCAACAACCACTCCTTCCTCTTTTATGCTACTATCGATGCCGCAAAATGGCTCGACTTCCACAACACTATCTTCATTTGCTCATTCCTTCACCCATTTTAATTTGGGATCCCGGTTCGATTTTGTCGAGGCTGGTTGTGACTTCGGGTGGTGAACTTAAGTGTCTTACTTGGGTGCCAAGTAGCAAAACTTGGACCACGTTTTAGTACACGCCTAAGAATCAGTGTGATGGCTACAGAGCGTGTGGTCCTTATGGGTTGTGTGACTACCAACGCTTCATCGGTTTGCACGTGCGTGGGAGTGTTCAGACTGAGGAACCAGCAGGCATGGAATTTGAGAGATGGGTCTGATGGGTATGAGAGGAACAAGAATTTGGATTGTGGGAGTGACAAGTTTTTGCATGTAAAGAACGTGAAGTTACCGTAGACAACCTATGTGTTTGTGAACAGGAGCATGAACCCAAGGGAGTGTCAGGATTTTTGCCTCAGGGATTGTTCTTGCACTGCTTATGCCAACATTCAGATCACAAACGAAGGAAGTGGATGCGTGACGTGGAGTGGTGAACTCATAGATATGAGGCTGTATAGAAGCGGATGCGTGACGTGGAATGGTGATTTGTAGATATGAGGTTGTATTGTTACGTCTTGCTTGCTCGGGAATTTGAAGCCATAGTTTGAAAATCCAACACCTTGAGGACAAGGTGTTTTTGATGGGCTCGGGAACCAATGTTACGTCTTGGAATTCGAGGACCAAGACAAGCTTATTGAGAGAGAAGAAGAGAGAGCTTTTTTGATATTTCTTTCTTATACATATATATATTGCTAGCTGCTAGGGAACAAACTCCCAACAACAATAACAAAAGGATAAGCGCAATCATGGAATATCCTAATAGAATGATATCCATAACATTCTACACTATCTAAATGGTGCGATTTGGTATGCCTACTACATGATGTCTACTACGTACTATATGCATGATGCCTCCTGTTAATCATGTTGTTAACCTTCCTCTTGGGCCTAGTAGTGCTTACTGCCTGCAGATCCCCTGTGTCATTCATACCCCCCCCCCCCCCCCCGTGTCATTCGTATCACTCAATCAACTGGGGGCATTTAATGTGAAGCTTTTGTAAATGTACTCAAGGAACTTATCAAAACTCATATACCTGAATTCCCTTCATGAACACAATATCTTTTAAGTGCTGCAAGCAAAAAGTCACAGGAGTTAAAAAAAAAACTAGAGTAACAGTTCATGTGGAATGAAATGAGAATTGCATAATAATAAAGAATCGAAAGAATTGTTTCAACCTCATTGTGGTCATGAAGCAAGATGGGAGTATTCTTCATTGGGGAGAAACTGAGCACAGGAATTCCTTTCTGTTTGAGGTATCGAGCATTAGTTGTGGATGCAAGAATTTCAGGCCTTGAAAGTTTTTCTCCAATAGATGATATAGCTTACTTGAAATCTGACCACCGTGGATAGGAATCATTGGTTGCGGTCATTAATAGGCGTCCAATGTAGTCTCTAAGGGGTCCTTTCTCTATAATCAGCCAATTTTGGTTGCCCAAAAACAAGACAAAAAAATTACAGTCAAGAAATTAATGGAAAAGATGACGGCGTTATGTTTTAACAACAGAGTGACAACTGATACTATAAAGGAATAGAACAAGACCTCATAGAATAAAAGAGCTTACAAGCTCTTGTACTATCCATGGTATTCAATCCCAAATAGCACTACAGAGTGGCTAAGCCTGAAAACCCTATAGTAAGATAATGGGTAGTGGGATGGTTGCAATTCAAAAGTTGAGACGCACATTATATACTTTATATTACACAAACATATATATGCTGATTTTTTTTTAAAAAAATGCCTAAAATTAAAGACATTCATGATGAATGATAAAAAATTAGAATTTGACACATGTTGTCAATAACAACAATCAATATCAGGAATCAAATAAGTTCAAGCCTCTAAAACTTAAAGCAACTAAGTATTCAAATTCAACTGGGAATACAGTAGCCAATTAGAAATAAAATAAATAAATAAATAAATTGTATGAGTCACTAATCTATGAGTAAATAGATTGTACGCATGTATATTTACTATTGCAAAAATAGCCTATTTTAATGTTGAGATTTTCCAGCACTAGTAAAGTCTTTTAATGTTGAAGTAGCTTTAAAAACCTCCAACGGTGACAGTGACACTGTGATGCATATCTATCTTTTTCTAAAGAGTCTCCTGTATTGTGTATGTAATCACCATCTAATGATTTATGCCTCATTTTTTGTAGTTTGATATCAGCATCAAGTTGTTTTTCTTGGATCATTGTCCCATATCCCATATCCCATTTATTGCAAGGACCTTGTAAATTTATGTGAAGCAAGATATTGAACGAATGAAAACCAATATATATTCCCTTGTAGCATTCAACCGGTTCATCTTAGATTGTGATATAGCAACATGTGCTACAATTCCATTCAGCCAAAGAACTAGTAATTGTTTGAGATCACACTTTTCTTGAAGCCTCTGGTGATTGTGGAGTTTCTGAGCCTGAAGTAAACCACTAATCATTAGCATCCATTATCACTGCATCTTCTTGAACTGCAGCCATAAAGGCCTTTATACAGGTGAAAAATTACAAACCGCTCATATATATTCTAATTGCTTCATCCTCATTTTCCATACATCAGTTATCCTATTGAAAGCATCCACAGCAGAGACAACACCCACAATAGCTTTATTTATCTTCATTTAGAAGCACCTTATTAATTGTTCCCCCTGGTGCTGGTAAGGCAAGATAATCCAATTGCAAGGTATAGGAATTGAGTCCCATTTTAGAAGTATGGGACTTGGGTGTGGGGTTTAGAAGGCATCGGGCTCTTCAATTATAATGGCTAGCTCTTGTTAATTTTGATGTGGTTCTCCCAAGGGTTTTATCAAATGGTATCAGAGTTTTGCACCATGTCTCTCAATTGCAAAGCAATGTGGTTCGCTGTGCACTAACCCTTTTTGACTAGTCTCACATGGACTGATGGACATTGCAATGTTCTTGTGCGAATGGTATCACGAAGAAGAGAAAATAAGGAATTTGCAGCAAAGGACCAAATGAAAGAGAGAGAACAACCAAGGGAAGCAATGGTAACTGGGGTTTGAGACAAGAGGGGATAGAATACAACAAACTAACATAGGCTGGCAGCAGGATGCTAGAAAACACCAGAAATACTACTAGAGAAGGGTGGGTTGGTGTGATTTGTTTAGATGAAAGAGTGTTTCATGGCGGGAAAATTAGGAAAAATAATGTTTTTCCCTACGCTCTAGAAGGGAGGAGAGATAACAATTTTTGTCCTTGAAAAACCTCTAAACAATGGTGTTACAGGGGGTTGAAAAGGGTTTTTGAAACACCTCACGCCCATAGAGGTTGGCTGTGAACTAGCATTTGGACTAGTCCTAGACAAACACTACAATGCAAGCACCACCACCTGCACCGCTCATTTGCAGCATAGAGACATGGTAAGAAGCTCTAATACCAATTATTAAGACCCTGGGGAGAACTACACCACAAAAGCAAGCCATTGTAGTTGGAGAACTCAAGGTTAAGGCCTAATAAACCCTACATTAGAATGCCAAACTTTCATTGTGATACTCAACTCTCACACCTTGCAATATGATCCTAACAATAATCTGAGATACATTAAAGATATTGCGACATTCTAATACTTTGTAACAAGCGTGATGCTAAGTGAACTTTGGTTTAGGGGAGGGGAGTTAGAATATTAATATTACTATTGATGTTAGGAGTGTTATTGGGCTAAGCTTGTACCAGTTGTACTATGCTCGCATTTGACTTAAATTCTTAGTATAAATATTAAATACAAGTATGAAGTTTAATTAGTGTTTTGTATCACAGCATCACACACGTACACATCTTCTCTTTTCTACCCAAATTCAGTCCAATTCTTAAATTTCAATATGGTGCATCCAGAATCAAGACTGAAACCAAAAAAGAAAATCTATTAATATAGTACTCAAAAGCCATAAAGACATAAGTGCAGACAATTCTTTGCAGGGTGTAAATCAACCAGCAGATCTCCCAACCCCATAGGCAGTCAATCAATTCCAACAGACACAAATTCAGTAAAATCAGAATTTCTTCAATTTCAACAGAGAAGGCTTATAGTAATAGTCATATACATACATATTGTAATCTAATAGAATTAAAACTTTACAACATGCATAAAAAATGCTTATTAACAAACCTTCCAAACATCTTAGTTGTTAGAAATGCAATCCCTAGGCTGTGGTTTATTGTTAATCGATTTGTTGTACTAACCAACCAGTCTCTTGGAAGATTATGTAGCAATGATAATCAGTCATGCTATAGTGCTAGTTGAGTATCTGTCGTTTAGATGGATCTTTAGTATCATAGACATAAAATAAAAAAGCTATACAGAAGGAATGGAATTGTAAATATATAGCAAATGTGCTCATACTCTGTTATCATAAACGACAGGGATGTAAAACAATCTAAGACTACAGTACCAGACTCAGTCAGTAGCACCCAAGCAAGGAGAATCCAAAATCCTACTTGAACAAAAAATGCAGCCAATGACAACATACTGGATAAATGCCTGAAACTAACAGCAACATTTCCCATTAAAAATCTCACCTCATATGACATATTCCTAACAGCCGGCGCCCATTCCTTTGCAATTCTCCTCCTCATTTCCTCCGCATCTGTCGTTGGTGTCAGCCTCAGATCAAACCCAGCTTCTGCCCCTAAAGGCTGGACGTTCATCACAAACCCCTGCACAAACACACACCATCCATTTCAAAAACAACCACAACCAAATTCAAATAAACCATCAATCAGGTTCTCAAAGTATTATTACCCTTTCTCTTAAATTAATCCCTTTAGTAATAAAACTACATAAATAATCCCAAAATATTGAATATCCATCTATTTAATCTCCAAGTTGATATATTTTACAAACATTTAGGTACTAATTTGAAGGGTTTTCCAATACTTAAAAGGACTACTTACCATCATTTCTAATACTTGAAGAATTACTTACATAGTTATTTTTACTTTAAGAATCAATCAAATTTAATTAAAACATAACCATGCATTCCCAAACTCACATCTTTAGAAGCAACCCCAACCTTAAAATAAAATAAACCGGATTTACCGACACAACCTCAGCATTCAATGCGTTCCCCGCCTTCACCACATCAAACTGACTCTCCATGAACCTATTCACTACCTCCACACTCTCCATCAAATTCTCCATCGCACTCCCATCGTACATCCTCGACCCGTGCTCGGGCAGTCCCCTTGCCCTAATCTTCACGTTCCACGGAACCCTATCCGAGTAGAAAACCCTAAATTCGTCGCCCGGCGAGGCCTGCCCCTCGCCGAGCGCGAATCCGACGTTGAGCCCGTCGAATTCCTCAGACTCAACAAACTTGGCGGCGCTGTCGAAGCCGCCGATTTCCTCGTCGGGGACGAGGGAGATGTGGATTGTGCGGTGTAGGGTGAAGGACTGAGATTTGAGGTTGCGGATGGCTTCCAGATATTGAATAGTGATGCATTTGTCATCCTGGGAGCCGCGGGCGAAGATGGCGCCGGAGGAGGTGCGGTGGACGGAGAAGGGAGGGTGGAGCCATTTCTCGGGCTCGGCAGGGACGGAGTCGAGGTGGGAGTTGAGGAGGAGGAAGGGGTTGGAGCCCGACCTGGTTGGACGAACTCGAGGGTTTGGGTTTTGAGGCCCAGGCTTTGGGCCTGGGCTTTGAGGAAGAAGACCACGGAGGAGTCGTCTGGGGAAGGGTGGGCCGTGTTGATACGGAGGTAACGCTGGAAGCGCGTGATGGGAGTGTCTTCTTGTGCTTCGAGGAGGAGTTTGTGTTGTTAGGTTGTTGCGGTTGCGAAGTGGGGAAGAAGGAGAATGAGAGTGAGAAAGCGAGGATAGGAAAATGGGACTGTGGAGTGGCCATGGAAATGGACATGGGGACAAAGCAAGTCAACTCAGGTGCTTGGTACGGTTCCACTCAACAACACATTGTGGAAGATCTGGATTAGCGTAATAGATTCAAGTAAAGGCTAACTAAAGTCTAAACTCAATATAAAATCAAGACATGCGATCTGCCAACGTATCCTTACTTTTTTAGTATGAGATACTAAAAAAAACAAAGATTGTGTAAATTAGAAAATCTTACGCACAAATTACTTTGCCAAGTAAAAAACACACAAACTTTTCATTTTATGGCGGCTTACAAAGTCATTTGTGGCAGCTAAAGCCACCACAATATTTTAAAGAAACAAAAAAGGCTGGAAAGTAAAATATTATTTTAAATATTTTAAAGCCACGGCAAAATACAACAACCTAAAGAATAAACTTGCTCAACTAATTCACATTTTGCTTAAAGAAATATGTTATTCAAACCAACATAAGAAATTACCCAAAATCAAAGATATAAATTATTCGAATATCAAATAATTCCAAATAAAAAAACATTTTATGATTTAAATATCTTAAACAAAATATTTTTTTAGCCCCAAAAACCAAATCGTAATAAAATAATAATAAAAATAAGTGCCACGACATCATTTAATGATGGAAGGGACAAAAATGATCAAAAGTTGTGACAAAAAAAAGTTGGAGGACATTGATCGATCATCAAAAAAATTAAGGAGCAAAATCATAAATGTTAAAAGTTTAGAGACTAAAAACATATTTTATCCAATCATAAATAAAATAAGAGAAAATAGTTATTAGGTAAATAGTTGTTATACTATTTTTTAATTATAAATGAATAATAAGTTTTTTAAAAAAACTTTTGTACTAATTAAAGAGTTGTCTAAGTAATTTTAAGTGGAAGTAAGGTTAAAGAATCTCATCCTAGGTGGTCCAATCTAATTTTAAAAAGTGCATTAAAAATTGGACTATTTTTTAGTTCACCTTCTATAAACAAATTTTGCTACCAATTATCCCATTATTTCAAATATATATATATATATTAGATTTGGATTTAAAATCTATATCCATTTAATTGGATAAAATTTGTTCCACTTTCTTTGAAATCGGTTTATAGTTTAAAACTAGTTTGATTTTAAATCTAGTTTTAATTTTTAAACAATTTTGTCCCACTTAGGGTGGGACTACTTTTGGTTGCCCTTATTTTGGGTTATTTTTATTCAACATCGACCAGAACAATTTTGTTGACCTTGATTAGGGTTGTTTTTGCCTGATCTTGGTTAGGGAATTTTTGATCAATGACGATTGAGAGAATTTTCGGTTGACTTTGTCCAGGTTTGTTTTTTTGCCGATCTTGCCTAAGGTTATTTTTAGTCAACGTCAATCCAAGCAAATTTTAACCGATCTCAATCAAGACTATTTTTTACTAATCTCGGATAGAGTAATTTTGGCCAACGTCAGGCAAAGTGTAATGACCCATCTCGTCGCTACGATATCACCATCCTAAATCGCGATAAATTCAATTTTTAACTAAAAACTCCCTTAATTTTTGCTTATGAAAATGAAGATAATTTTTTTTTTTGTCTTGACATACATTCACCAAACCATACACATTTACTTAATAGAATATATATATATATATATATATATATATATATATATATATATATATATATAGGAATAGTAACTCAGTACACTTCATACATATAATTGAAATATGAGATTTACGTCTTTAGTTCAACAAAAGGAATCATGAACCATCTATGGAGGAATTGATTAACAAAACACAACTCTCTCCCAACATAATCCCAACATCATCACATCAGCTTGGCGGCTCCTCAACAAAATCTCATTCTTGCACCCTACTGCTGTCATTCTGCTCCCACAAACGAGGTTCGCGATCATCACAGGTATCAACCACACGATACAAAATTGCAAGGGTGAGTTCATTATAAAAAGAACCAATGCTAAATCCAAATATTCACAATTAGCAAGAAAACATAGGCAAACATCGTGAGCTTACACAACATTCATTATTCATGATCCACATTCAACAATTATTCATGATCCACATTCAATAATTATTCATCATCCATCCATGGATCAAATCAATACTACTCAGAATGATGCATGCACCTGACCTCAACTCTCAGATGCAATGTGGTACATACCATCAACCAAGGAAATAGCCTAAGCGTGTCCAGACGACATCTCACTTAGGGAAACTATGCATTAATTGTCGAGGCCACCTAGTCGTGCACCGTAACTCCCCCCCTTGGTGATCAGCCTGGGCCACAAGGGAGTTCCCTACTAGGTGACGCACAGGCATGAAACATGGGCACCATCAAGTGTAAAAACCATGGATGAATTAAAGATCCTAAGCATCCCTTTAGAGATGTTTAAACTCTTTAACCACTTTATATTTCCCCCACCAGGGACATCCGATAAGGTCAATGCACCCCCCATGGACATACACAACATACGACGTATGAACGTGAGCACCATCATGTACAAAGACCATGAATGAATTAAAGATCCTAAAAATCCCCTCGGAGATGTTTAAACTCTTTAACCACTCTATTTTCCCCCACTAGGGACATCCGACAAGGTCAATGCACCCCCCATGAACATACACAACATCCAATGTATGAAACATGGGCACTATCAAGTACAATGACCATGGATGAATTAAAGCTCCTAAGCATTCCCTTTAGAGATGCTTAAATTCTTTAACCACTCTAGTTTCCCACACAAGGGACATCCGACAAGGTCACTTCACCCCCCCATGAACATACATAACATGCACATCTCAATGTATTTCCAACATCATCAACATTCTATTTCAATATCATTCTCAACATAAACATCATCTCATCTCAATGACGTTATCAACAACCACAACAACAACCTGATTTCATATTCTCATAATCATCAATAATAACATCAATTCACGTTGACATGATCTTCATTAGCAACGTCATCTCAAATCAATATCACCACATGTAAATTAATGTCATCAATAGCAACATCAACAGTAAGTCGCATTCCGCATATACATATATTTTTTTCATTCCTGAGATTCACACTTCCCAGGTTTTCAAACAACGCAAGTCAAATAAGGAAAATTATTTTATTCATCAACAATAGATTTATTGCATCCCATTCGTCAAAAGCATTGTTTTCTAAAGAAAAACTTAGCATGCAACAAGGACAAGCATGTATTCCCTTAGTTAGGTTCCCTAACCCTAACTATGGTATCAAAAATGGTAAATTTTATAATAAACTCCCTTCACCTATCATGAGCTCTTGGTCAATTCCTCTTTGCATTACTCAGAGGTCTCTCTCTCGTTCATGCTCGTCAGTCCAAACGCAAGTCTCTATATGTCAAATTGAAGGAAAAATCAATATAGATTTCAAAAGCAAGGTAAATGACAACATTTGGGGTCAAATACCCCTGTCAAAACATAAAGGGCTAAGGGGTGTTTCGGATTTTACAAATGGAAACATCATTTTGAAATTCCGATCATGCCAATGTGACCAGGGTTCAGTGAATGCCGCAAAAATAACCTCAATGTTATAAAAAGATAACTTTTACAATGTCCCATTCTCTAGGGTTTCTCAAAAGAAGTGTAAAAACACCTTATTACAGTACCTAACACATAAGAGACACTAAGAGGAACCCAAACTAACTAGGAGAAGGTTTAGAAGTCAAGATTACCTCAAGGAAACTTTGAAATGGAGGATTGAGGTATTTTCTCCACTGAATCCTTGAGGAGGATTCTGAGGATTCCACTACGATTAATGTTCCTCTTGGTGTGGGGGTTCAATGGCAAGCAACGGCGGCTTACGGTGATCACCGGTGGTGGAAAAATGAGGTTTTATAGTTTGGGTGGCGTTTTTGAGAAGAGAAGAGTGAAAAATCGTGTTTTCACACTGAGGATGTATATATAACCTGCAAATCGTGCTTAGCACACCTCTGGGTGCTCAGCGCCATTCCCTCTCTATTGGAATTGGGCTTAGCGCACCTCTGGGCACTCAGCGCCATTCCCTCTCTACTGGAATTGCGCTTAGCGCGCCATTCGCGCTTAGAGAGAGACCAGAAGTTGTATTTTTAAATTCTCAATGGTAAGACTGTGGAAACATGTCTTAGAAAGCTTCAGACAAAATTTGGAGATGATCCAACGGTTAACAAATCCGGGATCGCGATTTTACTAAACTAGGTTTTGGTAAAATCTAAAATCTCATAATTTCAACTTTGCTCAACAAAACTCCACATAACTCAACATCTACATCAAGAAATTCACACACGACTAATTCAAGGCATACTTCAACTCATTTGAGTCAACCATTTAGTCAAATAACACAATAAATACAATTAAACATCAATTTATAACTTGTAATATTTCAGGGTGTTACACAAAGAAGTTTTTGGTTGACTTCGGCCAGGCTTGTTTTTGGTTGACCTCGATTATGATTGTTTTTGTAATTTTATTTTCCTTTAGACTCACTTGCATGTGAATGAGCTTCATTGTCTCTGCTACTATAGCTTCTTCTTTCATTATCGTCTTTCTGATGAGGTATATAACATTCTACCAGGATAAACATGAAGAATGAAAGCTCATGGCTTTTGTTTTTTCATGTTCATCCCAACATACTCGATATTACCATCATTTATTATCTTTTGTATATATAAGCTCATTGTTTCCCACTCTTCCATTGCAAGTAGTCTACATTGAATCACAACAAGGATTAGGATGAGTTTATAAACTCGACTATTTTAAAACCTAAACTCATCCAAAAGGAAATGAGGACAAGGAGAGTGAAATCCACCCTAATCTCGTTCTCATGCCTATCTTATTTATAGATATTTTAGTGTATATAATTTTTTTGAGAGATATAAATTGAATGATAAATAATAACATAAGAGTAAATTAAATAAAAGTGTGATATATTTTCTTGAGATTTGTTAAAACTATGTCATTTGTTAAATGCAATAAAACATTTTTTTTTAAAAAAACTTCAAGTTTATTTTTAAAGCAAAATATATTCCTATAAATATTTATATACTTTATGTCTATTGTCATTTGAGGATTTTTATCTTCCTTTTCTTTTCATTATAACTATAGAGGTAACCTTCAAGATTATAACTACCTTCTTTATTACTTCTATGTTCTAACTATGAATTTCATTACAAAGAGATACAACAGATAATGTTTCCAAAGAAATTCTTATTAGTTAATCCAAATAACATATTTGACAAATGAAATTCATAAATAGTACATAAAATAGTGGCACTTAACAAAAAAAAAAGTAAGTGTGAGAATTAAGTCAAATGAAATCATGTTTTCTTTCTATTAACTTTACATGCATTCCTCAAAATGACTGATTAGAAAGGAAAAGTCCAAAAAAAGTGAAACTTCTCCACCACACTTCATCAAGCAATTGCAAATTCAAGATTCAAACATAATATAAATGTAACACGTAAGAAAAAAATTAACAACTAACAAAGTGATATTTTTAAATCACGTGACACATTTTAATTTGAATAAAAATGGAGATGTGAAAATAAAAACAACAATTTTAGTTTATTTATTAAAAAATATAGATAAATTATTATACAATTATATAATTTTTTGAAAGTTTGTTGGGCCTCTTATAGCCATGAGTCATAGGTTGTTGCACCTCCCAACATGGCCCAAGGTCAACCCTTACATCTAATATAAATTCCATTTTTCTAAACCTATGTCATGACTACTTTGGTGCATTGCAGGTGGTTCCTCATTTCCTGATGCAATCCTCCCTAGGAAGGGACCAGTTACCAGAGCCATGAGCAAGAGGCTCCAAGAGGATTGAGCTAGAGTTGTTGAAGAAGGCCCGAGAGTTCTCATGAACCTCAGGGTAGATTTTTGAGCCCATGGGCCAAGGTTGGGTCCACTTATCTTTGTACATATTTGATGTAAACCCATTTGCACAAGGGTTGAAGATGGATCTTCAAAGGTTTTTCTTTCTTTTTTTTATGAAATTTATTGAATGAGAGAGAAAGTGACGAGTTTATGGAGGTTGAATGTAAGGTATTTGGTTCAAAGTTTGAATGTGTTTGGATGGAAAATGAAGATGATAACAATGGTGTTCAAGTGGGATTAAAGAATGAAGGTTTAGAAAGATGAAAAAGGAGAATGAAGAAGGGGGTTGGAAGAATCACTCCTCCGGAATTGGTGTCACACACAAGGTGGTGTTCTTTGATAAACCAATTTCTTGAATCACTCAAGTAACTAAGGAGATTCACTCTCACACTTTAGAAGGTGATTAAAAACTCAAATTCAAGGACTATTTTTTTATTAGAAAATGTGCAGCCTATAAATAGGAATGACATCAAGTTGGTTACACAAGTGAAATGATCACCAATAACAACAATTGATGGTGTTATTAAACCTAATTAAAACTAGAATTGATAACAACAATTGATGGTGTTATTATACCTAATTAAAACTAGAATTAAGACACATAAACATATGGAAAATTGTGCAACTCCTTGGTCAGCCAAGAGGCAGCCACAATCCTAGAGTTTTCACCTTATTAAACCTTAATTTCTTTAAATTAAAACAAGCCTATAGGTGGTGCAAATCCCAAGAGAATTGATAGACAATTTAATACAAGTTTGGGCCTTTATTTCAACTAACAAAATGCTAATAAAACCACTCAACAAAAGTGGCACCCTCTACGCTTCTTGGAACATGGTGCAATTAACAATCCGAAGCTTCTCCACTTGTAACATGGGCCTAAATTCAAATAGCATGGTTAACACTTGTTGAAGAGCTTCCTTGGCCTTCTTTGTTCTAGCCTTTGCCATAGGTCCTCCAAGTCCTTCTAAAGGTTCCTTGCCCTTATTCCTTGCCTTGTCCTCATCACTCTCTCCCTCTTCAAAAGGATTTGTCCTCAAATCGGATTCTCCATCTACATAAAAAAGAGTTAAGTCAGACATATTAAATGTAGTACCACCGGGCAATTCAATCTTGTATGCATTGTCATTTATCCTTTCAAGTACTTGAAATGGACCATCCCCTCTTGGTTGAAGCTTGGATTTCCTTTGCTTCGGAAACCTCTCCTTTCTCATGTGAACCCAAACCCAATCTACGGGTTGGAAAACAACATTTTTGCGCCCCTTGTTTGCTTGTTTAGCATAGCTCTCATTCCTCTTTTCAATTTGGGCCTTGACTCTTTCATGGAGCTTTTTCACATAGTCCATTTTGGCTTGTCCTTCCTTATGCTTAAAAACTGAAATATTAGGCATTGGCAACAAATCAAGAGGAGTTAGTGGATTGAAACCATAAACAACCTCAAAAGGAGAACAACTAGTGGTGCTATGCACAATCCTATTATAAGCAAATTCAATGTGAGGTAAGCAAACTTCCCAATTTTTAAGATTCTTTTTCAAAACGGTCCTTAGCAAGGTACCCAAAGTCCTATTCACGACCTTCGTTTGTCCATCCGTTTGAGGGTGACAAGTTGTAGAAAATAGTAGCTTAGTACCCAACTTCCCCCATAAGGTCCTCCAAAAATGGCTTAGGAACTTGGAGTCCCTATCACTAACAATGCTTCTTGGTAATCCATGGAGTTTCACCACTTCTTTGAAGAACAAATCCGCCACATGATTAGCATCATCAAATTTCCTACAAGGAATAAAATGAGCCATTTTAGAAAACCTATCAACAACAACAAATATGGAATCCTTACCATTACTTGTTCTAGGCAGCCCTAAAACAAAGTACATTGATAAATCAATCCATGGAGAATCCGGAATTGGTAAAAGGGTACACAAACCATGAGGCATTACCTTTAACTTGGCCTTTTTGCAAACAATACAACGCTCACAAAATTTCTGCACATCTTTCTTCATGTTAGGCCAATAAAAATGCTTTCAATGTATCTAAGGTCTTTTGGACCCCAAAATGTCCCATCAACCCTCCTTCATGGGCTTCACACACAAGCAAGTTTCTAGTAGAACACTTGGGCACACATAATTTATTTTTTTTGAAAAGATAGCCCTCATATTTATAAAAACCATCTTTAGAAAACTTTTCACAATTTTTGAAGATTTCACCAAAGGTGTCATCTCCTTCATACATTTCTTTCAAGCAATCAAATCCAATCATTTTTGTTTCAAGCATAGAAAGCAAAAAGTGTCTCCTTGACAAGGCATCCGCAACAATATTTCCTTTTCCCTTTTTATGTTTAATAACATAAGGAAATTGCTCAAGAAATTCCACCCATTTGGCATGCCTTTTATTTAGCTTACATTGTCTTTTTAAGTATTTTAGGGACTCATGGTCTCTATGGATCACAAACTCCTTGGGATAAAGATAGTGTTGCCATGTTTTCAACGCTCTTACTAAGGCATACAACTCCTTATCATAAGTAGAATAGTTAAGGGTAGGACCACTTAATTTTTCGCTAAAATAAGCAATTGGATGACCTTCTTGTAACAGTACAGCCTCAATCCCAACATTTGAAGCATCACATTCAATTTCAAAAGATTTTGAAAAATTTGGCAAAGCAAGTATGGGGGCATTGGTTAACTTTTTCTTAAGAGCATTGAAAACTTCTTCTAGTTTCTCCCCCCATTTGAAAACAACATTTTTCTTAATTACCTCATTCAAAGGTGCTGCCAAGGTACTAAAATCCTTCACAAATCGTCTATAAAAACTTGTTAGGCCATGAAAACTTATCACCTCGGTCACACTTTTAGGTGTAGGCCACTCTTGGACAGCCTTTACCTTTTCTTCATCAACTTGAACCCCTTTGGAACTCACTACAAAACCAAGAAACACAACATGGTCTTTGCAAAAAATACATTCTTCAAGGTTAGCATACAATTGTTCCTTCCTAAGCACACACAGCACCGATTTTAAGTGTGCAACATGCAAATCAAGGGTTGTGCTATAAACAAGGATATCATCAAAGTACACCACCACAAATTTACCAATGAATTCTATCAAAACATGGTTCATTAATCTCATGAAAGTGCTTGGTGCATTAGTCAAACCGAAAGGCATAACCAACCATTCATATAATCCATATTTAGTTTTGAAAGCAGTTTTCCATTCATCTCCTTCTTTAATCCTTATTTGATTGTAACCACTTTTCAAATCAATTTTGGAAAAGAAACAAGCACCATGCAATTCATCAAGCAAATCATTAAGTCTAGGTATTGGATACCTATATTTAATGGAAATATTGTTTAAAGCTCTACAATCGGAGCACATCCTCCAAGAACCATCTTTTTTTGGAACCAAAATTATCGGGACAACACATGGACTCAAGCTATCTCTTACCCATCCCTTACCAATGAGTTCCTCCACTTGTCTTTGGATCTCCTTGGTCTCTTGAGGGTTACTCCTATAAGTTGGCCTATTAGGCAAAGAAGCTCCCGACACGAGATCAATTTGATGCTCAATTCCCCTCAATGATGGCAACCTACTTGGAACACTTGATGGAAACACCTCCTCAAATTCCTGCAAAAGAGTTTTCACACTAGAAGGCAATTCAAAGTTGTCAAAAGTGTTAGTGGTCAAAACATAATTTTTGCAAATCAACAAGTATAAGGGCTATTTTGAATGAAACAACCCTTTGACCTCTCCTTTTGTAGCTAGAAAATTCTCCCTCACTTCAAGTGTTTCACTCATCTTTTTCCTCTCTTGTGTTTCCCTCTTTTTGTCCTCACTTTTTGAACTCTCAAGTGTTTAGCTCTCTTTCTCTTTTTCTCTCTTTTCTTGAAGAATTTTCTCTCTCATTTTTCTTTGATCCTCACACACTTCTTGTGGACTCAATGGTTTGAGCACTATCTTTTTTTCCTTGATACGTGAAAGGGATCTTGTTGGTGAAACCATCATGATTATCCCTCTTATCAAATTGCCATGGTCTCCCCAAGAGTAAGTGGTTGGCCTCCATAGAAACAACATCACAAAACACCTTATCATTGTACTTTCCAATCGAAATATCCAACTTCACTTGCTTCCTTACTTGCACCTCTCTATCCTCACTAATCCATTGAAGCTTATACGACCTAGGATGTGGTTTTGTGAATAAATTCAATTTAGACACAAGTCTTGCACTTTCCACATTGGTACAACTCCCTCCATCAATGATCATCATGCAAACTTTGCCATTGATCAAACATCTAGTGTGGAAAATGTTTTCTCTTTGACTTTCCTCCATAGACTTCAATTGATGGCCAAGTAACTGCCTAATCATCAACAATTCTCCCTCTGGTGTTTTCTCCACTTCCTCCTCATCATCCTCACTCTCTTTTCCCTTTTCTACTTCGGACTCACTAATGTACTCTCCGTCTCTAAGAATCATGGCTTTCTTGTTAGGGCACTCATATGCATAATGTCCCAAGCCTTGGCACCGAAAGCACTTCACATTCCAACCTTTTTTTTAGGATTGTTCTTGGAATTTTGGAGGATTTTTTGATGGTATAGGTGTTACATTAGAGGTGGCAACCCCTTTACCCTTGTCCTTCCAACTAGAAGAACCATAATTGGTGGAACTCCTTTTGGCTACATCTTTTCTTTTCAATTGTTGCTCTACTCGGATTGTTTTGTGAAGCAAATCCTCCATTTCAATAAATTCCTGTAGCTCAACAATATCACGAATATCACTATTTAAACCATTAAGAAATCTAGCCATAGTTACCTCTTCATCCTCTTCTATCTTGGCTTGAATCATGAGTACCTCCATTTTTTTTATAGTATTCCCCAACGCCTTTGCTACCTTGGGACAACTTTTGAAGTTTGAATTTTAAGTCCCTAGTATAGCTTGCCAACACATACCGCTTCCTCATGATCCGTTTCATCTCAACCCAAGTTTCCACCAAAGGCTCCTCATTTCTAGCTCTCTCCCTTTGTAATTTGTTCCACCACACAAAAGCATAATCTGAGAATTCTGCAACTGCTAGTTTCAATTTTTGGGCCTCTGTTAGTTGGTGAATACGACTAAATTTTGTGTATATAACTTGTATAAATTGTATCAAACTCTTCCAATTTATGGTTATTTTGTAGTGTTATAAGTAGTTTCTATTAAGTATAGGTAATAAATACTTAGTACTTCCATTTTGTGTGTTTAATAATCATTTTCTCTCAATTTCAGGTTAATTAGGCAAGCTTTGAAAAGTGATGTTTTTCACCTTCTCGCTAAACCAATCTGCTGGCTTAGCGAGCTTCCGCTAAGCGCAACACTCATGGGCTAAGCGCGAGGAAGACTCTGGAAGAAGATGAGCTGCACAGGTTCGCTAAGCCTACCGCTTCAGTTCATCTGCTAAGCGAGAAAGGCACGCGCTAAGCATACGAGCACGAACAAGGCCACCTATTTAAGCCTGAAATTAGATTTTAGAGAGGGAGTTTGGACTGGGATTCAGAGCTTTGCATGTCTAGGGTTTCTAGAGAGAGAAAGGTCCAAGTTCCAGAGAGTTTTGAGAGATTTTGCTATGTAAAGATCTGCAAAGCCTTAATGCGGTCCTGGTTGAGTTTAGTCTTACAAGAGGAATCTGTGGATGATGCTTGATCAGGATAAGGCTAAACTATCATGAGGAATCGGGGTTTAGTATCTTAGGAGACACCATAAGAACACATGATCATTGTTAGATAGAGAATATCTTTTCAGCATCAGGCACCTATTAGGAAGACCAACGTGTTTCTACTTATTTTTACACATCATTTCTCTCGCGTGATTTTCTTTCTTTTTGCACATATAGTTTATACACCTGTTCATATTCACACTTATCTTTACACACCAGACACTTATTTGATGAAATAGCTTACCAAATAACACAAGTTCCTCGAGAGTTTGATACTCGGTTCTTACCGTTTTATACTACTTGTGCTATCCAGTACACTTGGTGGCCGTCGAACAAGTTTTTGGTGCCGTTGCCGGGGAACTTCTTTTTATTTGGGAAGTTAGTTCGTCTTTAGGTGTCTATTCTTTATTTGTTATTCTTTGATTGTTTTTGTGAATATTTGTTCTTAATTCTTATTTGTCTCTTCTTGTTAAACTATTTAACCGTTGTTCTGGTAGTATTGTATATACATAGATCTCCCATAGGCAATTTAGTTCCTCTGGACTTAGAAATTGAGGCTACATTGTGAAGGAAAAGAGTCGAGAGGAGAAGGAAACTTCTGCAAGCAGAACAGTTGCATCCATTCTTGAGGAACATACTCATTTCTCTGACTTATTATCACCTGATTCACCATCATCAAGGGAATTTGCCACTCAATTACCTGAAGTCATTACCATGGCAGAAGAGCATGACCAGAGGATTACCCTTGAGGATTACTCAAGTAGTTCAGTACCACAATTTTTCACCAGCATTGCACGTCCTGAAGTGCAAGCTAACAACATCAACTACCCACATTCCTCAATTCATTTAATACAGGGGAACTTATTTCAAGGACTACCTAATGAAGACCCCTATGCACACTTGGCAACGTTCATTGAAATATGCAACACTGTTAAGATTACCAGTGTACCAAACGAAGCCATTAGGCTCATCCTTTTCTCATTCTCATTGGCAGGAGAAGCCTAGAGGTGGCTCCACTCATTCAAGGGTAACAGTCTGAAAACCTGGGAAGAAGTTGTTGAAAAGTTCCTAAAGAAATGCTTCCCAGAGTCCAAGACTGCTGAAGGGAAAGCTTCAATCTCTTCATTTCATCAGTTTCCTGATGAATCTTTGAGTGAAGCATTGGAGAGGTTCAGAGGCTTGCTAAGAAGAACTCCTACTCATGGGTTTTCCGAGCCAATCCAATTGAATTTGTTTATAAATGGGCTGAGACCACAAACCAAGCAACTGTTAGATGCTTCTGCAGGCGGAAAGATAAAACTGAAGACCTCGGAAGAAGCAACTGAGCTAATTGAGAACATGTCAGCCAGTGATCATGCCATTCTACGAGACAGAACCCATCAACCCACGAAGAAAAGCTTGATAGAGCTATCATCACATGACGCTTTATTGGCACAGAACAAGTTGCTTTCTAAGCAACTTGAGATTTTAACAGAAACACTCGGTAAGCTGCCAACTAAGTTCTCTATGGGTCAACCAACGCATTCTTCTGTTTTGCAGGTCACAGGTTGTACCATCTGTGGTGAGGCTCATGAAACAGGCCAATGTATTCCCACTGAAGAAAACACTCAAGAAATTCATTATATGGGAAATCAATAGCGACAAGGGTATACTCAAGGAGGATTTTCAAGCTTCCAACAGGGTCCCTATAATCAACAAGGACAGTGGAGGACACACCCTGGTAACTAGTTCAACAAAAACCAGATTGGACCTTCAAACAGGCTAATCCAACAAGGACCTAACATATTCCAGAGGACTACTAAGCTGGAGGAGACCTTGACTCAGTTTATGCAGGTAACAATGTGAAATCATAAAAGTACTGAGTCAACACTAAAGAACCTTGAGGTCCAGGTGGGACAACTGGCCAAGCAGATAGCTGACAAGTCATCCAACAGTTTTGTGGCAAATATAGAACAGAATCCTAAGGAGGAATGGAAAGCTGTGATGACAAGGAGTAAAAGGTTTATGGAGGCTGAGGATGAGAATAATGTTGTGCATAAGAAGGAAACTGCTAACAAGAAAGGTACTGATTGCAAGAAAAATGAGGTGAGAGGTGAAAGTAATCAAGAAAAAGAGGAACAAATAATGGTCAAGAATAAAGAATTGAAGGACCAAGAAAAAGAAATAGACAATGAAAAAAATGAAAAAGAAGAAAAAAATATTAAGAATGCAAAGAAGAGTAGAAGTGAAAAAGCTGTGGATGAAGGTGTGGAAGTACCATATCCTGTGGTACCTTCCAAGAAGGAAAAAGATCGTCATCTGGCGAGATTTTTAGACATTTTCAGGAAACTAGAAATAACCATGCCCTTTAGAGAAGCTTTGCAGTAGATGCCACTATACTCTAAATTCTTGAAAGATATGTTAACAAGGAAGCATAAATATATTCATTAAGAAAACATCATAGTGGAAGGAAGCTACAGTGTTGTGATCCAAAAGATCCTTCCACCCAAGCATAAAGATCCTGGGAGTGTAACTATTCCTTGTTCAATTGGAGAAGTCAATGTGGGAAAAGCTCTTATTGACCTAGGAGCCAGTATCAATTTGATGCCACTCTCCATGTGCAGAAGATTGGGAGAGTTGGAAATAATGCCCACTCGAATGACTTTACAATTAGCTGACCGCTCCATTACCAGGCCATATGGAGTAATTGAAGATGTGTTGGTCAGAGTAAAACATTTTATCTTCCCGACAGGCTTTGTGGTAATGGATATCTCTAAAAAATTGATTTTGATTTGTTTGTTGATGACAAGCCTGCTCCAGAACACAATGTCTACTTACAGGTAATGGAAGGAGGTCAAGAGGTTCTGAAAGTAAGAACCAAAACATAAGATCACCCAGTGAGGTAAAAGCGTCAAGCTAATGACATTAAAGAAGCGCTTCCTGGGAGGCAACCCAGTTTTTAATTTTTGCTATTTTTTGTTTTCATGGATTAGATCACTTGGAACTTGCTGTATAATTTATACATAGGAGTAAATCAGCCTATCTTTGAATGTTTAACATAAGGGTTTCGATTTGTTGAGAAAAGGATTGATATATAACTTAGAAAACATTTTTCTGAAAAACAGTCCTTTCGCTAAGCGCGAGCCTCGCACTAAGCGCATCTTTGGTCATGCGCTAAGCCGCGAGTCTCACGCGCTTAGCACCCAACCCTTGCATTTGAGGCTGAGCTGGTCCACTAAGCTGGCCAAGGATGAGCTAAGCCAACTTCAATTCGATCTGAATTCGGCTAAGCTTCAGCCTGATCACTAAGTTGATGCAATCCTATCCCGCAAGGGCATTGGGTAGAAGACTCCAAGTAGATTGGGCTAGAGATCCAAGGGAAGGCCCTAGGGTTCTCATGAGCCTTAGGGTAGATTTCGAGCCCATGGGCTAAGTATGAGCCCGCTTATCTTTGTAAATATTAGAATAGGTTTTTCCTTCGGTTGGGCCTTGTATTTTGACCATTCTAGTAGTATAGGGTTTTAGCCTTGTATTTCGGGGCATTTTTAGTAGTCTTTGTAGTAAGGACTTTTTTTTGTATTTTCATGTTTTTTGTCATGGGGGTGAGCTTAGCTATTATTGGGGGTGTGTAGCTAAGTTCTAGCTTCTCATCTCAAGGAGGTGAGCTTAGCTATTAGAGAGGTATGTGTAGCTAAGCTCTAGATTCTTTAGGAATCTTCTTAAGGAAGCTTCTCAAGGAGGTGAGCTTAGTTATGAGAGGGGTGTGTGTAGCTAAGCTCTAGCTTCTCAAGGAAGTTTTCTCAAAGAAGCTTCTCAAGGAAGTTTTCTCAAGAAAGCTTCTTAAGGAAGCTACCTAGTCTATAAATAGAAGCATGTGTAACACTTGTTGTAACTTTGATGAATGAGAGTCTTGTGAGACATCTTTCAAAGTTCCACTTCTCTCCCTCCTTTATTCCTTCAATTTTGTGCTCCCCCCTCTCTCTTTCTCTCCCTCTTTCTTTTCCTCCATTGAAGCATCCTCTCCAAGCTTCTTATCCAAGGCTCATCTTGGTGGTGAAGCTCCTTCTTCCATGGCTTATTTCCTAGTGGATGGCGCCGCCTCTTACCTCTTCTCCTTTGTCTTCCACTGCATCTCCATGGTGGAAAATCACCATTAAAGGACCTCATTGAAGCTCAAAGATCCAGCCTCCATAGAAGCTCCACAAGCAAGCTTCCATCATAAGTGACAGCTGATCCTTGGCTAAGCGTGACCTATTGTCGCCAAGCTAAATTCCTTATAGCCATAACTAAGGTCCATGAAGCTAAGCGCCAGTCATGGCAGCTAAGCTGAATTCCTTGCGGCAATATGATCGCTAAGCGAGGTCTTATCAGCTAAGCGCATGCTCCTCTGTACTTATGATGCATCATTTTAGCTAAGTCATCCATAGCTTGGCTTAGCGAGAGTTGCAGCTTTTCAGATCTGCAAACCTCGCTAAGCGGTCTTATCTTCACGCTAAGCCAAGCCTGTGTGTAAAAAAAAAAAAACTGATTTTGAATTTGAAACGTTGCCTAAGTGCCTAGGTCCGCTAAGTGAGCCTAGTTGAGAAACCAAACGTCTCTCTGGCTCGCTTAGCGTAGCGTTCCGCTAAGCGAAAGTGTCGAAAACTGCTTAAGTGAGTGTAACAGCAGTTACACTCTCACTTTCCAGATTTCGGAAACTCTTTCTCTGCACTCTCTCTCTCCAAAAATTTGCGCATTTTGCATTTGTGCTTTTTCTTTGTGTTGTCTACTTCCAATCCCAAAGCATTAACAATCCAAGTAAGTTCCTTGATTCTTTTTCTCTTTTTCTTGTCTAAACTTTAGGGTAGAAGACTTCAACTGTAGTTTTAGATTTTTAGGGTTTTTATGTTTTGTTAAAATTAATTTAAGATTAGGACTATATACGCTTATGTACTGTATTGAGTATGATGCACAGATTGCATGTCTGATATGCCTTTTAAAGGTTTGAAAAGTGCAAGAAAATGAACTGCGTTTTCTGGAAAAGACGATGAACTCGCTAAGCGAGCATGCTACGCTAAGCGAGTTCATCAGTACTCATTATGTATATAGGCGTTCTTGGAAGAACTTGTGGCGTCCCTAAATGATGACTGGTTTAATAGTAATAAATTAAATAGCAGAAACCATGGGAAAATTTTTTTCTCTCTCTCTTTCTTTTTTTTCTCACTGTTATTCATTTCACGATAATTAATTTCAGAAGGAAAATTATCATTATAGAGTCCTGAATGGCCAGTTCACAACTCTATTCGGATTCATTTCTTTCTGATCACTCATAACCTCAAAACTATTTTTCTCTTTCAAAAATATACCAGCCATCATTTTAGGTCGTCACGTGAGAAATAATAAGGTGCGGTCGGTAAACTCTTTTCAAATAAAGTTCGTTAACATTTCTTTTTCAAATAACAAGATAAAACATAATTGTTTCCATCATCAAAAACTGTCCAAAATATGGGAGTTTGCAAAATAGTACAGTGACATCCAGAGCAAAGGTAACAACTGTGGTGGCTTCAGCTACAATATATATAATCATCAAAATTTTCTATACAAGAGGTCTACCCACCCAAAAATCAAAAGAGTAAACCCAGCATTCTGAACTAGATACACCCACCCACAAAAAGTATGTACGCCTAATCTAAGGAGTCGTCTGCTATGATGAAGAGTCGTCACTATTCGCTGTCCCTCCAAGGCCGCTCTCCTCTATGGAGTCTGCCTCAGATGCTGACATAATATCCTCTGGAGAATCAACATCAAGGAGTGGGTCCTCATCATCCTCTGGTAAGTCAGGGGCATCCATAGTAGGTGCAAGAGGTAACTCCTCTGGGTCCTCTTCAAGATCCTCTTCAGAGGATGACACCTCTATCACTTTAACCGACTCAACTAGTCGATATGGAGTAGGTGTAGGTAGTACCCACTCCACAGGCTGTTGAAGTGTGCGTGCGGGTTGCTCCGGATGTACCAGCGAAGTAGCAGTGAGTCGAATTGTGCCACGGAATCGGCACCTCTCATTGCCTTCGAGGGTCTCCCAAACACCCTCTAGGCACTCCATCACAATACGATCATGGATCAACTACGCTGCCATCGCGATCTACAAGAGATAAAAGAAAGGGGTAGACTCTTTCACAAGAAATCTAACTACATAGGTAACAATACCATGCGTCCCATAACGGCTGCGCATAGTCAAAATGTCTTTTTCAAGGGATTTCCTCTCTGGTAATCGATTACCAAAGTATGTAATCGATTACCAGTGCCCAAAAATGAATTACAAAAACCTTTGCACATTGGAACCTAAAAGTTACACTGTGTAATCAATTACACATAAATGGTAATCGATTACCAGTAGCATATAACATTGTGTAATCGATTACACACAATTGGTAATCGATTACCAGTAGCATATAACACTGTGTAATCGATTACACCCCATTGGTAATCGATTACCAGAAGCTACTGAATGTCCTGTTTCAATTTTTAACCCCTGTAATCGATTACACACAAATGGTAATCGATTACCAGAGGGTATTTTTCAGATAAAACACAAGATAGATAGATGGCCAGCCGCCACACAAGCCTCCTTGCTTTGTGGACTTTTGTTCTTTTATTGGTTGACTGCCAGGAGCTCGCCTGCTTAGGTACGTCACAGGTTCTCACTGACTGACTATACCCGGGTTGGGTCGGGATTGGTCAAGCTTGGTTTTGGGCAATAGCACCCTACCTGGCGTCCCCAAGGTCTCCTGACCCCCGCGACATATCCCCAGGTACCACTCTGTGGTCAACTAATAAAAGTTGGAAGACTGACTCTTCCACGCTTTCTCACACCGAGCTTATTGGGTTATGGGGCACCCGTCATATGTGGTACTAGGTGGCGATCGGGCGATGGCGCAAAACAAACATCCCATTTCCACAAGCCCAGGCATAAGCACACCATCCCCAGTTGCCCACCTTTAAATTTAGCTCATGTACACGTACGTAGCCTTCTCCTCGTTCCTCTCATCACCGGGTCCCCATCAAACTCTCTAAGCTTTCACAATATCCAAACAATTCAATTCCATTTGTCATGAAACTACCTTAAAAACAGAGTGAAGGCAGAAATCTTTACACAAGATTCATTCAAATTCCACAGAGTTTTTCCTACCCACATACCTCAGTAAAATCCTCTTCGTTCTGATTTGTTAACCATTGGATCGCCTTGAAATTTTAATTGAGGATTTCTAATACAGAAATCTAAGTTTTGACCGTTGGGATCTGCTAAAGAATGTCTAGAACGCGAGATATACTACCTTTCTCATGACAGCAAAAACCAACACTGCACAACCATTTTTTTTTCCTACATAATTGGCAGATTTGGTGCACAATTAGACAGCTTTTTCTGCATAATTTTGCAGATTTTCGAAATCTAACTTACATGCATCCAATTCCACTAAAATTGGATCCTACAAGTCCTAAACCATGTATGAATCATGTTCAAACCAAAAAACAAACTTCAAACCAAGGTAAAGCAAAACATAGGTATCCAAAACCCACCAAATTTAGTGAATTTTCAAGGTTTGAAAAGTGAAAATGAGAATTGGGTAATTTTGGGGTAAACTCTCATCTTCATCAAGTCTATAACATTGAATTAGACTTGCTCAAACTGATTTTAAGGTAAAATCTCCACCTATTCAAAATTTGACCTCTCAACACTCAATTTACACTATAAATGACTCTTTTCTTTCACATTTGTCACTCATTTTCCTCATTTTCTCTGACCAAGCTTTCCTACATGTCCTAATTAACATTCTAAACTAGAATCAACTCACTTTAGACTCCAATTTCCACTAACCCCAAATTTGGCTTTCTAACCCTCAAAATCTCACACTTTTCCACCTACAACACTACCATTCTCACATTTAACTCTAAGTTAACTCTCCCCATCCTCTCTACCAGTTTTCTATCTACATTTTAAGCATACATATATCTCAAAGCATCATTATTAAACCCTAAATCAACATGGGTAGTTTTGCTTACATCAAACATGTCAAGTTTAGCATAGTTACAACAATTTCCTTCACAAACAATTACCCTAAAGCAATAACCTAGTAGAACTACCCATTATAGCTCCCAAAAACCCAACACCCACAGATTTCAAGTGAGAAAAAGTCCACCCTTACCTGAAATTGAAGGTCCCCTGAGGTAGAGGTAGGCTCCTAGACTCCGAAAATAGCTTTTCCTTGCAATTTGGTGTGGAAATGAAGGGGAATTTGGAGCTTCAAGAGAGACAACAATGGTGGAGAAGAAGAGGAAGAAAAAGCAACGTGGAGGGAGAAAAGAGAGCTGCTGGAATTTTCTGAAGAAAGAGAGAGAAGATTTGGCTTTTTATAAAAAATGATTTTTCTTTTCTTTTTCGTTTTCTTTTCAAAAGCAATTCCACATGTCCTATTTTAATTGGAGCTAAAAGGGCCCACCTTTTCCTTTGATTTGACCTCATACTCAGCCATAAAGAAGAAAAAACTGGACCTTTTTGGATGCTAAAATCCTGCCTCGGTTTGCGTGCCGCCTCTCTGATTCCAGTTCTTTGCGTTTCTCTGCATCAGTCGGGGCCCGTTTTCAAAAGTAGGCAATATATATATCAAAACGCTCAGAATGAGACCCTGAGCTTGGTTCAGAGGTTGGTTTTGTTTTATTATAAGTTGCATGCAAAACGATAATTTTTAGACTAATTAATTGCGAATTAATCTATAATTGTCCAATTATGGATTACTCTTTGTTAATTAGTCTAACCTGCGTATTTCTCCCCCAATCTACATACTTCTACCAAGAATATATATATATATATATATATATATATATATATATATATATAGACACTAAATAATATATATTTATATAATTATTTAAATGTAATACTTACAAAATTCCAGTTAGAAATTCCAGGATGTCACAGAACTCGCTAAGCACGCTTACCACGCTAAGCGAGTTCATCCTTTGAGGATGAACACTCATCCTCTTGCTGAACTACCTGTGGCTAAGCGAGGCTGAATCACTAAGCCCAAGAAACTTAAACATTTTTTTTGATGATAGCCGTGCGCTAAGCCGAGCTTTTGTGGGCCAAGCGCGATTTGTTGCGGCATCCGCTGAGATAAGCGAGCTTCTCTCGCTAAGCTCCCAATACTTAGTGGAATTTTTGAAGAGTTGGTGCCGCTAAGCACAACCTTTAAGGAGCTTAGCGCATATCCTTGCGGCAGATGTTCAGCTTAGCGGGTGTTGTCCAGCTAAGCTAATTCTGCAGAAGCTAAATTTCTGCAACTTCTACTAAGTGGCTCATCATGTCGCTAAGTGGTAGTGTTTTTTTTTGTAAAGGCCAGCTAAGCGGACCATGTCTCACTAAGCAACCAGTGTTTTTTTCAGTTTTATTTTTTAGTTTTGATTTTGAATAACTTGAGTCCTCATCAACTGTTTGATTCCTTTGTCTGTAGATGGCTTCCAAAAAGAGAAAGAGTATTGGTACGAGGCCCACAACTCAGTATGACACAAGGAGATTCTCTTCCTTAGATGCTTGGACTAGATACACAGATAATGTTCTAGGGAGAAACATTTTACCTGAAAGGAAGGTAGAGCTCTATCACACTGAGCTAGATGACTTTAAGGATGAATTGGAGAGGCGTAATTTCCATAAACGCCTCACCAATTTAGTCAATGGGAGCATAGATCTGGCTTTGGTGAAAGAGTTATATGCAAATATATACAGTTCTGAGGACCGTCCACCAAAGCAGTCCAGAGTCAGAGATCATTTGGTGAAGATTGATGCTGATAGTCTCAACACATTACTGGAGACACCTATGGTATTAGTTGAGGGAGAGACTCTACCTGCATACTCCAGATATTACAGGTAGCCTACAAACTTCAGAGAGATAGAGGCTGCCTTATGCATACCTGGTCGAGGGTTCATCTTGAACTCTGAGGGCCATCTTGGGAAGTTTCTTAGGAAGGATTTGACTACAATAGCTTAGGTGTGGAGTGTCCTCTCATACTCCAACTTTGCCCCCACATCACATACCTTTGATCTGACAGTGGATAGAGCTAGGCTGATTTTTGGCCTAGCCTCTCACTTGGATATGAACATAGGAGCGTTGATCTCTAGCCAGATGACCTCTATAGCCCAGTCTAACACTTCTAGACTTGGGTTCCCTGCTCTGATCACCACATTATGTAGGGCTAGAAGGGTTGTCTCTGACAGCCTTACCTTTGAGCGCCTGAGCCCGGTCATTAACTTGGCCTACATTAGGAAGAACTGTTGGAATCCCGAGAATCTAACTGTTTCTATCCGAGGGGCTAGGAGGGCGAGGGCAAGGCCTGCTGAGCTTCCTTCTACTTCTACAGCTCCTACTCCAGCATCCACTTCAGCAGCCCCTTCTGTCCTAGCTCAGACAGACTCTCAGCGCTTTGAAGCCATGCTTTAGAGCATTCATCAGGGACAGATCATTTTACTACAAAGTTTATAGGTGGTGGCGCCTCCAGGATCTATTCCTTCAGTTGAGCAGTTCAAGGAGATGGTAGCCTGGCCCGGGACCCAACCTTCTCTTCATAGGGAAGATGAAGGTCCTACAGCCCAGGTACCTTAGCATATGGAGGATGAGTCATCTGAGGCCACCATCCCAGAGCCATTTGATATAGGAGAAGAGGCAAATGAGACATGGGTGAGATAGGTAGCTGCTGCCACTCTTGAGCGATCCCTTGAGGCTACTTCAGAGCCTTCTGCACTAGTGGTAAACCTACCCTCACCTCAGCTTGCAGCAGACCCCTCCACACCTCTTCTAGAGATGCTAGAGGACCCGACTCCACCAGTCCTAGCTATGGACACTTCTCCTCCAACTACTACAGTGCTTCAGCTGACAAATAAGGAGGATGGTCAGACACAAGACACCCAGGACCAGTCACAGGAATTTTGATTCCTGATGACACTTTTTGTTTTTTGGTTTATTATTATAATTATGGTTTTAGTACAATATTTCTTTTATGATTACATACACTGCTAGTTTTATTTATAAATAGTTAGTTTGCTCATCCTGAAGCATTTTGAACAGTTTAACTTGTTTTTGATGACATGGCAGTAAAACACTTTTATCTTTTTGTGAAAATTGGTGTATTTCTTTATTTTGAATTGAATGCATGATTGTGATGGAGTTTGTGTTCCTTTTCATGATTTTGAGCAAGTGTGTATGTTAGACAAAGAAAGAACAAGAATGTGAATTTGCAATTAGAATTATTAGTCAGTAGACAGATTGATTGTGAAAGAAAAGCTTGAACCAAAACCGGTGAGAGTGTGAACTTAAACTATGAGTGAACGACTAGCTGTGAGTAATAATCTTTGCATGAATCTCTGAATTTTGGAATGAAAAGTATAAATGAGAACATGATGAAGGCCATGATTTGTGTATACACAATCCTTTTGACCAAACAACTTACCTTGCAAAATAGTTGTACCCTTTGCTCCCTTTATAATCTGAATGATTTTGTCATAAATTGAACCCTGAACTTAAATAATTATCTCCTGATACCTTGCTTAGATTCTAGGAGAGAATATGGTTCAAGGCAAAATTTACTCCAAATTTGGGGGAGTAAAAAGTCAATTAAAAATGCAAAGAAAAAGGTAAAGCATCAACACACACAACAAATAAGTTGTATGTTATAAAAAAAAGAAGAAAGAAGAAAAGTGTGCTGATGTAACAAGGTCAAAAGCAAATGAAAGCGAAAAGCTAGTGAGCAAGCCAATTGTATTAAAAAGACCATTGGGATAGTCTAGGATTTGTGCTCTCTTAGAATCTAAACCTTTGAATCCTAGAAAAACCAATGAATTTTTGTAGCCAAGCCTCACTATAAGCCTGAGAAAGTCCTTCTGATTTTGTTTATACATTTCTGACTTTATGGCATTAGATGAAATTCAAAGATTGGACCTCTTGCTAGTTGTTATTAATGAATAGCTTAAACACTTGTGATTGAGTGAAACAGTAGCCGTGAAACTGTGGTTTAAGCTACTTTCCTTAATATCTGTCTTATGATTAGCTCCATCTAATTGTTCAGGTCACATTTTATTCTTCTCTTTGGATAACTGCATACCTTGTGAAAGACAAGTGATGAGGGCATTTAACCTCATTCTCTTATCATGCAATCAGTAACTTTTGTTGCATACACCTTTGTACATAGTCACTGCATGTTATTGTCACTTGAGGACAAGTTAGTTGTTCTCTTTTTGCTTGAGGACAAGAAAAACTATAAATTTGGGGGAGTTGTTAGTCGGTGAATAAGACTAACTTTTGTGTATATAATTTGTATAAATTGTATCAAACTCTTCTAATTTATGGTTATTTTGTAGTGTTATAAGTAGTTTCTGTTAAGTATAGGTAATAAATACTTAGTACTTCCATTTTGTGTGTTTAATAATCATTTTCTCTCAATTTCAGGTTAATTAGGCAAGCTTTGAAAAGTGTTGTTTTTCACCTTCTGCTAAGCCAATCTGCTGGCTTAGCGAACTTCCACTGAGCGCAACACTCATGGGCTAAGCGCGAGGAAGACTTTGGAAGAAGATGAGCTGTATAGGTTCGCTAAGCACACCGCTTCATCTCACTAAGCGCACCGCTTCAGTTCATCCGCTAAGCGAGAAAGGCACACTCTAAGCCGAAATTCACTAATGTGCACTAAGCGTTCCATAATTGCGCTAAGCGCACGAGCACGAACAAAGCCACCTATTTAAGCCTGAAATCAGATTTTAGAGAGGGAGTTTGGATTGGGATTCAGAGCTTTGCATGTCTAGGGTTTCTAGAGAGAGAAAGGTCCAAGTTCCAGAGAGTTTTGAGAGAATTTGTTGTGTGAGGATCTACAGAGACCAGAGCTTGAAGCAGGAGCCGGTTTGAGAGCTTGAGATGAATTTGTGAGTGATTGTGAGATCCTAGAGGTGAAGGAGACATCCTCACCACTTGTATTTTTGCAATCTTTCATCTTGTTCTTCTCTTTGTTGTAAAGAAGGCTTCCTGGTATGAAAAGCTAAATCCTCTGTTGGATCTTCCTTGTAGGTACCAGATGTAAATATATTTTTATTTATTTAATGATGTTTTGTGTGTTCTCTGTGCTATCTGCTTTTCACTCCAGTATGCCTTTACCTTGATCACGTAGATGCATGCTTTGTTAGGGTCATTCAACAGTGGAAACTGGTCTGACTCTAAAGTCCTTGATAGTATAGGGCTAAGTTGTCGTACTATCACGAGGAATCGGGGTACGATAAGTTAGTTGTGTATGTGTGCCTTAATGTGGTCCTGGTTGAGTTTAGTCTTACAAGAGGAATCTGCGGACGATGCTTGATCAGGATTAGGCTAAACTATCATGAGGAATCGGGGTTTAGTATCTCAGGAGACACCATAAGAACACATGAGCATTGTTAGATAGAGAATATCTTTTCACCATCAGGCACCTATTAGGAAGACCAACGTGTTTCTACTTGTTTTTACACATCATTTCTCTCGCGTGATTTTCTTTCTTTTTGCACAGATAGTTTATACACCTGTTCATATTCATACTTATCTTTACACACTAGACACTTATTTGCTGAAATAGCTTACCAAATAACACAAGTTTCCCGAGAGTTTGATACTCGGTTCTTACCGTTTTATACTACTTGTGCGATCCGGTGCACTTGCCGACCGTCGAACAGCCTCCTCATAGGTGTTACATGAGAAAATATGCTCTATCTTGAGCTCCCACTCCAAATATGCCTCTAGATCACTTTTGCCTTTAAAGGGAGGAATGCTGAGCTTGACTCCTTCAATTCAGTTTGGCCTTGGACCACCACCATTTCCTCCTCTCCTTTCTTCCTCATGACGTTCATGATTCTCTAATCTCTCAATTCTTTCATACAACTCCTCATTGTTCTCCCTCAATAGTCTTTGTATTTGAGCATTGAGAGCATCCAACAAGAATCTTTGTGCCCCATCCAATTGATGTTCACCACTACCTGACATATTCAAAATAAAAATAATAAGTTATAAAGAAAATAGAACCTCACCACACTCAAGTGTATCTCTCAAATATGGCTTTTCTTAAAAAACAATTGTACACTCTTGCCTTTTTCCACTCTAGAATTCTCCTTGAGTTCTAAAGCAATTCAAGATAAAGTTTACACAAAGTTCAACCACCAATTTGTGACAAGGAAAAGGCTTAGGGTTAGGCTAACAAAAGCTTAGAACAAGGACGAAAATTCCAGCAACTACACAATGGCATGAACCATTCAGCCCAAATAATTTTTTTTAAAATAAGTTTCTATTTTTTATTTAATAAGAAATTAATGGCCTAATTATTGTAATGGTTCAGCCTCAATAAAAAAAATAGCATGAACAAGGTAATATAAAATGGCAAGGAAGAAATTAGAAGGATGCTACCAAGAAATTTCAACCTAAGCACTCTTGAAAAACCCTTGAACCGGAGTTCTGATACCAAAATGATGTATACCCATTTGCACAAGGGTTGAAGATGGATCTTTAAAGGTTTTTCTTTCTTTTTTTTATAAAATTTATTGAATGAGAGAGAAAGTGACGAGTTTGTGAAGGGTTGAATGTAAGGTATTTGGTTCAAAGTTTGAATGTGTTTGGATGGAAAATGAAGATGATAACAATGGTGTTCAAGTGGGATTAAAGAATGAAGGTTTAGAAAGATGAAGAAGGAGAATGAAGAAGGGGGTTGGAAGAATCACTCTTCCGGAATTGGTGTCACACACAAGGTGGTGTTCTTTGATAAACCAATTTCTTGAATCACTCAAGTAACTAAGGAGATTCACTCTGAGACTTTAGAAGGTGATTAAAAACTCAAATTCAAGGTCTATTTTTTTATTAGAAAATGTGCAGCCTATAAATAGGAATGAGATCAAGTTGGTTACACAAGTGAAATGATCACCAATAACAACAATTGATGGTATCATTAAACCTAATTAAAACTAGAATTGATAACAACAATTGATGGTGTCATTATACCTAATTAAAACTAGAATTAAGACACATAAACATATGGAAAATTGTGAAACTCCTTGGTCAGCCAAGAGGCAGCCATAATCCTAGAGGTTTCACCTTATTAAACCTTAATTTCTTTAAATTAAAACAAGCCTATAGGTGGTGCAAATCCCAAGAGAATTGACAACCACTTTAACACAAGTTTGGGCCTTTATTTCAACTAACAAAATGCTAATAAAACCACTCAACAAAAGTGGCACCCTCTAATCTTCTTGGAACATGGTGCAATTAACAATCTGAAGCCACTCCACTTGTAACTTGGGTCTAAATTCAAATAGCATGGTTAACACTTGTTGAAGAGCTTCCTTGGCCTTCTTTGTTCTAGCCCTTGCCATAGGTCCTCCAAGTCCTTCTAAAGGTTACTTGCCCTTATTCTTTGCCTTGTCCTCATCAATATTAGAATAGGATTTCATAATTTGTTTGTCTTTGTATTTAGGGCTCCATAATTTAGGTAGGGTACCCTAGAAATATAGGATTTTTCAGCCCTTGTATTTTAGGGCACCTAGACTAGTTTTTGTATTATGGGTAGTTTTGTAATTTCACATGCACTAAGTGAATATTTGATGTGTGTGTTGGGAAATAAATTTAATTGAATTGGTAGAACCCCAATCCAATTAAATTTTAGAGGGGGAGGTGAGCATTTGCTTACTACATCCCATTGCCACATCATATAGTCACACTTTGTGCATGTCCTTCATGCTTTACATGCCTCCTGACACCTAAGCACACTTAGTGGAGAATCTTGGAATTGATCTTGGATTAGTGGGTTGAACCATAACTAAAATTCACTAATCATAATTAGTGAAATTTTGGCTCCAAAATTTGGCTCCACAAATTCAATTTCAAATTCAAGTGAAATTTGAATTGAAATTCAAATTTTCCTCCAATTTTGTGTGACACTTAGGCTATAAATAGAGGTCATGTGTGTGCATTTTTTTCAACTTTGATCATTTGAGAATTAAACTTCAAAGTTCAGACTTCTTTAGAGGTACTAAATTTCGTGCTATTCTCTTCCTCTCACTTTATTCATATTCTTCTACCTTCAAGCTCTTATCCATGGCTTCCTATGATGGTGGGCTTCTTCTAGACTCATCTTCTACTTGAAGTGGCATCTCCATTCATCTTTCTCCTTCTCCATTCCACTGCAATCAGACCTCAAGAAGCAAAGGAATCCATTGATGAAGAAGATTCAGGGCCTACAAGCTCCACATGGAGCTACATCATTTCCTTTCGACACTTCTTTGTCTCTCTCTAGAATTATCTCTCTATTCATCTATTGTCTCGAACCATAAGACCACAAAATTGTTGGTGTGTTATTGATCTATTTGGAGTTTCATTCATTCTTGCTAGTAAGTCAAGATTGTTGCACAAAAGGTACTTTTTTTCACCCATGTTTGAGTTTCTTCTTGATTACTTCATTGCATTTTTTTTAAAGTTAGGTCAATACACTCAAGTTGTCTAAGTTCATACCACTCTCCCTTGCTAGGCCAATAAAATCTAAAGACTGGCTCGAAAAAAGGCTTTATCCTATTTGGTTTTGTTTTAATATCCTATAATGCAGATTAATAATGTGAAAAATTAGAACCTTGTTCCTATATATCTTTTCCATTGACATTGGTACTTGTTTGGCCCGACTTTTTTAAACTTAAAATCTACTTTTAATTTAAAGTTAAAATGACGAGCTTTTAAAAAAAAGTAAAAGTTGTTTGTTAGATTATTTTTAGCTTAAAAGCTTCTTTTAAGTTAAAAATTGTTTGGTAAATTTTTAAAAGGCTTTAGTTTTACTTAAAACTAGTTATCTCCCTTAATGAAAAGAACATATTTAAAAATATCATGTAAAATTAGCTTAATTTATAAAAAATTATTTTGATAATAATAAAAGTATATAACTTTTTAAGAAAGTGAAATTACTTTAATTAGTAAATTTTGATTTAATAATGCTTCATAATAATAATAATAATAATAATAATAATAATAACTTACATCACAACTCGTGTACATAAAATGAAAAAAAAAAAAAAGACATTTTGTTGATACATCAATGAGTCTTTTGATATTGAGAACCTAAAAAAGGCATAAATTAAAGAAACAAAAAATTGATACACGGATAAAATTATATCTCGTCATATATGAAGGGTGAAAAAAGATGATGGAATTCCATAAACCAAGAGGGAGGATGAATTGGTTTTCAAACAAAAGCATACTTTTAAAAACAGAGTTGCGGAAAAAACTTTTCTAAACAAATCATATCACAAAATAAGTATGAACCCAATGTAATCAATACTTAATCAATCCTTCCTTACACGTGATTCTTCATTAACTTCCTTTCTTTCAAAATAATAAAACTTGAATCTTTTCAAATTTTGAATAAGTTGGTTAAACCTTGAATGATTGAAAGATATGAATCGAGAGACAAAGACATAATCTTTTATATTGGTTCACTCTCTATTTCTAGATAAGCTAATCCAGTTATCTAATCCACAACCTGAATTAGATTTCCACTATGCATCAAGAATCCTTACAAGAAATCACAAGCAATCTACAATTCACACCCCATAAAAAGAGACTAAGGCATCCAACATTAGGACCCTCTATGAATATAAGCCTAAGAGAACCTTACTCTTAGCCCAAACTAGAAAACCATGTTCTAGCATGCTACAAGAAATTGATGCATAAACACAAGACCGTGTAAAAACCATACACATGACAAAAGGCCAAGTAAGAGAGATACAACCTCACCAATCTTTCCACAAAAACATTGTTGGACTAAGAAGTTGATCTTCTTCTACTTAAAAGAAACAACTCACTTCTAAGAAAAGATCTTCCAAATCAAAAGATTAAGTAGTTGTGAGTTACTATAAAGCTCTTTTCTCTCTATCTTTTGTTCACCAATGAAGGTACAAAATTTTGTTCATTCTGAGGCTAAGAGGTAATTTTTGAGATGTATTGAGTATTCTCTAATAATCTCATGATGTGTAGATGTGAACACAAGTTGGTTATTTATAGAGAAAATGGTTATAACCGCCTGTAATGATTAAATCTATAAGGTAATCGATTATTTAATGAATTAATTGATTATATTATCTAAGTAATCAATTAAAGTGTTCATCCAACATCTGGAAAAAAAACTCAACAACAATGTAATCGATTAGATGACCTAAGTAATCGATTAAAGAGTTTCTTGTTTACCACTGAACAACTTAAACAAGAGAGAAGTAATCGATTAATCCATCTGGTAATCGATTAAACTAGAGACTCCTGAAAAAACAGTCATTGTCTCAAACAACAATGTAATTGATTAAAGTACTACATTAATCAATTAAACCGATACGAGACATAACTCTTTAAGCTTTAGATAACTTGTTGTAATCGATTACGACAACTTTGTAATCAATTAAAATAGAGAGTTTTTTCTTTTGAAGAAATTTTTCTAACTTAGAAAATTTCCTTCACACACACTATGATGATGCACAATGCAAAACATATATCAAATGTACTAAGATGCAACAACCAAGTTAACAACCAATATAAATGTCACTCAAGGGAGTTAGGCATGTAAAAGCCAAAACATCTTCTAAAGCTTCTTCAAACTTTTTCTTGAGCTTCAAGCTTTAGCATTAGATTGTTCCATGCTTCTCATTTTGATGCTCCCCTTATCTCTAACAATCTCCCCCTTTTTGGCTTTGATGATGCCAACCTTTAACTATGACATTGAGTGCATTGGAGAGTATTGAGATGGATTGGAAACATGATCTTATTAACACTTAATAAAGGATTAATTCATCATGATTGATGCAACCCTACCCCCCAAGGGCATTGGATAGAAGACTCCAAGAAGATTGGGCCAGACAGGCAAGAGAAGGCCCTAGGGTTCTTATGAGCTTTAGGGTAGATTTTGGGCCCATGGGCTAAGTATGAGCCCACTTATCTTTGTACATATTAGATTAGGATTTCATTATTTTTGGGCCTTGTATTTAGGGTTCTATAATGTAGGTAGGGTATCCCAGAAATGTAAGATTTTTCAGCCCTTGTATTTTAGGGCACCTAGACTACTTTTTGTATTAGGGGTAGTTTTGTAATTTCACATGCATTAAGTGAATATTTGATGTGTGTGTTGAGAAATAAATTTAATTGAATTGAAAGAAGCCCAATCCAATTAAATTTTAGAGGGGGAGGTGAGCATTTGCTTGCTACACCCCATTGTCATATCATATAATCACACTTTGTGCATGTCCTTCATGTTTTACATGCCTCATGACACCTAAGCACACTTAGTGGAGAATCTTGGACTTGATCTTGGATTAGTGGGCTGAATCATAGCTAAAATTCACTAATCATAATTAGTGAAATTTTGCCTCTAAAATTTGGCTCCACAAATTCAATTTCAAATTCAAGTGAAATTTGAATAGAAATTCAAATTTCCCTCCAATTTTGTGTGACACTTAGGCTATAAATAGAGGCCACGTGTGTGCATTTTTTCAACTTTGATCATTTGAGAATTACATTTCAAAGTTCAGACCTCAATTGAGGCACAAAATTTCGTGCTCCTTCTCTTTCTCTCCCTCCACTCATCTTCTTCTTCCTTCAAGCTTTTATCCATGGCTTCCTATGGTGGTAAGCTTCTTCTTGACTCATCTTCTCCTTGAAGTGGCATCTCCAATCATCTTTCTTCCTTCTCCATTCCACTGCCATGATCTTCAAGAAGCAAAGGACTCCATTGATGAAGAAGATTCAAGGCCTACAAGCTCCACATGGAGCTACATCAATCATCATATAGATAATCTTGTAAAATGCAATGCTCAGCATGTTGTGCTATATGTATGCAATGCAATGTCTTTTTCTTCTTATATGGAATGCAGTATACAAATTGCAATGTCTTCTTCTCCCCCTTTGGACATTAACAAGACCAAAAAGTTAAGTAGACACAAAACAAACACATAGATAAACTAAGAAATAGAACATATTTCATTAATCGTTTGAAACAATACATAAGCCTTTTAATCATAAGACAAACAAACTTAAACATTATCAAATAGAGATTGAAAGAACTCAACAAAAAAAACTAGACATACCATCACACAACAATAACAAGCAATGAACATATCTAAGCCTCATCCTCATTCGAGTTTAGGAAATTACTAAGGGATAGCCTAGTTTCTATGTTCTCAAGCCTAGTGGTTATGTTCTCTAAAGAGTTGTGAACTTCGGCTTGATGATCTTGATTGAGATGAAGGATAACATCCATCTTTTAAATCATAAGGGACTCAAAAGGGTTCCATTTAGGAGTTGGCTCTTGCTAAGTTTCTTTTTCAACTTCTTCTTCCATCATATCAACATCCGCTATTGTTTGTTGTTCTCCTGCCATGATCCACTCATGATCAACATATGTCATACCAAGCTTCTTGAGATGCCTTTTAGTCATCTCATTCGAGGCTTTGGTAAAGTTTACGGTCTCATTATAAACATCAATATTGAAAAAAGCAATGTATCTTGAGGTCAAGACTATGGAAATTCATAATCCACCAGTTAATGGCTTTTCAACATGATATCTTCAATCGACAGTACCCAATTCATTTGAATACCTGATTTGAACCCATATATGATTTACAAGTCATTGTCCGTGACTTGAGCATGATTGCTGGATCTTGGTGCTAGAATATACGTAATGATATAAACCAACATTTTGTCTTCAGCTATCAGACCACCAACACCTAGTCTGTTCCTCAATGCTCTTGCAGGATTAAGAAGCTCACTTATGTACGTCTGTATTTTGTTGTAGCCATCCATAGATTCCTCACACTTGTGGACTCCACCCATGTCTATACCTGCTACTACTTTCCAAACTACAGCATCAATCACCATCTCTACGCCATTGATGGTAGAGTACAAGTTACCTTCCATATAAGCTTTGGCACATGTGTAGAAGACCTATACCAACTCAAGGTAGAAGGTTCCCTTCATCTGCACCAATGTAGATAGATCATGTGCTTCAAGCAAGTTGGGGAAGTTGAATCCCTATTGAGAAAACCATTCCAAGTTCAGAAACTTTGGAATCCTCACATTCTTCATGACATTTTGAAGCCAATCTTCTTGTTCTTGTCCTTGAACCAAGTACCCAACCTATTGAGAGCTGCTTGAGAGAACTCTCATTGCTTTCTCTTCGAAGACTTTGCTTTCTTCTATGCTCTAGTTGGGTTACTGGCCATAGTTTCAAAAGAGAAGTTCGAGATTGGAAGAGAGGTTGGGGTTTAGAAGAGATAACTCAGAGATGGTTGGAGGTGCGATTGAAATGGGGCTTTGGGTTGACTTTTATAGAGGGAAAGTAACGTTCTAGTTGGCTATGGTAGGTTAGAGGAGTAAATGCTAGAGTAATGGAGGTTTTGATAAGGTGAAGATGAATAAATGTAACGAATTACACACAACAAACACACAAGTAATCGATTAAAATTACATAGTAATCGATTAAACTGACCCTCATTTTCATTGTAATCGATTAAAATGTTATGTAATCAATTAAAACAAAATGAAATCCATATAAAGCTCAAACATATAGGCATGTAATCGATTAAAATAGAAACTTTTAAACATAAGCTCCATAGACACGAAAAATGGTAATCGATTAACGTAGGAAAGCTCAGTTTGCAATTTCATACATTCAACAGGGCGATCCTTTTTGAAATTTTCAAACTCTGCTAGCAAAAACTTGTAATCATCCATGTTAAAGGAATTAGAGGTATAATCACAAGTAATGGCTTTACACTCTGAAACAAGCTTTTCATTTTCTTGCTTCATTTTGTTTAGCTCTTCTTGTGTTGAATTATTGTCATGCAACTTTAGTTCACTCTTCAGCATTTTGTTTAACACAGGCAGCCTTTGAGCTTCCTCATTAAATGCTTCTGAAAGTTCTTCAAAATCAAAATTTACCTCAATTTCTTCACTTGTTGACGGATCATTCATGGATTTTTCCATTAAGCACACATTAGCAATTTCTTCATCACTTAAAGAGTTGCAAGGTGTTGATGCACTATCTTCCCATGCTATGTAGGCTTTCTTTTATTTTCTATCCTTCTTCCCTTTTATTTTCACCATCATGTTTTCTAAGGTAGATAGGACACTCAGATTTAATGTGGCATTGCTTACCACATTCAAAACATGTGTAGCTGTTGTTGTTGGAGTTGTCAACCTTCTTGGAGGATTTGAAGAATTTTTTGTCCTTTGATTTCCTGAGAAATTTTCCAAATTTTCTTAACGTCAAGTTGAAGTTTTCAGCATCTTCCTCACTGTTGGAACTGTCTTGATATTCTTCCCTTGATGAGTTGACTTTTATTGTTATTCCTTTCCTTTTATTTTTTGTTTCTTATGCATAAGATTGTTGAGTCAATTCATGTTCATAGGATATCAATTTATCGAAGAGAGCTTCCATCGTCATTGTAGCTAGATTCTTGGATTCCTTGATTGTTGTAATCTTTGGCTCCCAAGTTCTTGTGAGACAATTTAAGATCTTGATGTTCAGTTCTTCATCTTCAAACATTTTTCATAGACCAAGGATATGGTTCACAATGTGAGTGAATCTTGTTTGAAGTTTTGAAATGGTTTCCTCATTCTTCATTTGAAATGTTTCATATTCAGATACAAGAGTATGCTTCATTGCTCTTCTCACATTCGTTGTGCCTTCATGAGTGACTTCAACCATATTCTAGATTTCCTTTGCACTTTTGCACCTTGAAGTATGAAGAGATCATCAGAAGATAAACCAGAAGTTAGAATATTTTTTGCTTTTTGTTCATCTTGCACTTTTCTTTTCCCATCATCTCTTATTTCATCCCATTCTTTAGGTATTAATTCACCATTCATTTCTTTAGTAGGAATGAAAGGACCTTTAATGATGACATTCCATGCACCAAGATCAATTGATTGAATAAAGATTTTCATTCTTTTTTTCCAAAAAGAAAATGTTCACCCTCAAACAAAGAAGGTCGATTCAAAGATGCATCCTCTTTGAAAGTGATTTGTTTTGAGCCCATCTTGTTAGAAAACCTATGATCTTGAGTATCTTTCAAGACTTAGCTCTAATACCAATTGAAAAAAGATGATGGAACTCAAACCAAGAGGGGGGAGGGGGAGGGAATTGGTTTTCAAATAAAATCGTACTTTTAAAAATAGAGTTGTGGAAAAAACTTTTCTAAACGGATCGTATCACAAAACAAATATGAATTCAATGTAATCAACACTTAATCAATTCTTCCTTACACATGATCCTTCATTAACTTTCTTTCTTTCAAAATCATAAAACTTGAATCTTTCCAAACCTTGAATAAAACTTGAATGAGTTGATTAAACCTTGAATGAGTGAAAGATATGAATCAAGAGACAGAGACACAATCTTTTATACTAGCTCACTCTCTATTTCTAGAAAAGCTAATCCAATTATCTAATCCACGACCTAAATTAGATTTCCACAATGCATCAATAATCCTTACAAGCAATCTACAATTCTCGCCCTGAAAAAAGAGACTAAGGCATCCAACATTAGGACCATTTGTGAATATAAGCCTAAGAGAACCCTACTCTTAGCTCAAACTAGAAAACCTTATTCTAGCATGCTGTAAGAAATTCACGCATAAGCACAAGTCCATGTAAAAACCATACACATGCCAAAAGACCAAGTAGAAGAGATACAACTTCACCAATTTTTCCACAAAAACCTTGCTGGATTGAGAAGTTGATCTTCTTCTACTCAAAAGAAACAACTCACTTCCAAGAAAAGATCTTCCAAATCAAAAGATTAAGAAATTGTGAGTTACTATAAAGCTCTTTTCTCTCTATCTCTTGTTCACCAATGAAAGTACAAAATCTTGCTCATTCTGAGGCTAATAAGTTATTTTCGGGATGTATTGAGTATTCTCTAATGATCTCATGATGTGTAGATGTGAACACAAGCTAGTTATTTATAGAGAAAAAAATTATAACCGCCTGTAATTGATTAAATTTATAAGGTAATTTATTATTTCAATGAAGTAATTGACTATATTATCTAAGTAATCAATTAAAGTGTTCATCTAACATCTGGAAAATAACTCAAGAACAATGTAATCGATTAGATGACCTAAGTAATCGATTAAAGTGTTCTTGTTCAACTTTGAACAACTTAAACAAGAGAGAAATAATCAATTAATCCATATGGTAATTAATTAAAGCAGAGACTCTTGAAAAAAATAGTCATTGTCTCAAATAACAGCACAATCATTTAAAGTACTACCGTAATTGATTAAATCGATATGAGACTTAACTGTTTAAGCTTCAGACAGCTTGTTGTAATCGATTACGACAACTCTGTAATCGATTAAAACTTAGTTTTTGCCTCTGAAGAAAATTTTATAACTTGGAAAATTTCCTTCACATACACTATGATGATGCACAATGCAAAATAGATATCAAATGTACTAAGATGCAACAACCAAGTTAACAACTAATACAAATGCCACTCAAGGGAGTTGGACATGTAAAAGCCAAAACATCTTTTAAAGCTCCTTCAAATTTTTCGTTGAACTTTAAGCTTTAGCCTTAGGTTGTTCCATGTTGCTCATGTTACTACTCCCCCTATCTTTAGCAAGGGATTCACTAAAAAGCTCTGCACAAGCTAGTAATAAGCTACTTCAATTGACGTTATTTATAAGCTCCTTATTTTTATTATTTACTCTTAAGAAATAAGCTACTTATATATATATATATATATATATATATATATATATATATATATATATATATATATATATTTAAGAGCTTATATGCATTATTGTTTGGCCTAGCTTTTTATTTTAAGGAGAAAAAAAGTTGATAGTAAGTTGTTGGGCTAAACATCACCTTAGAGCAGTCAAAATGGGTCAAAACCTATGGGCCAACCCATCCCATCCCAATTTTTGGCTTAGTTGGGTTGGTAAAATGTAGCTCATTCTATTTATGCAAAAAACTAACCCGATCTACCTAGTACCCGACCCTTTGGGTTGAACCCGTAGTGGGCCAGGTTGACCTTCAAGTTAGAGCTTCACATTACATGTTTTGGTCATGTTTCTATATAGTGATTTAATTTTGTACTAATATGCTTTCTAATTTGATATCATATGCATATGCTTGTTTTCTAACTTTAACTTTCAATTTGAATGACCATCATCATTGTTAATTATGAATTAGGTTAATATTGATTTTGTTATTGTAGCTATAAAATTCATCTGACTTTAACTAGCCTTACTAGCAATAAACTAGCTTAACTGTAAATAAAAATTCTAACAATAGTTATGACGTGTTTTAATAAGAGATACAAACCAAATATAATTATATCTAAAATAAAAACTTTTGTGTTTTTTCGACATTTCTTTTCATTCTTTACAACATTTTCATCTTTAGACTTACAACTAGCTTTGCTGCCATCTTTAGACTTGTTGGTCTTCATGCATATCCGTTTTTTTATTTACTCCAAGATATTTCTCCTTTGCTAGAAATTAAAAGTAAAAAATGAAATATTAAACAAAGAAGGAAATAGATAGCAATTCATGTCATTCACTAACCTTTTAAAAAGAAGAATACCTTATCCTTTCTTTTTAAAATTTCCAACATTTGTTTTTCTTTTCCTTTTAGGCGACCCAGTATAATCGTCTAAAAATGTGAACTAATGAGGCCAAGCTCAATTGGAAATGAAAAATTTGTTTTTCTTTTATTTGGTGATTGAGCTTTGTAGTTGTGTATTTATGTTCACCTTTTGAGTTTGGCCTTGTTTAGTCTACATTTTCATGAGTATATCAGGTCACCTAAAAAGAGAAGGAAAACAAGTATCGACAAATTTAAAAAGGAATGAAAAATGTTTCTACTTTTAAAAGGTTTGTTAATGACATGAATCGCTTTTTGTTTCATTCTTTGTTTGATGTTTCATTTTTTTACTTTAATTTATAGAAATGGAGAAGCCTCTTAGAGTAAAACAAAAAGGGTATCCATGAAGTCTAACAAGTCTAAAGATGGTAGCAAAATTAGTTGTAAGTCTAAAGATGAAATGTGGCAAAGAATAGAAAGAAAATTGACGAAACTAAGAGTTCATATTTTAGTTGGTGATCATTAGGAATATATATATATATATATATATATATATATATATATATATATATATATATACACCTAAAATATTTTACATTATTAATTTCATAAATCATGTTTTTAAGTAATAAAATAGTACATATAAGTTAAATATAACTAAAAATAAGTATTAAGGTATGATTTAATTAATTTTGTGTGTATATTAATATATAAGTAAAATAATATTTTTATATATTTATACATTTAATATACCACATTTAAAAATGTATATATTTAATATATATATGTATATATATATATATATATATATATATATATATATATATATATATATATATTATCGTTACATTGGTTAATTTTAATAAACATAGTATATAGAATAAATGAAATAATTAATGTTATATAAAAATATTTTTTATATACCATTAATTATGTCTTTTATTCTATATACTATGTTTATTAAAATTAACCAATGTAATGATAATATATATATATTCACTTAAAAATTTATATGTATAATATGCATACATTATCATTACATTCATTAACTTCAATAAATATACTATATAGAATAAATACAATAATTAATGCTATAAAAAATCATCATTTTATTTATATATTTATACACACTAAATTAATTAAATCTTAGTTTAGTACGTCTTTCTAGTGATATTAAAGTGTCTTGGGGTTGGATTTAAGGTGTTTGTGATGGGATAACTGTATTATCTCACATTATTTGTAATACATGCATCTCATGTTTTGGTAAGAATGATCTTTTGAATAGAATGATCTAATTATATCATAATGTGTGTGGCCAAGGTTATTAAAATTGAGAGTCTACGTAGACTCGTGAGAGCTTTGTAGACTCGACTCTTAGAATCGTAAGAGTTTATTTCATAAAAAAACCTATGAATAATAAGTAAATATATTCAAAATACATCATTTTGCAAACAAAATGATAATAAGTTCATAGTTCATACTATTAGTCTATTACAAAACACAAGTTCTCAAAATTAAAACATTTAAATAAGTAAAAAAAACCACAAATGTATTCAAAGAACCATGCAACATATCGACCATACCTAATAGAACACCACCATCAATTTGAGGGGAAAAAATCATTACAAAGATTGATTTTTTTTAAAATAGAAGACAATGTCAAAAGGGCACAAATTACTCAATACAGGGCTTAGAACTCAGATGACTTGATTTTTGTGATGTATAACTTGAAGTTGAAAAGTAAACAAAATAGAAAAAGTATTGCTCTTCCATTTGATGAGATTGAGTCTAACGATGAATGGGTAACTGAAAAGGGATATAATGATGAGGATGTGCAACCTCAGGTGAAGGTGATGGTGGCAATGTTGAATTAGTGGGAGATGTTGGAGGAAGTTCAAATGATCCAATTGTAGAATCTTTTGATCTAGATAATTTAATTTTGGTGGAACCTAATGATGATGCACAATCTGAGGAAGACCTTGATGATGATGGAGATGGTGATGAAAGTGACGATATTCATGGAGATGATCCTATTAGAGGATTGGACATGGTTCTTTGAAGACATTTGTGGGTTTTTTAGTTATTTAAATGTTTTAATTTTGAAAACTTATGTTTTGTAATCATGGTTGTCAAACTCTAGAGTGAACTCATAGACTCTTACGAGTTTACATGAGTTTGCTACGAGTCCACCAAGTCTTCTTCGAGTTTGTTAAAAAATGGGTTTGCTTTAACTCGCATGAACCAAGTAGAGTCATAAACTCGTAAGAGTCTATGAGTTCACTCTAGAGTTTGACAACCATGTGTGTGACAAATCATACATTGAAAGAAACAATACTTAACACTGAGTTACAAAGCTTGAATTGATAATAATAGTAAATATCTACAAAAGAAAATTATAAATAAAAGTAAAAATGAAAAGGAATTTAAAATCACACATTCAAACACATCAATGGATTCAAATTTGAGATATTAAATAATTAGAAACCCCAATTAAAACTTTAACATGTTTATGTTGAACATATATACACAAGGGAGAAATAAAACTTAATAATAAAATCAAATCATGGTTTCACATTTAAAGACATGACATATACGGAGATTAACTAAACTAAACATGCAAAAGAAAAAGCTAAAGAAATTGATGTCCTCATTGTTAAGGAAATAACTAAAGAATGGAAAAAATAGAATAAGTAAACAAACATAAAATATGACAAATAAGTATGAGAAGTGGCATGGACTTAAGTGTTTTACCTACCATTTAAATAAATATTTTGAATCCAATTATGAAGAAACCAGAATGATAGGGAGAAAAAGAAAAGGAAAAACACATTTTTAAAACAATCTTTGCTTGGTAGTGGGAGTGAGTGAAACTATAGATAAATCAATGACACATCAATAGTTTTATGGTATTATGGTTGAAAACAAAATATGAGAGGAGAAAAAACTTTTAAAAAACCAAAACAATTGTAATGACAAGAGGAACCAACAATAATACACTAGAGTATTCAAAACTTATGGTTAGAAAAATGATATTTTATATAGAGTAGTCAAAACTTATTTATTTTTATTTTTCCAAGAAGTGATTCTCGATAACCTTATTCAAACAAGCCAAAAATGTGCTATTTGATTTGGCCGGATTTGGTTTTCATAATAGGAACCAAGAAAATAAATCAAACTACAAAAAAATGCAATTCTTTTTATTTTTGGTTGGAGTAGTTGAAAGAAAAAAGTAGTTGAAATTTTAGGGGATCCTTATAAAATACCATTAACCTCCAAGAAGACATTACGTTAGATCATCAAGAAGAGTTTTAGGAATACCTGGATCCATAATAATTGATCATACAAACGCAATGAAATTTGAATCAGTAGGTGATTTCTGATCTATGTACTCTTCTTAGGATCTATTACGAAACGAATAACCAGCTAACAGTGTAACTAGTGGCTTCATGGTTCTTCCTCAACTAGAACCTCTTTATTCCTTATTAAGACCTTCGTAACTCTTCAGATAGGGAGAATAGAAACTATATGTGACGACTCGGTATATTGAGGACCATAGTCTTCTTATAGTGTGTTAACCTAATAGGATTTCCATTATCCCCTAATGAACCAACACTGACATCTGCTCATTTAAGTCCATATCATCTTATTTAGTTATCTAACGGGATCACTTAATTTGATCACATAAAATAAAACCCACTAATGATAAATAGATAGTATATTTGTCTTATAATATTAGCCTACATTAATTGTTGGAATAGAAAATTCCAACAACCTCCCACTTGGGCTACATATTGTAACAATTATATAAAAAATCCTTAAGCGTGCATTTGTATGCTATTTACCTTTAGACTTTCACCTTAACAACCTGGTCCATCTCATGTATCAATAATGGAATCACCGCGTCTTTCATCACTATAACAAATGTAACTAGACCCCAATGACCACCACATCAATACACTTAATGACATAGATCAATATGGATAAGCAGCATGGAAATTACATGCAATGTGATCTTAATCATGCCTATTTCCAATTGGTCCAAACTTTATTCTTTATAGAGATCAATCCAAACACAACATAAATATTGCAAACAAAGCAAGCTTATAATGAAATTATAAACTTCAACTTTATTTTTGCAGAAAATCGAAACAACAAAATGTTTGTAAACCTTAAGATATAGAACATAAGTAAGACTCCCACTAAGCTAAGGTACTATCAAGAATTAAACCCATATTATCAATGTGCTCATGAAAAACTTTAAGTGTCATACCATTAGTAAGTGGATCAGCTAGCATCAAATGAGTTCCTATATGTTATATACAAATCTGTATTTTTTTGAATTCTTTATTTAACAACAAAATACTTTATTTCAACAAACTTTTACTTGGTTGAATCCTTAATAATACCACTAAGATATTGTTCCAATAAACACCCGATGACTACTTAATGTTGGCAACAACAGGCAAGCCTATTACAATAATTTAGCAATAATAAATTCTAGTATGATGTCTCATAGCAAAATATTAACTCCACCAACACGGTTAAATGAGGATCCTTATATGGAGTGATTGCTATTAAGACATTCCAAAAAAATCAAAGTCAGAATATCCAATGATCTCTAAATTTCTAGACTTTCGATATGAAAACATGCAGTTTCTTGTTCTCTTCAATTAACGCATAATGCTCTTTACTAATTTCTAGTGTTGCATACCAAGATTACTCATATATCACCTTAGGACTCCTTTTTCAAACTCCTAAATTTTATACATGCAGATTTGGGATTCACATTATATGAGTAATTTAAACCGTAGTAGTACCAACAACAACAATTAAAGAAGAGAAAATAAACATACAATGCAAAAATAATCTTATGGTAAATTTCAAGACCCTAACAAGATACCTAGCGCATCATTAATCCTCGATCTTTGGATTGAAAAAGACTAACTGCAAGTGGTACTCTCAACGCATTGATCAAACATTGGTGATAAGTCTTGTCAAACAAAGGTTGTCTTTGGACACTCCATTACTCGCATGGAAAACTTATATGATGATTACTCCGGTCAAATAATGATTGTCTTTGAACATTTCATTATTCACATGGAAAATCACACTATTTATAATCACCACATGTTTACCATTGCAAGCATGTAATTATTCTACCAAATTGTGTCTTCATTTGGGCCAAGCACAATTCGCATGAATAATTCCATGCAACATCCATGTAAATTCAATCAAATCAACTTACGCAATAGAGGTTACTTTGGCAACATCTTGTTTCAATCAATTTAACCAAAAAAATACAAGACAATTTAATAAAATAAATGGGAGGTCTTAAAATTACACAACTTTAATATTTGCATGTTCTGTTATATAAAAATATATATAACAGAACATGCAAATATTTTGCGGAACAGATCCATCACATGATACCTAACACAACATTAATTTCTAGAGAAATTAATTTGTAATTGGTACTTTCAATGCAATGATCAAATATTGACAATAAATTTTGCCAAATAATAGCATTTCTTTGGACCAACTATTATTAACATGAAAACACTTTATAATAGTCACACATTTATCATCACAGGTATAAAATATTATTTGGCCAAATTGAGTCTTCCTTTGGGCCGAACACAATTCGCATAAATAATTTTATACAAAAATCAATGTAATTTTAATCAAATCAATTTTTACAATAGAGATTACTTTACAGTATATCGTGTCAATCAATTTAATTAAAAAAATCACTAGACATGCAAATAAATGGGAAGGATTTGCTACTGCTAAATTAACTTCAATCATGATAGCAAAAAAAATATAAAACATTAATTACGACAAGTAAATATCATATCTTTAAATTATATTTAATGTTATCATTGATTTATAGTTAAAATACCCCAAGTAAATATTACATCTTTTATTTGTTTCTTTTGCTGAGAGCACCTTTAGTTTTCCTTTTTTTATTATGAGAGGTCAAGCTTAAATGAGTATTTTCAGATCTGTCTTTCTTTTTGCTCTCTTCTTCTTGCACACAATGAGGTGTAAACTCATTGATGGACCATTTGTCCTTCTGAGTGTTATAACTCACTTTGAATTGCCCAAAGTGTGTAGAAAGTGAGATCAAAACTAAATACACGAGCAGGTCTTCACCAAGCTCTAGCTTAAGTGCTTTCAGTTTTGATGCCAAGTTAGACATTTTCATTGTGTACTCCCTTATATAACTTTCCCCCCTCTTTTTTAACAAAAAAAATAACATAAAAAAAACAAAAACTGCATGCACAAAAACTTCCCTATATATATTATGAACATTAGCCATGAAGAGAAGTGATTCACAAATCCAAATAACGATTCCAAAAAAACAAAATACACCCGAATTTAAATCAAATATCCAATTTACCAACAATTAATATGTGTTGTTCCAAAAAAATGGGTTAATATAACCAAAGCAATCCATGTATAATTGGAATCAAATAACTTTAAATCCAAATAATCTAACAGTAATGGTGGCTCTGATACCACTTGTTGGAATTTTGGGGGATCCTTATAAAATACCAATAACCACCAAGAACATATTACATTAGATTAACAAGAAGAGTTTTAGGAATACCTAGATCTATAATAATTGATCAAACAAATGCAGCAGAATCTGAATCTGTATGTGATTTTTGATTTATGTACTCTTCTTAGGATCTATTACGGAATGGATAACCGGTGGCTTCATGGTTCATCCTCAATCAGAAAATCTTTATGTTGGATCGAGTGGCCTCAGAATAATTAAGAAGGGGGGGTTGAATTAATTATTCCTAAAACTTTACCAATAAAAAATTACTCTTTTAAGGCTATTACTTATGTTGTTAAGAGAATATAGAGTAGAAGAGAAACTTAACAGAAAGTAAAAGCGGAAATTAAATGCACATCGGAAAGTAAAAGAATAGGAAAGAAGGAAACAAACACACAAGGATTTTTATACTGGTTCAGCACAAACCCATGCCTACCTCCAGTCCCCAAGCGACCTGCGGTCCTTGAGATTTCTTTCATGCTTGTAAAAATCCTTCTACAAGCAAAGATCCACAAGGGATGTACCCTCCCTTGTTCTCTTTGAACCTAGTAGATGTACCCTCCACTAGAACTGATCCACAAGAGATGTACCCTCTCTTGTTCTCAGTCAAACCCAAGTAGATGTACCCTCTACTTGTACCACAAAGGATGTACCCTCCAATGTGTTAAGACAAAGATCTCAGGCTGTTACACCTTTGATACTTTGTGAATGGGGATACAATAGAATTCTCAGGGGGTTAAACCTTTGAACGCTTTTGTATTATGGAATGAGAAGAATCAAAAGAATTCTCAGACTGTGTCGTTTTGAATTCTTTGACAAGGGAAAAAGGAGACACAAAAGAATCCAGGCGGTTAGTCCTTCCTTCTTTTGGAAAAGGGAGAAGAGAGACACAAAAAGAATTCAGGCGATTAGTCCTTGGTGAATTCTTTTTGGCAAAGGGAGAAGAGAATGAAAAGGATGAATAGCACAAGTTTTCAAGGTTTAGAAAACCAGAAAACTTCAGAAAACTTTTGGTACAAAGAAGAAGAAGAAGTTCAAAGAGATTCAAGGCTTGTAAAGGCTTGTAAGAGATTGTTAGAAAGACTTGGAATAATTGAATTCAAAATGCAAAACAAAGCCTTGCTTTTATAGACTCTTCATGTCTGGTCAAGAAAGCCATTCAGAAGAGTTATATCTTTTAGAAAAGCTTAAAAACCATTTAAAAGAGTCAAAACCTTTTTGAAGAGTTACATCTTTAGATTTTTCAGAAACAAACACTGGTAATCGATTACCAAATATGTGTAATCGATTACACAAAGCTTTTGAATGAAACAATATGACTCTTCACATTTAAATTTGAATTTTAACATTCAAGGGCACTGGTAATCGATTACCAAAACATTGTAATCGATTACAGCTTTTTGAAAATATTTTGAACGTTGTAAATTCAGTTTGAAAACATTTTCAAACTTATTTTACTACTGGTAATCGATTACAACAATATGGTAATCGATTACCAGAGAATAAAAACTCTTTGGTAAAGGTTTTGTCAAAAACTCATGTGCTATTCAAAGTTTTGAAAAACTTTTTAATACTTATCTTGATTGAGTCTTTTCTTCATTCTTGAATCTTGAGTCTTGAATCTTGATCTTGATTCTTGAGATCTTGAATCTTGATTCTTGTTTGTAGGCTTTCTTCTTGAGTCTTGAATTCTTCTTGATTCTTGAACTCTTTGACTTGTTCTAGATTTTCTTGAGATGGATGTTCTTTGATTCTCTTGAGCTTTTTGTCATCATCTTTTTTTGTCATCATTGTTATCATCAAAACACCTTTGAATCATTGTTGATTCATCATGAAGCTTTGCTTCCACAATGTCCCCCTTTTTGATGATGACAACTTCTGAAATCAAGAAACACACATACACTTTTTCCTAGTCGATCACTCTTATAAATGCTCCCCCTTTGTTTTTGAATTTATGCTTATCTTAAAAATAAGTTGATTACTCATGTGAATTCTTGATTTAATCTCATTTCTCTCCCCCTTTGGCATCAACAAAAAGCCAAAGTGCGTATCAAATAAATTTAATTTAAACATCCATACAATGTTCATAAAAAATATCAACCAAATCATGAAGCAAGAAGCAAGAACCATGAAACCATGAAGCAAACAATCGTGCATAGATAAATTATAAACTCCACATAGTCAAATAACATACTTAATAATTGTTCAAATATACCATGCAAATAGGGAAATAGTAAATTGTTCAAATAGTATAATAATATAGCCAAAATACAAGGCTGAAAATCAAAGTACTAATATTAAAATATAAGTCTAAGATGATGGTGGCGGCGGTGGTGGAAGATCAAAGCTTGACCGGATGTAAGATACATCGTCTTCAACCTTAGTCATTCTTGACTCCATTTCATTGAAGCGCGCATATCCACTTGCAGTTCCAAAGTATCAAACCTCTCACCAACAAAGGTTTGAAGACCATCAAACCTTTCCAAAATCTTAGAAAGAAGAGATGAATCTTCTCCCTCATGTCCTTCTTCACCAATGCTTCTAGCACACTTCTTTACCCATGTTCCATTATGCTCCTTAATATAACCAAAGGATGCTATGACTGAAGCGCCTATAAGGAATGATCTCTTGATTGGAACATAGGGTTCAAAATCAAGAGGGATGTTGAAATGTTGAAGGAAGAGAGTAACAAGGTGAGGATAAGGCAATGGGGCATTCAATCGCAATGCCTTATGCATGCGATATCTAACAAGATGTGACCAATCAATTTGTAAACCTTTATGAAAGGCCGACATGACAATGAGATCTTCTTCAGAAACCTGGGCAAGGTTTGAAGATCTAGGAAGCAAAATGCGAACTATAAGGTAATGGAGGATGCGGCTTTCAAAAGCCAATGAACCGGCAATAAGTCTTCCGGTCATATCCGCTTGGTTGGTGCAAACCAACCGGCGGGCATCATGCACAGAGAAATCGAATTTCCATTCATCAATCAGTGCACCCTCAAAAGGCACACCTTCACTAGGCAATTTTGTTAAATCATAGAATAGGGATTGGTCAATGACCATCTTAATCCCATAGATTTCAGACATTAGAACATCTTCATGAATTTCTAAATTTGAATAAAAAGCTTTAACTAACTCAGAATAGATAGGTAGTTTCAGAGACATGAATGGAATAAGATTGGAGTTTTCAAATTCTTGGAAGCATTCAAAATTCTCATTAGAGAAGAACTCCATATCTATGAATTTTGGGTCTACAATGGAACGAGAGGAAAAGAGGTTTGTGTACCGTGTACGTTGTTCCTCTGATGAGAATAATGACCCAGAGGGAATGAAGGGAGGAATTGGAGCTTCCTGTGACCCAGAATGCCGCTGACTACGACTCGAAGTTCCTTTGCGCTTTTTCGATGGTTCCGCCATTTGAAAAGTTTTTTCAGGATTTCAATCGGTTCAAATGAAAGAGATTGAAAAAAGATGAAGTTTGGGCTTTGTGGGGAGTGATTTGGATAAGAATTGAGTGAGATATGGCTGGAAGAAAAATTGGGGGCGAGGGTTTTCGAGAGAATGAAAGGTTGCAGGTTTCAGAATTTGAAATTTGAATATATAGGTGCAGGGACACGTCGTAATCGATTACACAAATATGGTAATCGATTACCAGAGAGCAACTTTGCCAGAAATAACTGCTTGTAATCGATTACACTATTATGGTAATCGATTACCAATGGTTATTTTAGCCAGAAAACAAAAATAGAAGGCTTTCTAGGAGAGAAGAAGTTTTGAAAACTATTTTTGAAAATACTATATTTGAAAATACTTTATGAATAATTTTCAATCATGTAATTTACATATCATGTCATGCAAAAATATTCAAAACATGAAGATAATCAATTTTATCAAGAACAATTACAACACAAGTATGAAGAATATGATTTTACTTGAATAAATGAATGAATATTTCATGCAAATAGAATGAAATCAATTAAGCAAATATACTCATGATTTCAATCAATCAAAAGACAAACAAATAAAGAATTGTTAGTCATCATAGTCAAATTGTTTGAATGAAAATTTCAACTTTAAGAGAAATTTTAATAAGATAATGATTTTGATATTACCTTTTTTAGGATTGAAATGTCTATATCTTCAAAGATGAGAATCATTCTTTTTCTCCTTGTTTTTCATCATTGAGAGATGTTCTCGTCACTTTCATAATCTTTGGTTAAAAGATTAATCTCCTTTTCTGAACCATCGGATGAATCATTGTCATCCCATGCAATGTATGCTTTCTTAGTTCTTCTTTCGTCAAATCTTTTCTTTTCACTTTTCTCCGGCCATTCTTCATTTGATGGACAGTTGGCCTTAATGTGACCAATTTGATTACATTTGTAGCACCTAAGGACTTGAGAATCATCTTGTGATTTTCTTCCATTATTGAAATTCTGACGCCTGTCAATTCTTCTTTTCTTGATGAATTTCTAAAATTTCTTAACAAAGAAAGAAAAATCTTCTTCATCATCTGAATCTTCTTCTTCGTTTTCTTCCTGTATTGAAGATGAGGCTTTAAGGGCTATGCTTCTCTTCTTTTTGTTATTTTCTTCATTTTGATTGAGGCGTTGAAGTTCCATCTCGTGTTCCTGCAATTTACCAAACAAAGTGGCAAGAGACATGGAAGATAGATCTTTGCTTTCAGAAATAGTAGTTACCTTGGGTTGCCATTCCCTACTTAAACATCTTAATACTTTATTAATTAAATCTTCGTTGGGAAATATTTTTCCTAAGGATGCAAGATGGTTTACTATATGTGTAAATCTCTTTTGCAAACTATGGATATTCTCATTTGGGTTCATCCTAAATAACTCATATTCATGGGTAAGGGTATTTATTCTAGACCTTTTTACATCTGTGGTTCCTTCATGAGTTAACTAGAGAGTATCCCACATATCCTTGGCATTAGTACAATTTGACACTCTAAAGTACTCATCTATCCCTAGGGCTGAAGTGATGATATTTTTGGCTTTGAGATTGTACTGGATTTTTCTCCTATCTTCTTCTATCCATTGATCTCTAGGTTTTTGGGTTGAAGTACTTGTGCTTACATCTACTATAGTGGGTATATGTGGTCCTAATTCTATTGCTTCCCATATATTTAGATCTATGGCTTCAATGAATATTTGCATGCGAGTTTTCCAATAATGGTAACCCTCACCATTGAAAATGGGTGGTCTGTGAATAGAATTTCCTTCAGGAAACAAGGGATTTGAGGAGACCATCCTACAAGAAACCTGCACTGATACCACTTGTTGGATCGAGTGGCCTCAGAATAATTAAGAAGGGGGGGTTGAATTAATTATTCCTAAAACTTTACCAATTAAAAATTAATCTTTTAAGGATTTTACTAAATTGTTAAGAGAATATGGAGTAGAAGAGAAACTTAACAGAAAGTAAAAGCGGAAATTAAATGCACAACGGAAAGTCAAAGAGTAGGGAAGAAGGAAACAAACACACAAGGATTTTTATACTGGTTCAGCACAAACCCGTGCCTACCTCCAGTCCCCAAGCGACCTGCAGTCCTTGATATTTCTTTCAACCTTGTAAAAATCCTTTTACAAGCAAAGACCCACAAGGGATGTACCCTCCCTTGTTCTCTTTGAACCTAGTGGATGTACCCTCCACTAGAACTGATCCACAAGAGATGTACCCTCTCTTGTTCTCAGACAAACCCAAGTAGATGTACCCTCTACTTGTACCACAAAGGATGTACCCTCCAATGTGTTAAGACAAAGATCTCAGGCTGTTACACCTTTGATACTTTGTGAATGGGGATACAATAGAATTCTCAGGCGGTTAAACCTTTGAACGCTTTTGTATTATGGAATGGGAAGAATCAAAAGATTTCTCAGACTGTGTCATTTTGAATTCTTTGACAAGGGAGAAGGGAGACACAAAAGAATTCAAGCCGTTAGTCCTTCCTTCTTTTGGAAAAGGGAGAAGAGAGACACAAAAAGAATTCAGGCGATTAGTCCTTGGTGAATTCTTTTTGGCAAAGGGAGAAGAGAATGAAAAGGATGAATAGCACAAGTTTTCAAGGTTTAGAAAACCAGAAAACTTCAGAAAATTTTTGGTACAAAGAAGAAGAAGAAGTTCAAAGAGATTCAAGGCTTGTAAAGGATTGTAAGAGATTGTTAGAAAGACTTGGAATAATTGAATTCAAAATGCAAAACAAAGCCTTGCTTTTATAGACTCTTCATGTCTGGTCAAGAAAGCCATTCAGAAGAGTTATATCTTTTAGAAAAGCTTAAAAACCATTTGAAAGAGTCAAAACCTTTTTGAAGAGTTACATCTTTAGATTTTTCAGAAACAAACACTGGTTATCGATTACCAAATATGTGTAATCGATTACACAAAGCTTTTGAATGAAACAATGTGACTTTTCACATTTAAATTTGAATTTCAACGTTCAAGGGCACTGGTAATCGATTACCAAAACATTGTAATCGATTACAGCCTTTTGAAAATATTTGGAATGTTGTAAATTCAGTTTGAAAACATTTTCAAACTCATTTTGCTACTGGTAATCGATTACAACAATATGGTAATCGATTACCAGAGAGTAAAAACTCTTTGGTAAAGGTTTTTTCAAAAACTCATGTGCTATTCAAAGTTTTGAAAAACTTTTTAATACTTATCTTGATTGAGTCTTTTCTTCATTCTTGAATCTTGAGTCTTGAATCTTGATCTTGATTCTTGAGATCTTGAATCTTGATTCTTGTTTGTAGGCTTTCTTCTTGAGTCTTGAATTCTTCTTGAGTCTTGAATTCTTCTTGATTCTTGAACTCTTTGACTTGTTCTAGATTTTCTTGAGATGGATGTTCTTTGATTCTCTTGAGCTTTTTGTCATCATCTTTTGTTGTCATCATTGTTATCATCAAAAAACCTTTGAATCATTGTTGATTCATCATGAAGCTTTGCTTCCACACTTTATTCCTTAATAAGACCTTAGTAACTCTTCAGATGGGGAGATGAGAAACTATATGTAACGGCTCAGTATATTAGGGACCATAGCCTTCTTATAGTGTGTTAATCTAATAGGATTCCCATTATCCCCTAATGGGTGTCATACCCTAATTTCGTCCGAAGACTATCATTCATGGATATTTTGATTCTCGCTATCTGAATTGAGTTGTTCGACACCAGTTACTGTGCAAGATGAAGGATCATTCGATGTTTTGGTCAAGGATGTGGAAAATACCCAAGGGGGGCAAAAAGGTCATTCCAGGCATTTTTCTGGGCCCTGGCTTGCCCAGGCTAACCTCTGGCTCGCCTAGGCCCCCAAATAGCTTAGGGTGAAGTAATCAGCTCACCTGAGCGAGCTGCCATGGTTCCAAGGGTCATTTTTTGCTATAAATAGGTGTGAGGGAGGCTGAGTAAAGGGTTCAAAAGGTTCAACATTGAAGGATATTGAGAGGAGAGGGAAAGAAGAAGAATAAGAAAGAAGAGAAAACGAGGTCGAGGCGCTACCGAATCGCGACTGTAATCAACTTCTACATCGTTCTTCGTTCGTCATCTGGTTAGTTTTTATTTTAAGGATTTGGATACGATCTATGCGCCGTTAGGGGCCCTCTTTGTTGTTTTGTGTATCTTCATCTCCTTCTTCTATCATCGGTAAATCTCTTTTCTTTTGTAAAGTAAATGTTAACCGATCATTAGTTACGTAAGTCATCTTTTAAAGAGATTGAAGGTTAATGAACAAAACCGAGATAAAATCAATATATAACTTAAATTTCCTCCATTAAAGTCACTTGAGATCGTTCGAGGTCCAACGCCTTAACGGCCTCTTTTGTTCTTGTTAGTTAAAAATGAATCTTTCAAAAGCCTAAAATCAACTCAACACACAACTTTCTCACTTTAAAGAACTACGTAGGTCTGAATTCCTCATCGCACCTGAGGATATGTAGGAGCAAGGGCAACACCCTTGTCGACCCCAAAAAAATAAAAAAATATAAACAGGGAAAATACATAATTTTGAAGTCATATTTTGCACACTCAATTAAAGGCTAGCGTCCCTTGTGACGGGCGTGCGGGGTGCTAATACCTTCCCCATACGTAAACAACTTCTGAACCCTTATTTTTAATATTCACAGACCACTTATGGTTTTTCTAACGTTTTCCTCGAATAAACGTTGGTGGCGACTCCACGCGTTTTCTTCATGAGAAGACGCACTTTTTTATTTCGCCTCGCCCTCCGGTCGTAGGGTAGGTTGCGACAGTTGGTGACTCCACTAGGGACCTGTTAGAGAGTTAGGCCATTCAGTTAGTGTGCAATGTTTTTATCATGATTTCTTCTTTATTTATGTTCCCTTTTCCCTTTTATCTTTTGTTTCATCCTTATTTGCATATAACCTTTGCTATGATGTTGTGTTTGATGTGTGTTTGTCTATCGATTGCATTTATAGTTAGAAACATTTTTTCTACGCACACATGACACCTACACCTCGTACACACATTGAGATATTAGGCCCTATACCCGGGTCTATGTGAGCTATAAGGAGTGGAGGTCGATCTGTGGTCATGCTGGGTCTCTGACTCACTTGATAACAGTGAAGCCTCTTCTAAAGTTTTCCTCTTTTGGTGATGCATTGTCGCTGATAGTCCCTATCGCCACAATGTATTACCTAAGAGGATGATATCTCTAGAAGCTAGTAAAGTTACATGAAACCACCCTTGGGAATTATCACTAGAAGTGGACTTTGGATCCTTTCCATTATGTTCCTAAATTAGGGGGGCATATAGTAAACTTACTCGGGCATGTTCCTTGATCGCATCATGCATCTCTTCATGGCATCGTAATGGACATATCATTCCTGCATTTATCATTTATCATATTCATGCATTGCATTTGCATGAGTCCTTGCATCATCATACATCTTCATTTAGCATGTTTTTGTTTTTCCAACTACATAAATTCTATTTTCATAGTTCGCATGTTATGTTCACTCACGCATGATCCTTGCATTTTCCTCTGCAAAAAAAAAAAGAACAAAAAAAAGTCACAATAAAGCATGAAAGTTTACACCACATTCTTAGTTACATGTGTTGGGTACCATGATGATGGCTATAAACCAACCATGTTGGGATTATATACTTATTTCTCTTAAAAATGATTGAAAATCATGTGAACATGATACCTAATGCATGGTTAACTAGGAAATGATGGTTCTTTGGGCATCTCATGTCAATCTCATAATTACATTTGCCATGCATAGCATAAGTATGCCCTAGTCATTCATCTCTATGATATGTTGTCAAAGTATTGACAATCAAAATTTCTATTCCTTGGATTATGGGGTTGAACCAAGCACATGTTTTTAAGGAAAGGTTCATCAAGTCATGGTCAAGTATGAAAGTAACCAGCTTGCAAAAGTTGGGGCAGAAGATGGATCAAGTTACATCACTTCTTTGTCTACAGCCAACATATGATTGAGCTAAATAATTTACAAAAAATTAAGGATTGTTTTTGTCCATGTTTTATTTCTAGTTTCACTTTGACAATATGTGACGAACAATGTTGTTTTAATGAAAATCTAAATTGATTCAACCCTATGTTCTACTGAATGTCTTGTGTAAAATTTGCAATACTTTGACAATGCATCATTCACATACATCCATGCTTATTTTTCTTTTCACATTGGTGGCATTTCTCATTGCATTATTTCCTTGAAATCAGAATTGTAATCATTGTAATCAAAAGGAAAGAATGCACTTTACGGCGCCCTTACCAAACGCGTGCTAGAGCTAGAGTAATGAGTGAAATATAGGAGGTGCAAGAGCATATGAAGGCCGACATGGAGGCCATGAAAGAGCAAATGGCCACAATGATGGAATCCATAATGAGTATGAAAAGAGTGATAGAGGTCAACACGGCTACAGCCATTGCCGCAAGTACTGCCACTAAGGTGTGTCGCAACCTACCTTTTGGCGGGAAGGCGAGGCGAAACGTAAAAATGTGTCTTCTCATGAAGAAAATGTGTGGAGTCTCCACCAACGTTTATTAGAGGGAAAACGTTAGAAAAACCAAAAAGAGGTCTGAGGATTTTGAAAATAAGGGTTCGAGAGTTGTTTACGCACGGGGAAGGTATTAGCACCCCACGCGCTCGTCACAAGGGACGAAAAACTTTAATCGAATGTGCAAAAATGTGACTTCAAAATTATGTATTTTCCCTTTTATATATCTTTTAATTTTTTGGGGTCGACAAAGGTGTTGCCCTTGCTCCCATGTATCCTTAGGTGCGATGAGGAATTCAGACCTACGTAGTTCTTTAAATCTGAATCTGAAAGTTTGTGTGTTACATTGATTTTATGTTTTTTGAAAGATCGATTTTAATTGTGAACAAAATTCATTTAAGGCGTTAGACCTTGAAACGATGTTTTAAACTTTGAAAAGAGCGAGGAGAGTCGTTAAGGTTTGGACCTTGAAATGACGTCAAGGGATGTTTGATGAAAAATAGAGAGAATCATTAAGGCGTTGGACCTTAAAATGGTCTCAAGCAATATTTGATGAAATGAAGAAGTTTATGAGTTGGTTTTATTTTGGTTTTGCTTGGAGACGAACGCACTTTAGCTTATCTATTTTGCCTTCGTCGTCTTGTCATGAGGTAGGTTGCGACACATGGCAAGCCTCCTACGACATTGACAACAAGGTAAAAAGTAAACATTTAATGCATGACACATAAAATAACTAACAGTGAGAATTCAAATTATATTATACCACTGCATGTCGAGGAATGTCTACATCAATGCAGCTGTAGGTGGTTCTGGCATAGCCGCAACGACGACCGGTTGCTAAGGAGGATCCAGTTCAATAAATGTATCATCGTGCACCACAGGTGGATGTCTAGGAGGATCCCCAACCTGTGGCGAACTTATGAAGGGATGTGATATCATGTAGAACCACTCCATGTAGTCTGCTACACACTGTCCAAGAGCAACACAAATTTGACTCACCGGTGCAACGTATTCAAAGAAGTGCATTCATCTATCGTCAATCTCCTCTATAGATAAAAATGGGGCAGCAGAGGTTGGAGGAATGGCTTGCACATAACCAAACTGCCGCACAACCCTCTCTGGTCAGTGTATGACAATAGATGGACCCCATCTAATTTGTCCGCAAAATAATGAGATCAACTCAAATTCTATAAATGCATGGTGGCCACCATAAGGAATCCAGCACATAACATCAGACATCAATCTATCCAACCGCTTACGATACGTCGACATTGGTAATGCCTTCCCAGACTTCCAATAGCAAGCATGTGGTTTCCTCTCATGATAATCTTCATCAGCAATACAACAAGCAACAATAGGAAAATGCTCATTGAGACAACACTACACATATTAAAAAACAAAATAATTCAAAACAATACTCAATATAAACTAAAAAACTAAAAATTAAATTTAAAATAAATTATAAATACCTGTAAAAATGTGATATATCCTACAAGTTGTCTAGCGGTTCTCTTTGACTTATCATTCAAATTCTCATACATATAGACCAGTGCAACTGCTCCCCATGAGTAGCTTTCAGTTTGGCTGAGGTCACGAAATGCATCCAAGAATACCACATGCACATGTATGGAACTTGCTAGCAAAGAGTGTGCAACCTACTAGATGCAAAAGATATGCTCGAGCTACTACGATCCACTGTCCTGCGTCACATTTGCTACGATAAATGTCTCACATCCAGGATAGCCGAACATATGCCCATGGCATTGAAATGTCTCATCTCTTGCTTCTTGTGAACTGACTTCAAGCAAGTCAACTAACAAGTCCACAACTTGGTCTACATGAAGAGCATCAAAGGTAGGCCTGTAATGGGCAAATGTAGCAACAATGCCACATCATCGAGGGTGATAGTCACTTCTTCTACTGGAAGATGGAAACTACTAGTTTCCTTATGCCACCTTTCCACAAAAGCATATATAAGTCCCCTGTCACCAGTGTCCAAGGAACATGCAATCAAAGGGCTTAATCTTGTGGCAGCCACTATGCCTTCAATCTTTGGAGCAGGCCTTCCAAATTTTTCTACCTTCCTTCCATTGGAGGAGGATTTCAACTCAATACGTTCTTGAAAAAAAATTAAATCATTTCAACTTAAATAAAAAATAGTTATGAAAATATTATATTTTAAAAAATAAATACATCTCCATTCCTAATTGTGTCTGCCACATGATGAACATATTTTGTCAAAACTGATGTATCGTGCGCCCGCCTGGAAAACCCTGGGCATCAGCAGCTACATCATCAGTAACTGCTTCCTCAGGCTACTCATGAACCTTGTCAGCTGCATGATCCACATGCTTAACATCCTCAGCAACAGGTGCAACTGCCTATTGCCTACGTGCAGATGCTATCGGTCTTCGCCGTTGAGGGGTTTCATCCGCATCACCACTAACTAAGGCTCTTCCTATAATTCTTCCTAAAGTCTCACGCAATCCTCTAGTTCTAATCATAATCTGCACATTTAAACAGTAAAAACAATTAATGTGACTGTTCAAATAATAGTTGAGTTTCATAAACTAACTAACAAATTGACTAATAAATAAATTTGATTAAAAATATTGAATAAATTAGTATTTAATAATTCATAAATAAATATTTAATTGTTTTTTAATTAAATTTTTTTAATACTTTTATATATTCATAAATCAATATAGAAATTCTTTTTAAATATTTATAGACTTCACATCACTAATTCTAGTAAACTTAAATATATGATAAAAATCTAAGTACAATCTTGTTTTTTTTTTTTATTTCTAATAACTGAGTATTTCATTTTTTAACAAATTAGTATTTGAATACTTTTAAATTTTTATAAACAAATGAAGAAATTTTAATTATATATTTCCAAATACTATTTATATAAATATTTAATAGTATTATTGTAAAAATATTTATATGACTATATCAATAAAAAAATTGCCATTTACAAATTTAGATTTTCTAGTTAAACTAATTTCTACAATATATACTTATAAAAATTTGGAATTAACTATATTTATAAAATTTATAAATAAACAATTCAAATATAAAATATAATTAAATTGCTTATATTTTAAAAAATAAATAAATAAGAAAAATATTTATACATTCATTTTTAATAAACTAATTTCTTAAATTATTTATGTATTGAAAAAATTAATTATTAAAAATCAAATTCAAAAATCAAATATAATTAATTAAATAAAAGCACATTAAAAATAAACAACAATATTTATTCATAAATTAATAAATTAAAAAAATAAATATACGGATTGAAAATCCGTATAATTCATACGGATTGGTGGATTATATGGATTGAAAATCTTTATAAACTATTGCCAAATGCGAAAGAAGAAGAGCGGCAGACACAGAGGGACTTACGACGGAGACGATTAAGTCGACATCGATGATGGGGGCACACTCACTGGCGGCAAGAAGCGGACGGAGGGATGAATGACGACCTCTTGACGACACGAGGAAGCAAAACCTAGAAATGAAGAAGTAGAGGAACAATAGTAGGAATGCGTGAGGGAGAGGGAGAGGGATAGCTTTTTAAAATTTTAAGTGATGGACATTTTCGTCACTTCACTTAAAATATTGGGTGCACCAATAATTTTGTTGGGTGCACAAAAGAAAATCTCTGCATAAAGACTAAGAAAAGAAAACTGGGCCAAATTGGCCCATCTTGACATAGTAGACTAACCAACAAATAAGTGGACCGTATGAAAATTCGGTCGGGCTAACCAAACCCATTTTCACACTTTTGCCTGTTGAGCCAGATTGTGCTAAGGCTCACACAACCCATCTTAACAACTCTATCAATACTCTACATATTTATGGTTGTTGTAGTTACTCGTGGCTTTGTGGTATTGTTTTTCTTTTTTCACTAAAAGTAAACAAAATGGAAAATAATAAGAAGGAATAACAAAAATAAATGAGAAAAAATACATGGTTTAGAAGGATATAAATAACAAATAAAGATACAAAGAATTTTTTATTTATTATTTAGATAAGTAGAAAAAGGAGTGAAATAAAATAAATAAATCATATAAAAAAACATTTTTAAACTAATTAAAAAATATTTTTCCTCATTTTTTTAATATAAAATTATTTATTATTTTTAAATTTTTATGTTATAAAAATTATTTAAACTTTTAAAAATAAAAAATTAAAAAGAAAAAGAATAATTTCCCTCTATTTCATGTCAATTTTTTAATTTTTTTTAAAATAAGCTTCACTAAAAATAGCTTTTCTCTTTCTAATTTTGTTTTTGTCTGGAACAAGCAAAAAAACATTTTTATCCTCTCACTTTCTTTTTTTTTTACTTCAACTCCATTTACCAAATCTCAGGGTAAACCATACAAAGCCCAAGTAAATTCTTTTAACCGTTGTATGTTACTGCATTTTATAAGAGCTTTGAATTATGAAAAATGATAGAAAAGTACTACAAATTTTTTTAAATATATTTTCTTTAGTTAAAATTTGTTAAAAAACATAATAATTTATGAGTTTCATATATTATTAAATTATTTTTTATTTATAATTTTTAATAAATTTTATCCATAAAACAGTGTGTTAGTATTTTTTTAATGATTGTGTTACTATGAATGTGTATTGTGTAGCACTCCTCTTAAATCTTACCCGAATTTATGGCCTTTATGTCAACAGGGCGCATGGGGCAAGACAATGTTTACGTGGCACCTTTCCTTTCCTTACATGGACTTTCCTTCACGAACGTGGTTGGTTAATGTAAAGCCATGTAGGCAGCAAAAGCGTCACCGCCACCAAATCTCCTTTTTGAGTTTTGACTAACACAACACAAACTTAACTTCTGAACCTACCCACACTATTGTCTCACCAAAAAAGTTAACACTAAACTTTTCCTCATACAAACGCAAGAGACATAACAATACTCTAATTGACAAATTGCAGATCTAAGCACTGTAACAAGACAGTGTCTGATTCAAAGGTCAACCTTCGCTAATGGCTAGGGACAGAAACTCCCGAATTGGAACGACTGTGGTGTTGTTGTTATGCTTCGTCGCTCACTTTTATGTGCTGCCACTGGCAGAGGCCGTGTGGTTAACACTCCCCACTTCGGGGACTAAGTGTTTGTCTGAGGAAATCCATTCAAATGTGGTCGTTTTAGCCGATTACTATGTTGTCACTCAGGAGGGTGGGCTTCAAACAGTTTCTGTCAAGGTATGTTTTTATTAATCTTCCCAAACCCAAATGAAAAATTCATGTTTTGTTTTTTAATTCGGTTTGGTTGGTTTAGACTTGCTGGCTACTTCTCTCTTGTTGGTGAATTAGATAGTCAATGTGTGTGATAGGATTCACGTTGGATCATATAGAATTATGGAGAAACATCGGTTAATCCGATTTTGTCTACATATTCATATGTTTGGTTTCGGGAGGAATTAATTCTGATTCTGGAATTGATTTTTAGCTCCTTCTCTTGTTGTTTGATCTTGTGTGCATCCCAGTTGGTCTATTATATAGAAGTCGATAACTGTTTTCACAATTTATATAAAATTAAATAAGAGTAAAAAATGTGTTTTAGACTTTTACGTGCCCTAATTTTTTGTTAAAATTAGGCTTAGACTTTATTTTTTAAATAGGATATTTTGTTTCTCTTATTTTTTGATAATTGGTAAATTTCGTGTCTTTTTATAGAACTTAGGAAATTAGGATCCAGAGACGATCGCCAGTTATAAAGCTTTGGTAGATAAAATTATCGTTTTTAAAGTACAAGGCTTAAGATCAATTTTGACCAAAAATTAAAGGACCTATAGCGCATTTAACCTTACAAATGAAGAAATCTGCATACTTTTTGGTATTAAGGTTGGACACTTCTGACATTAAACAAATTTCTGAGCTGATTTGTTGCTCACATTCCCTGCTGCAGATTTGAGAATTGAGATCTTCCTTCTCTTGATTCCTAATGTTGTAAAATTGTGAAATAAAGATACTGGGTTATAAGGTGTGAGAATTTAGATCATTTGCTTTAATTTGATTTGTTTATTTTCCCAGGTAACGTCTCCTTATGGAAATAACCTTCACCACAATGAAAATGCCACGCAAGGTCAATTTGCATTTACAACAGCGGAGAGTGGGAACTATGTGGCATGCTTTTGGATGGATGGTAAACATCAAGAAGAAGCAACTGTAAGCCTTGACTGGAAAACAGGAATTTATGCCAAGGATTGGGAGTCTGTTGCAAAGAAAGAAAAGATAGAGGTAAACTGATGAGTTTCATTCATGTTCTGTCGTTGCCTTTGTAATATGTACAAGAGTTTTGTAGGCATATCTAAATGAATCAATTAGATATCATTTGGGTGTGTCGTGCGTTTGGTAAAATTAACTTATAAACTAGCTGAAAACTTATCTGCATCATTAGGGGCTGAAAAGCTTATAAGCTACTATAATGACTTGCTGTAAAGTCAATTTGAGATTGGACATTGTCATAAAAACCTTAATACTCTTTGTGCATTATTATTCATTGGGTATATAAATAAATTTTTTCATGTTTGTGGTTCATTTTTATTTTCAATTATTAATAAGTAATTAATTTATTTATTTTTTCTGCATTGGTTTAAGGGTGTTGAACTTGAGCTCAGGAAACTTGAAGGAGCAGTGGAGGCCATCCACGGCTATCTAGTTTATTTGAAGGATAAGTAAATACTATCTCCTTACACTTTATGTTTGATTTTAATTTGATCAGGGTCTGAGTTTCTCATCGTTGATGTGAGGCATTTACGAAGTTAGGCTCTTCTTTGTACCAATAAAGTAAGGCTCTTTAAAGTTACAACCACTTAAATATGTATCATTACTGCTAAAAAATATGTAACCAGTTCATATGAGAAAATGTTTCTTCATAGAAGTTGAGTAGTTTGGTCTCTTCCTTAAAACAAAAGAGGACCATTTGTTTGTGCTACGCTTAGCAAACAAGAAATGACTATTTTGTGTCTAGTCCCTGCACAATAACTGCTACAATTATGCTTGAATGTTGATGAATGCATCTCAGAAATTCATTTTCATGAACTTTGTTTCAGGGAAGCAAGGATGAGGGAAGTCAGTGAAAGAACAAATGGTAGAGTCGCTTGGTTTAGCATCATGTCTCTTAGTGTCTGCATTTTGGTTTCGGTACTGCAAGTGTGGTATCTAAAGCGCTTTTTTCTGAAGAAGAAACTCATATAGTAGTTGCTTTCTCATGAGCATTCACAATACAACATTTTTACTCAAGTTTTGGACAATCTAGGATGATTTCTATGTTGTATAGTTTTTTATTTGTTGATACATATCATGTATCATTAGGGGTACCCCTGCAAGGGAATGTGTACGTTTCCGTTACATTACATAGAAATGCTGATATGCAGAATTGACGAGCTGTGCTATTGGGGCTAATTGCAAACGAACTATGACCTTTTTTTTTTTTAATTAAGCATCAGCTATATCTGTGACAGTGAATCTCTTCAATATGTCACTTAAAAATAGTATGCATCATTTTCAAACTCTTCGTTGCAAATGAATTCTCATGACCGGAAATCCATATGCTTAGTATGAAAAAGGAATAGACTTGGGTTTTAAGTCAACAGCTGAATTAGAAAAAGACATGTTGCTTCTTCAGCTTGAATATGAAAATGTGCAATGAAATACAATTAATCCCTTTACAAGAATTAAGAAATCCCATATATTTATAAACGTTCAAGTCTCCTTCCTCAAGCTTTGAGTCTGTGTGCTCTTTCTCATACTTCACTTTTCCAACATGCATATGATATATAATATTTTTAATTTTAAATTTAAATATGACTTAATACCTAATATAGTCCCTTAATTTATTTAAAGCGTTTAATTAGATCCCTTTATTTTTTTAACTATGCAATTTGGTCCTTTAGTTTTCAAAAATTGACCCAATTGGATCCTTTCAAAATCTATCTATGCTATTAACAAGTTAAGGGTATTCAAATGGAAACTTTTAATAGGTGGCATTCTATTAAGAAAATGATAGTTTTAATTGATATGAAACAGTAAATAAATACATGATCCTCTTTACCATCTCTCCATGATTATTGAGGACAACATATCAAAACAGAATCACAAATAAAAAGGAAAAAATATACAGAGATTTGAATCAATTACAATTTAAATTCAAATCATAACTAATCCTTACAATTAATAGATTCTAACACCCTCTCAAGTTGGTGCATGAATGTCACACATTCCCAACTTGTCAAGAGAATTACTAAGGGCCTTGGATGTTACTGCCTTAGTCAGCATATCAGCAAGTTGTTGTTCTAATTTTACAAAAGGAAAGGCAATAATACCATCTTCAATCTTCTCTTTGATGAAATGTCTGTCAATTTCCACATGTTTTGTACGATCATGTTGTACAGGGTTGTTAGCAATCTCTATGGCTGATTTATTATCACAGTAAAACTTCATTGCATCCTTTTGTTCATATCCAATATCCTTCAAGAGACTTCTAATCCATAACAGTTCACATATTCCAACTGTCATCCCTCTAAACTTTGCTTCAACACTTGATCTAACAACTACTTGTTGCTTTTTACTTCTCCAAGTTACTAGATTTCCTACCACAAAAGTGAAGTAGCCAGCGGTAGACCTTCTATCATCTGCTGATCTAGCCTAATCAACATCAGTATAACCCTCAACTTTGAGGTGACCATGATTTGAGAATAACAAACCTTTTCCTGATGTAGATTTTAAGTACCTTAATATCCGTTCAACAACATCCATATGTGGTTTTTTTAGGTCATGCATAAATTGGCTCATGACATTTACTGCATATGCTATGTCTGGTCTAATATGAGACAATTAAATTAGCTTTCCCACTAGTCTTTGATATCTTCCTCTATCTGCACTGGTTGCATCAACACAATGAAAATTCTTGTGATTTTGTTCTATGGGAGTATCCATTGGTTTACACCCAAGCATTCCTGTTTCAGCTAACAAGTCTAAAACATACTTTCTTTGAGAAAGAAAGATACCATGCTTGGACCTTGCCACTTCTATCCCTAAAAAATATTTGAGATCTCCAAGCTATTTCATGTTAAATTCAAAAGCTAAATGTCTCTATAAGCTTAAAATTTCATCAGGATCATTTCTGGTCACAATCATATCATCAACATATATTATCAATGCAGTGATCTTACCTTGATTATGCTTAAGAAACAAGGTGTGATCAGAATTGCTTTGTGTGTAACCGAAAAACTTCATAGACTTTGTAAATCTTCCAAACCAAGCTCTTGGTGATTGTTTCAATTTGTATAAGGCCTTTTTAAGCTTACACACCAAAGGAATATTTGAGTACTTTGGTATACCAGGAGGAGGATCCATATAAACTTCTTCCGTTAAATATCCATGTAAAAATGGATTTTTTACATCGAATTGAAGAAGTGACCAATCTTGATTTGCTGCTAGTGATAATAACTCCCTCATTGTATTGAGCTTTGCAACTGGTGCAAAGGTTTCTTGGTAATCAACCCCAAAGGATTGAGTGTAACCCTTTGCAACTAGCCTTGCTTTATATCTCTCCACACTTCCATCAACTTTATGTTTGACGGCAAACACCCATCTACAACCAACGGTACTCTTTCCATCCAGTAAGGTTACAAGTTCCCAAATAACATTTTTCTCCAATGCTTCCATTTCTGTTTTCATTGCCTGGATCCACCTAGAATCTGCTAAAGCTTCTTGCAAACTACTGGGAGTAAAGGCAACAAATAATTGAGATACGAAATTGACAGATTTGACCTTACAATTAAGAGTGGGTTCATACTTAATTGGGGGTTGTCCTCTATTAGTACGAGGTGGAAGAGTGTAAGGGCTCACTATAGGGTCAGAATTTGGGGTAGAAGAGACATTGCATTGTATATAAGTGGAAACATAGTTTTGTGTATTAGCAACATAATGAAAAAGGAGTAAGAGTTTCAGGTGATACCTCTACAAAATTATTTTCAGATTGGATCAATAGTGGATTTAAGGTTGAAGGAGAGATTATACTATCATCTTCGACCATATTCTCATTTACATTATTCTAAATTTGATCCTCCATGTTCTTATCTCCATTATCTTGAATTCCATCATCTATTGTTGTTGGCATAATATCAAATAACCTGATATCTTGGTCAAGTCTATCATGATTCTAAACCTCCAAATCACCCCCCCTTCAGGTGAAGAATGAAGTGTTTTCAAGGGAAAAACATTTCATGCTCATGAAATGTAACATCCATTGATACAAAAATATTTTTGTAGATGGATGATAGGCCTTATATCTCTTTTGAGTGGTGTTGTATCCCACAAAAACACATTTCATTGCTCTAGATTCTAATTTTGTTCACTGGTGAGGATGCAAATGCACATATATGACACAACCAAAAATACGGGGTGGTAAATGATTGAAAAAATTAAGGGTGAAATGATGAGAAAAGGCATCAAGAGGTCTCTTAAAGTTTAACACACTTGAGGGAACTCTATTAATAAGATAAACTACAGAGCTTAAAGCTTCACCCCATAAGTAAGAAGGAATATTACTGTCAATCAATAGTGATCTAGTAACCTCCAAAAGATATCTATTTTTTCTCTCGACTACTCCATTTTGCTGAGGGGAATTAGGACATGATGTTTGATGAAGAATACCAATAGATTTCATGAAATTTATCAACTCATTTTTGTAATATTCCCCTCCATTATCAGACCTGACTATCTTTATTGGAGTATTAAATTGTGTGCTTATCATTTTGTGAAAAACTTGAAAAACCTTACACACATCACTTTTGAGTTTAAGAAGGTATAACCAAGTCATTCTTGTACAATCATTCACAAATGTCACAAACCATCACATTCCATTATGTGTGGAAAGAGGGGCAGGTCCCCAAACATCAGAATGAATAATAGAGAAAAGAGCATTAGCTCTATTTTTATATATAGGAAAAGTAACATGATGACTTTTTGTCATTACACAAGTTTCACATTTAAAATTAGAGATATGAAAATGGTTAAACAATGAAGGAAATAATCTCTTAAGGTAGCTAAAAGATGGATGTCCTAATCGCTTATGCCATTGCCAAATATCTCTTTTATTCTTAGCTTGCGTTTCATCACTTATAGAGTGAGCCGGTGCTTTTCCTTTGGTATATTGAGAATTACCTTTAAGATAGTATAATCCTTCACTTCTTTTACCACTGCCAATCTTCTCCTTTGTATGTATATTCTGTAGAGTACAATATGTGGGAAAGAACAAGAAAACACAGCTATGGGACTTGGTTAATTGACTAATAGAGAGAAGATTATAGTTGAGAGAAGGAACAAAAAGCACATTAGAAATGGATAACAAGGGAGAAATGGATACTGTACCACTACCCATAACTGGGGAAAAAACACCATTAGCGTTTATAATGACTGAAACAAAACTATTAGAGGAAAACTGTGTAAACATATTTCTATCACAAGTCATATGGTTTGTTGCACCTATATCAATTATCCAATCACTACCCTTAGTAGTAACAGAAAAACAACAAATTGGTTGAAATGTACCTGACTTAGCAACAAATCGAGTAGCAGTGGTGGAGTTGTCCTTGGGAGACTCCACCTTTTTTCCTTTTTGGTGTTATTCAGGATAACTTGTACCATCAAGACACTCAAGGATTGAACACAGATCCTACATATGTGGAGCCAAATCTGATTCATTTGACCTATTCTCCATTTTCGTACTCAGAAGCTAATCTCCAATTCCTAAAGAAGAGAGGTAATTGGAGTTGGCTCTAATACCATGTTAAGAAAATGGTATCGGGTAGTTTTCATTGATATGAAATAGTGAATAAATACATGATCCTCTCTACCATCTCTCCATGATTATTGAGGACAAAATATCAAAACAGAATCACAAATAAAAAGGAAAAAATATACAGGAATTTGGATCAATTACAATTTAAATTCAAATCATAACTAATCCCTACAATTTATGGATTCTAACACATTCTAGCATTCATCATACCAAAATGACATTTAAATTTTTTTGGAATTAGAACAGTTAAGGACCTTGAATAAAAAAAAAATAAAAGAATTAAAAAAATAAAGTGTTTAAAAGTGGAATTGTCTTCCTGATGCAAATGGGCTTTAAGTTGCAATATGGAATAGTTCTTTCTATTCAAGCCCAAAAATAAGCATTCCAAGTTAGAAAAGGATAAACTTTGACTTCTCCCAAAAACTAAAAAATGTACAAGTGGGAACTGGCAAGGAAAAAATTGAGAAAGTGTTCTCAACAGCTCGCTCTAAGGCATAGGTGTATCACTGAAATCATGCTAGGCATCAAGACTCAGCAAACTGAACTGCAACAAACTAAAAAGAGCTGCAAAATTTCTCAAAATGGGGTCAAAGAAGAAAAAAGACCTTCCCATGAACTTCTCACATCCAAACGAGAGGTAAACACCAAAGCAAACACCACCAACAACTAGCATTAGGAAAAAGTGTTTTCAGGTTAATGGTAATCCCTTCCACCATATAAAGCAAACATGAATTCTAATACAGTCAAAGGAGCTACATTTGGCATTTGGGGAAGGGAAATCAAACAGAGGCATGCAACGTAAGGTGGCTCTAGGATATAGTGGTTTAATGAAAATGGAGATTTCTTGGAGGATCATATGGCAACATCATTTTTTATGGTGTAAAAGGAGCTACAAAAATCCCCAAAAATGGAAATGTAGCTCACAAACCCTTACCATGAAGACAAGAGCTATGGTAATATTTAAATATTTTAAAATTTGAAATTTAAATTTTTTTCGCTTTGGAGCTTTATTTTGGAGCCTTGTTTGTGAAGTCTGCATAGCCTATAACCCTTATAAATATGTGGTTTAGGGTTTTCGATTTTGTGTGCTGATCATGAAACCATAGATAATTTTTTTTTTATTAAGTTTTGTGTCAAAATCAAAATATGTCTAACTAGTTTAAACCTGTTGTTGAGATCAATGCTGAGAAAGAGAGTTGGAGAATCATGGTTAGATTTTTTGTGGATGGCATCTAATGTTTCAACCCAACAAACATCTGCAAGCAAAATACCATTATCATATCCATGGAGATGGTGCTAGTGGACTCAAAGGTTTGCTCATTTTTTAATTTGTGATATTTTATAATTTTATATTTTTTACTCTGTGTTTTGAGTGGAAGGAGATAGAGTCCATGATTATGTGAATATGAATCTTATTTATAAGTTTGAGAATAGTTTACAATAAGGGAAAGCGTACTCTATTCAATTTTTTGGTGTTGATGGCAATGACAGTGTTTATAGAACCACCCACCACAGGTACAAAATTGTTTCAATACCCCACTAAGGTTGCATTAGTGGATAATGTAACTGTTCCAAACTCTATGATTTTGTACCTATAAGAGATATTGTTGGAAGTGGTTATGATAATGATTATTTAGTTGGTAAGGTTTTTATTCCTTGCAATCATAAAATTTTATTAAATTTTTAAATTAAATGTTTTACTATGTGGTTGAGTTAAAATGATAAAATGTTTAATTTGTATAGATGTCGTGGGTATTCGGATAGGTGTTGGGACTAAAAGAGAAAATTAGAAAAATGGAAGGAGGACAAAAATGAATGTCATCCAAACATGGGCTGATGGGTAAGTGGTATTTTTACATTTTTCTATTTAGTTCTATATGGTGTTTTATATTATTTTTAATTTATTAAGTCTTTGTTATAGCCAAAGTGAAGTGTTTCCAAGATACTTGAACATTGTCTTCTAATTGTTTAAGAGTTATGGTTAAATAATATATGTCAACTGCTGTCATTGTTTACTTTTTAATTTAATATTTATTTGTTTTAAAATGTAGACAAAATACATCTTCAAAGTTGTATCTATGGTACAAGGGTTGTGTTTAAAGCTGATTGTGAAGAAGTAAAGGAATTGACAAAAAGGTAATGTTATCACAAAATGGTAAATAGAGTAATGTCAAATTTTTTGATGGGCTGATTTTATTTATTCATGTTTTTTTTGTTCATATTTTTTGAAGAATGCTTGAGCCACCCTCTCAAGGTCTAAGCCAGTTAACTACTGCATTAAGTATGTCTGTCAGAGGATTTCTATATAATACACCCAAGAAGACTATGCTATTAAAGACTATTTTGAGGTAAAAGTTATTGATATAGAATTTAAAAAATGATTTTATTTATAAAGAAGTGTTTAAAAATCTCTAAAATCTCATGTAAATTGAGGTTAATACCAAAAAAATAGTTTTAGAGTGCTTTTTTTTTTTACAAGAAGTTACATATAACAAATGTGATTAATATGATAGGTTTGTTTCTACAATTTGTTGTAGGAGCTTGCCTCAATATAAATTAACTTATGTTATTTATACTAATGCCATGAAAGTAGTGTAAAGAACACAAGTATAAATATTGAAGTTTCATGGGCCAACGATATTGCGGATACGATTTTGAGGGACAAAATACAATGTGTTGTTAGTTGAGTATGAAAAAATGACAGCATAAATGTTGCTAGTTGCAAACGTAACTTACGAATATTACGCACATCAGCTGTTGTAATCACAAAATTTTCATGCACAAATATGGAACCAAATGTTTGTGACATCCGTTCAGTAATATGTATTCATAAGAAGTTGTGACATTATAATTTTTTGCACAGTGTATGTTGCAAGTTTATGACAATAGTACCAAGATTCTGCACTATATAGTTGCTGAAGTTGTTCGGAGATTATGCTTCTTGTTTTTTTGGAGATAATGCAACCATCATGAGATGGTTGATCTAATAGGAGCTATACATTTATTTAGTCAAGAATTCTTCTAAATTGCAAAATGTATCTTCTTATCTACTCTCCCTCACTCTTAATATTTATTATTTATATGACCATCAATTTATTTTTTCTTTCTTCCTTCATGTATTGAAGTTCTCGAACATTATGCATCATTGATATATTTGGACTACTACGTGTTGTCATCACATGTACAAGTAATAGTATTCCTGCTCATTAGCTTCATCGTGTTTATCCATACCTTACATTATACATATTCTAAATTGTCACTCGTTAAGACATAAGGCTCAATTAAAATTGTTGTCATCTTTTAAAATTTGGTATTTTGTAACCTTATGCTAGCAAACAATATGGATTTGTGCTTTGTGCTTCAACTTACTGTTTTATTTATTTAATATTTTTTGTTGCATGCTGCAAAGTAAAGTGCCACAATATATATATATATATATATATATATATATATATATATATATATATATATAATAAAATTATTATTTTCATCTTATTAAACATAAATGTTCAAACAAATATTGAACCATGCATGTCCTCTTATTTCTTTATTTAAAATTTTTTATACCTTTAATTGAATAAAAATTGTATGATAGTCAATTATTAAAATCAAAAACAAAAATAATAAATCAAAAAATAAATTTTATCATATACAATCAGGTTAAAATTATGTTCAAATTATTCATATCTAACATGTGTAAAGTTAAAATAGAATATGAGCACATGTAACATTCATTTCAAATGTTAAATTGACAACAAATTAATTCTAGGATGGTTAAATAAAAGGAAAAAATCATGAAAATTTTAAAATTATTTATTTAAACTAACTTGTTTTGTATTTTATTTAAATCTTGTGCATCACATAGGTTAAAATCTAGTTTAAATACATTGATGGACTCACATATGTGGCACTCGATTATTAGTTTAATTGATGAGGTGTATGTTTAGGGTTTGTGTGTCATTGTGCCCAAATGAGTAAAGTGAGGATCTTCTCGAAATAGTTCCAAGAGGCAACAACTCTTTGCTTTAAATAAACTAAGGAACCAAATTGGGTATTAAGCTTTTAATATCAATTAAATGGTTTAACAATCTATAACATAAATCAATTTTAAATATTTTATTTGAAAAAATAAATAAGCTCCTAACAATATGTAACTTTTTCCATCTATCATTTTCAACATCTTTAATTCATTCTTGAATTTAGATATTTTTTAAAAGAAATTATCATTAATAAAAAATATAACATAAATTATTTGTCATAAATCTAAAATATAATTTATATATAAAAAATTATTTATTATAGATATTAATTATAATATAATCTATATATTTAGAAATATTTTTTACTATACATTTTGCCTAGCGACAAACCTCACTTTTGCTACCCACGAGTTAGATTACAAGAAAATCATGAATTAGTGAGGGAAATTTTTCCTCTCTAGTCCTTCCCTATTTAGCTAGGGAATGGAATGGATACATGACTTTGACTTTCACAAAACTGTCACTAATTGGCGAGGAGTTGGATAGGTGTCCATATGTTATTGTTATTCCCTGCTAAATGAATAAATAGTATAGCTAGGGAATACATCTCTCGCTAAAGTCTGATAAATTCAAAAAAATTAAATTAGTGAGGGACATACTTCGTTGCTGATTCCTCGCTAAATTGCACTACTACAAGTAATGACTTTAATATCGTTAAGTTAACATAAGTTTTATGTAAAACCAATGTTAACCAAAACGCGGTGACAATTTCATAAATAACATGAGTTTGTTAACATTGGTTTTTTGTAAAATCAATGCTAACACTAGTTTGTTAATATTGGTTTTCAGTAAAACCGATGTTAACATGAGTTCATTAACATTGGTTTTTAATAAATCGATGTTAACAAACTTTGATAGCATCGCTTTTACCAAAAACCGATGTCACTAAAGAACATAGAGAAAACTCAACATTGGTTTTTTGAAAAATCGATGTTGATTTCACTTCGTTAACATAATTGATGTTGTGAGATCTTTTAATCATTGTTTGGGGCCAAAAATCCTAAAGTTTGGTAACTTTGAAACCTCTCACTCTCATTACTCTCACTCAAACACTTTGGCACTCTAATTTGCAACCTCTCGCACCACTATAACTCGGTCACCGTCAGCATTGGAACCTCTCGCGGCGTTGCAACATCACTATTGCCCTCAGTTGTGGTGAGTTGCAACCTCATTGTGACTCTCGCGGTTTTGCAACTATTTTTTCATGAAAGGTTAGGTTTCTTCTCCTTTGTTTGTGTTTTTGTACTTTGTTCTCCTTCTCGCATTGTCATTTGAAGTCCTTCTTCCTTTCTCAATCTCACAGGACCCTTCATTATTTCCTTTGTCTTCATCCTTTGTGTTAGTCGATAGGATGCAATATAAAAGAAGTGAAGCTAGGTAAGTGTTTGATATATATATTGTTTACAATGTATTTGACGAAATATGAATGTGTAACTAGTTTATGAAGAAAGTGATTTTGCATATTGATTTCTGGACCACGAACTAGTTAATGGTTAGGATTGAATATTGTTGGTTTATGATGCCTTTGAGGCAACACGAAGACTTCTTCAATTATTAATTAAGCTCACTAGCTAGCTCTGACTATGAGTATCTATATGTATATATGTTTGATGCAATTTCTTTCAAGTTACGATGCATTTTCTGGAACTAGATGCAGGTACTATTCATTAGGCATTAATTGAAACTGGATGTATTTTCAAGTTACAATTTATGTATATGTATATATGTTTATGGGAATGATGATTGATCCAGGTGGTGATTAACCTATTTCTTGGATTACTGCTCTATTTTTGGACTATGGTGATTGTGCTGGGAAACTTTATATCCATACACCCTCACTTTCAGTAGAAGAGGTAAGTAAGTTAATGCTAGGATGTCGTAACTTGTAACAGTAATGAGATGAACAAGAACTAAGGAAAAACTGTATGTGAATTAGCATGTTTTCATTCTATGTGGTGTCCTTGTTTGTTGTAGAGGTGGTGAATGGTATTGTTTATCATTGTGATTAGTTGAATCACTATAAATTAGCTCCTAGCTACACCAGCATCTGTAGTAGCTAAAGGTTTGGCTTTTTTATTGTTTATTTACATATGCCAAAAAATAAGAAAGAAAGTTGAAAACTTTAATCATATAATCATCACTGTGAATTCAACAAACTTGGTTTCTTCTAATTTCCACTAGATTTGATTTGTACTAGTTTTGCATAGTGCATGTTTGATTTTGATTTTGATTTTTTTTCCTTTTCTATGTTTATGATATGTTGAGTTTAGTCCATATGGATAACTTGGATTTGGGGTTTAGCTGTTCATTTTCTTTTTATTTGTGTCAAACGCATTTAGAAATGGATAACTAAATTGAAATTAAACATTAAAAAGAGATAACATGGAGTACACAAGTGTTGCTCACCTAAGGTAGCTGGCATTATTTAGTGGGATAAAATTTTATTGGTTGCTGGTCAGTGGTCATGAAGTTGTTGCTTAAGAGTTTTTAGTTAAAGATGTCTAATGTTCAATGTAATTAGTAGACACTTTTTCGTCGTGCTGTTTGCATCGTGATCATGACATTCATTGTTGGACATTATACTGATCATCATCACATGTAGATTTGTTTTTCATAAAATTTTGATGTTGTTGTTGGTTAACAATGTGTTTATTACTTGTTGATTGTCATTAATGAGTATTGATTTATATGCAAGTTATGTTCATGATGAGTGAACCTTAGAATCCTGTTTGAGATTGAATACAATGATTCTTGCAAACAGTTTAGATTAATCGTTGTATTGAATCTTGAATTGTCTATTTGGACAGTTTGGAAAAAGTCATATTTTTATGGTACATTCATACATTAAGGTTAAGTTTATTTTCTTAAATTTGATGAAATTCCGGTACAATGCATTTCTCTTTGTTCTCTAACTGCATACTTGATTGTCGTGGAATTAATCTCACCGCTTTCATGTCATGTACTTGGAGACCAATGTGAGATGCTGCCTAAATTTCATCAAATTTAAGAAAAGAGACTTAACCTTGAGGTATGAATGTATTATAAAAATATGTCTTCCTGAATTGGATAAGATCATGCCTTTAATGAAAAATTGAGATTTTCATGCATCGAAAAACTTTGTGAGTATCATAGAGTTAATAATTAGATGGATCAAAGTTGGATGAACGCAAGTCGCATGAGCCCTGCGTATGAGGAAGACATGAAACAGTTCTTGGAATTTGCCTCCGAAAGAAGTCGACCAGATGAGGATGGAAAATATTTTTGTCCTTGTATAAATTGTTTGAATGGGAAATGACAACTACTTGATGACATACGAGAACGTATACTATGTGATAGGATTAAGAAGAATTATACGACATAGATATGACATGGTGAATTGACAGACATGCAGATGGACTCCCAATCTGAACTGGTTGATGTACAAATGGGAGATTGCTTAGAGGAAATGATTTGTGATCTTGGACAAGAATCTTTCAGCATGCACATGCCCTTATATATGATACATTGCAAAGTGATTCAAAAAAACTTTTGTATCAGAGGTGCAAGAAGTCTTTGACGTTGTTGTCAGTAGTGTTAAGTCTGGTTAATGTCAAGACCATATATGGGTGGAGTGGCAAAAGCTTCACTTCATTTCTTCAAGTGGTGTAGGATATGCTTCCAGAGGAAAACGCGTTGCCAAAAGGTAGCATAAGATACTTTGTCCAATAGGTATGGAGTACCATAAGATTCATGCATGCCCTAATGATTGCATATTGTACATAAATGAGTTTGAAGAAATGCACAACTGCCCTAGGTGTAGAGTATCACGGTACAAAGTGAAGGATGATGACGAATGTAGTAGTCATGAAAGCACCAAGAAAGACCCCAACGAAGGTGTTATGGTAATACATTTACTTTATGATTAGAATTTGACATCAATATTTTTATTGTATAATGCATATGCATGTTTCTCCTTTTAATTAGCACTTTGGAAGGATTCAACGACAGTTAAGGAAGTACATCCAAGGCTGCTGCTAGATGGATCGTAGTTAAAGTGAGTCATTTAAATAATGTTTCATGTCTTCAAAATTAATTTTTACTACGCTAAATATCCTATTCAATATACTATAATAAGCAAAAAGGAAGCACTGAGTGTGGGTACTACCTAATGCATTGGATGTCAACAATAGTCCTAGGAGGTTTCAAGGATAACTGACTGTTTACTTCAAAACTAATTCAATTTCTTATAGTTGTTATTATTTACACTCATTTATTAACTTATGTTTTATTATATCATGCAATATTTTACTAATCAAAGATCATTGGAACTAGAGAGAACGAAGGCCATTCACATTCAGTGGGTAAAATATTATTTGAAAGTTAAAAATCAAACACTAGGACTTTGTAATTTTAGAATTGTAGAGTAGTTATTATGTTAATTTAAGTTACAAAATTTATTATGTAATTTCATTTTTCTTATCATTCATTGTCAATATTCAATTATATATTATGGGCAAAAATTTAAAATGTTTGATAAAAACTGTATGGTCTGCTTTTACTATTTAACTTACAGGTTAATTGGGTTAATTACAAAAATAGATAGGATATTAAAAAAAATACAAAAAACTACATTGGTTTTTTAGAAAAATCGATGTTGTCAATCAACAAAACATCACTTTTCCAAAAAACCGATGTTTTTTACTGATGACATCGGTGTTATCATTCAAAAACCACATCGGTTTTTTATGAAAACTGATGTTGTCAGTACAAAAAACAACATCGGTTTTCATAAAAAATCGATGTGGTTTTCTATGTATTTTTTTGTTAGTTTTTTATGATACCACATCGGTTTTTTAAAAACCGATGTTGTATAATTTACTTAACATTGATTTTGTAAAATCGATGTTAACGTTGACACTTTTGACGTCGGTAGTTTCAACATCGGTTAATAACCGATGTTGAAAGTTCTTAATAACCGATGTTAAAAGCCTATTTTCTAGTAGTGTTGTGAAGGGAACAATCCCTCGTAAAATTGTTACAAAAAAACTGTAAAAAAATTGAAACCTAAATTTTAACTTAAAGAGCAAACTAGGCTCGCTATTCATTTGAGAATTAGCTAGAGAATTAATCCCTCGTCAATCCCTCACAAAATTTAGGAAAAAAAAAGAATTTTAGTTCAAAAGGAATTGATTCCTAGCAAATCCCTAGGCAATTAATTAAAAAAATTGTGTATAATTATATGATTAAAATATATGTTTATCATGTTATTATATATTGTTACTATTTCATATTATACATAGTACATTTTATGTATAATAATATGATGATTTTTTTAAAATAATAAATAAATAATATAATGTATAATTTTTAAATTATAAATTGATATGAAAGTCTATGTATATATTTGTGAGATGAAAAAAATGTTTCCTCTGAAATTTCTTAAAAATAATTCTTAAATAATTGATTAGTCTTATTTTTAAAATATTCTTACTAATATATATATATATATATATATATATATATATATAAATTGATATGGAGATCCTTGTATATATGTATATTTTGTGTGAGATGAAAACTTATATATTAGGTAATTTGTTAAAATTAAATGTTAACTAAGTAATTATTAATTATATTGTTTTCTGTTAACCACAATAATTAATTAGAGCCTTTGGCCCCTCGATGAAACCCTGAGTATCCCTACAAGCTTTATCTCCTTAGCCTAACTACGAGACTAATGATTAGTTAGAGACTTAATCACACTTAAAGTTTCATATCCTCTTTAAAGATGTATTTTGTGAAGATCATAATTATATATATATATATATATATATATATATATATATATATATATATATATATATATATACATACATATACATATATATAAATAATTCCTACTTATATATCTATGTAGAGATAAAGGGAGATTTTAAAAGATATATAATTCGAATTAACCTATACTACTTGGACAAAAAAATCCTACAACCTTTAAATTACGTCTAGTTTGTATATGTTGTTTGGCCTGGAAACTTAGCCTAATTTAATGGTTTCATGTTGTGACTAACCGAATGATAAACTAGAAGAAACAAGAATATTAATTATCGCTACGACCACCACCATTCCACCATTGCCAATGTGGTCGCCCCCACTACCAACACCACCACAAACATTGCCATCGCCATTTCACTACCGTCGTCGCCATTTCACTACCTAAAGTTGACTCTGATGTCTAGTTGATAAGCGATGAAAATAAGAAAGGTAGAATCCATGGCTTGGGCCATAGCTTGGATCTTGCCATTACTCCAAATGGTTCATCTTCAACAGTTGTGGGTCCCCTTTTAACAAATCCAAATCTGATTACACGTCTGGTAGAAGACATCACTGCAATAGCTACAAAAATGACTCAAATGCAAGAGTAGATGTGTGCACTGTTGAATCTACACACACAATCTCAAATAGACTTGAAGACACAACTACAACCACAAATGGAGGCATATGCACAATAGATGCATACACAGTTGAAGGCTTAGACAGATAGCAAGAATAGATGCATGCATAAATGAAGGCATAAGCAGAAATGCAGCAACTTTTGCTGCAATAAGTGTAGACACAAATGCAATTTTTAAGGACAGAAATATTGTTTGTGATAAAGATACCATCACTGCCATCAGTCCAAAAACTTAGGAAGAATCTAGAATGAAGATGATGTTACTGCACTCTAGTTTCATTAAGCCATGTTTCTTATTTTAATTGTCTTGAAGAGTTAGAGTATTTTTATAATATTATTAACTTTGAGTATTTTTATTATGTTGAAAGTTAAAGTGTTTTAATTAATTGTTTGGTAAGAGTTTTCTTAAGTTATTCTTTGATGTAAAATATTTTGTTGATGCAAAATATATTTATGCATTTGTAATGGAAATTACACTTTTTAATATAAAAATCCTATCATAAAAAAAGTCACTGTGACAAAATAGTGAGGGATCAACAAGGCACCACAATGAGGAATTCGCTAAGGAATAGCAAGGAAATTGTGCAAAGAGTTAGCTATAGATTAGCAACGGACATTTGTGAGAAAATTCTGAGACAAACAAACAGTTGTAATGACAAAACTGCGAAGGAATGACAAGGGAATATATGCTCATAATAGTGAAGGAATAGAGACCGATTGGCGAAGGAAGGTTGCTGAGGGAATGACTACCAAATAACTAGGGATCAATGGTAAGGGAATAAAGATCAAACTACTAAGGATATATTTGAGAGGGGATTGGGAGGGAATAACGAGAGAATATTATTTGGTGATTGACGAGGGAATTGTGACACATAGTTGTCCTTATTTAGTGAGGGAATTTTCTAACTTCATGTAATTAGCGAGGGATCTGCTACGAAAGGTGTGACAAAATAGTGAGGAATGACGTCACTCGGTAATTAGCTACTTGGATTACATGAGGAAGATTTCCATCACTAATCCCTCACTAAATGGTTTTGCGACTCGTGAGGGAAATTTTGCTCTCTAATATGCATTTTTCTTGTAGTATTGATACTGTACTCGAGCCTTGCTAAGTGCAATTTTTTAATATTTTTACTAAACCTAACTTGAGCACAACCTTTTCTTGACCAATAACTCACAGTTTAGTGATTGAACCAAAAACTCGATCGGACCAATTTGGGTTGCACTAGTTTGATAACATTTTCTATTTGATTAATAACTCAAATCAATTAGGGTATCAGTTAACAGTCGAACTGGTCCAACTAGTACGTCTGGTTTTATTTTTACAACTGAGATAATGAAAATCCTATTAGGTTAACACTTAAATCAGGAACCAACTATGAATTCAAGTTTATTTACATTTGAATTTTAGCTTCCACATAAAGAATAAGAAATATAAAACAAGGATTTATATAGTTTTTGGTCTACTCATGAAGAGTTACAAATGTCTCATTGAAGAATAAATAGGTTCTGATTGAGGAAAACCATAATATCATTGTTAGTTCATGATGAATTATCACAAAGATCATACAATAATTATCGAAGAACACTTAAATAAGAAATTAACTACGGATCCAAATATTTTATCTAATCGTTAATAATCAAGTATGATGTAAGTCTTAGGACTTTTGGTAAATTATTTCTAGAATATGTACCTATAAATTTTAACTTCAGTATAAAGAATAAAAAAATATAAAATAAGAATTAAAGATTAAACATTGCAGCATGAAGTCCATCTAGGAGCAAATTCGATTGCCAAATCAATCCTCTTGCCCAAATTATTCCAATCCGCGTGAAACTACTTAGGAAGTTAGCTTTAAACTTTGTCCAAATTCTCTAAGTATTCTTCTGGGCCGGGCTGCCAGGCCGCATTAAGTATTGTCAAAAATCAGAATCAAGAACAAGAACAAGGAGCGATATGAAGGTACTGTTCCAGGAATATTTGGTTTGGGTCTATTTAATTTTATGGTTTGTATAACTTGTCCATAAAAGTTTATCCACGTAATTTGATTAGCACCTGATCAATATATATCATCAAATTCAAATCAGATACGCTTTACAAATAGCCCTCTATTTCTGTATTATTCGTCAATCACCCAGTACTACGCCACTTACTCATTCTACAGTGCACAACATTACAATTTACAAGTACATGTAAAATTCTTTCCAATTTAGTAATGCAAATTTGAATGCACTTGACACATGTATTTGGAAAACGTGGCTATACTTAAAACTGAATCAGATTCTTATACAAAATCCTTTTATTTTCATAGTGGTTTACCATGGTATATGCCATATTTAGTGAAAGTTCCCACCGCTAATTGGAACAAGTGTCCAGAAAAAAAATAAAATTCTTGTTACATAAGGAATGACAAATCACAAATATGTACCCACTCTTACGCAAGAATCCACTACGTTTGCCATGGTACAAATCAAGGGCAAGGGAAGTGGTGCTATGCTTTAGTTCGGCATTAATCTGAATGCAAGTATAGGTTCTTCCTGCTTAGGATTCCAGAGGATCTAATGGCATGTAAAACATGTAACGAGACTTAGGAAGAGTCATATTTTTGTCTAGCTTTCCTTTATTTATTATATTTGCTTCCTTTTATTTAAGAGATTTTAAGGTTTAAAGCTATTAAGGACTCTTTTTATTCTTGATGAGACATTACTTTCATGCTGGTAGCAAAGATATGGTTATACTTACAGGGATCCGTGGTGGAGAATTGGGACGTCTTACATTCAAGTCTTATTAATGTTTCAAAATTATTTGTTTTAATTATAAAAAAAATAATTGAGATTTATTTGTAAAATTTTCTTGGATAAGTAAGATTGAAATTTCATGAATCATCAGCTACATATTGTAAAACAATTATCGATAAATGACAAATCAATTTATTATGTAACCTTATATATTGAACTATCATACTTGTTGGCTTTAATTACCGATAAGCACAAATATATTGAAACTACCAAATAACCATGAACGTTCAACAAGAAAAAAACGTAAAACCTAAAAGCAAGAACAGAAAACAAGAACACCATGCAATTGTGTGGTTCAACCAATATAGTCTACACCCACGAGAATAATAACTTCCTTTTGAAATCAAAATCAACGAGATACAACATAGAATCCCTTTTGTTCTGCCCTTTACATTCAAGAAGAGCTCTCAGTAAGAACCCAAACCTTACTCTTTGTTTCACTTTTCGTATACAATGTTTTCCTTCTTATGTTTCTCACAACAATCACATTTTCTCTCACGTTAATTATAGTTAGTTACACTTAAATAAATGTCCCATGACCTCTATTTATAGGCCTCTAGTAACTAAGACTCAACAACATAACAAAAAACACTCAACAATCTGATGCATATTAGATTAATGAAACAAATTGTTCCATCTGACTAAGCATTAGACGATCCTCAGTTTGATCACAATAGTTGATCCTCATCATATTGAACATCCATCAGATTGAACAACAAATTTTGATAGAGACAACAATTCTCCACCTTGACTCCAAATTTGAGACAAACGATTCCTTCCACCATAGTGTTGCTCTCCTACTTCTGAAACTATGCTTCAAGAGAAATTAATCAAGTCCAACCAATGTTTGAACTTTGACCTTGGTAGAGACTTTGTGAACACATCAATAGGATTGTCATCGGGCATAATCTTCAAAATTCTAACTTTTTCAGATTCAACCACATCTCTTGTGAAGTGAAGCCTAACATCAATATGTTGGGTCTTCACATGGTAAACTTGATGATTTGCAAGGTGTACAACACTTTGGCTGTCACAATGAATTGTCACATAGTTTTCTACAATTCCCGATTCACCAATCATCCCTTTTAAGCATAGAGCTTCCTTCATTCCTTCTGCAAGAGCAATATAATCTGATTTAGTTGTAGGTAGAACTACCACAAGCTGTAAGTTTGTTTTCCAGCAAATAGTAGTCCCAAATAGAGTAAATACATATCCAGATAAGGACTTCCTAGTATCCATATTCCCTGCATAGTTTCCATCAACATACCCCTAATAGTATCTCCACCTTGAGCTGCTTTCTTGTACTTTAGACCTGGTTTTAGAGATCCAAATAACCACTTTGAAGCCTCCCAATGAACTTGACCCAAATCTACCATAAATTTGCTTACAATGCTAACAACATGGGCCAAGTCTGGTCTACTACAGACCATACCATACATGATGCTTCCTACTCCACTAGCATATGGAATAGTATCCATCTTCCTCCTTTCCTCTTCAATATTAGGAGTTTGAGTAATTGAGAGCTTAAAAGGTGTGCTTATAGGTTTAGATTGATGCATCCTAAACCTTTCCACTACCTTATTCAAATAGCCTTGTGATAAGTGCCAAATTTTAGTTATTTTTGGGATTAAATTGTTAGCACTTATCCTTTAATTGTACTAGTTTTCTTATAAACTACCCTTACATCTAGCTGTTTATATATATTATACATTTACTAATATTATTGTTTAAATATGAAAGATTCATTTGTGATTCTACAGCTTTTGATGGTTGTTTGTTAAAATCTAGAAACAAAGCCAAAAGGAAGGACAAAATGGTCTTTTCATCAAGGTTTTTGACCCTAAATTCGCCCAGACTAGCATCTAGCTCGCCTGGACTAAGATGTAACTTCAGCCATAAGCAATCAACTCGTTTGGGTGAGTAGATGCCTTCACCATTAAGCTACAATTCACCTGGGCAAGTAGATGCCTTCACCATTAAGCTGCAATTCGGTTCAAATTCTAAGATTACTTTCCAGTCTATGAATAGCCATGTATGGTTGAAGAGAAAAAAGATCCCAGCAGCCTAAAAACAAGAGAGAAACATAGAAGAAGAAGGAGAAGCGGAAAAGTGGAGCTGAGGCGCTGCAGAGTTTTGATAATGGATCACTTCCTTCGTCATTTCTCTTGTTAGTCTTGAGCTCTGCGCAATGATCGGTTAGTTTTTCTTAAGGATTTGATGTAATCTTTGTACCCTTATGTATCCCTTTTGATATTATATACGTATTAATCTTTTCTACTCATTATTGATAATTTCATTCTACTCGTAATGCTTGATTCTATTTGATCACTAGTGTCATGAAATTGGATTTTAAGTGAGAATGGAAAGTAATCTTAGAATTTGAACCAAATGATTTTACTCTTTACGTTATGTTGCTAGGAATAGAGCATAACATTTTGATTGCAAAATGCATGAGAATATAATTGTAATGCTGGGATATTTACTGCATATGTGAGGGATCAATATTTAGTAAATATTCTTAGGTTCCAAGTACGAGGAATTGACTTGGGATAACTATATGTGTATCAGTAATGTTAGAAAATTATTTATATGTGTTAATCTTATTAGGATACTAAGGGTATGAACGATGAAATCCAATCCTATGTTTTCTTAAATTAATTCAAGTCGTTATTATTATTTCCGTAATTTACGTATTTCCGACGCACTAAATTCCATTATTTTCGTATTTCCGTTATTTGCATAAATCTGTTATTTTTACTTTTATTTACTTTAAGTTGTCTTTAGTTAATCAAACCAAAACCAATGCCATTCGATTAAATTTGTACATAACTATTAAACTGATAACCTTTATTTGAATGAATTAAGTAAACTCGAGTCCCTGTGGAGACAAACTTTTTTATAAATGTGAAACCTACAATGACAATTGGTACCCTTACCAAAAGTCATGACAAGTTTTTGGCGCAGTTGTCAGGGACTTGAGTCATCCACTTTGTTCTTTCGGATTTAAACTTTCAATTTGATAGGTTATTTCCTTCGTAAATTTCTTTTGATTTCGTATAAATTCCCTCTTTTATTTTTTCTTACCTTTGTACTTATTTCTTTCATTTTAATCTTGTATAAATTTTCTCTTACTTTTATTTTCACTAACCTTGGTGCTTACGGGTTGTTGTAGTGTGTTCTCTTTCCTTTATGCTAGGTAAATTTCGTGCAGATAAATCATCATTTGATCTAGAAATTACCAAGACTGAAAGGAAGAATAGAAAGAAAAAGAAACAAGCAACCATTATAACACCAGGTAAGTCTTCTTCTTTTGATTATCTTTCAAATGACAAGCCACTTGTAAAAAATAACATGGCTGAAAAAGGAGAAGGAGATAGACCACCAAGGAGAACTTTAGGTGATTATGCTTATCAACAAGGCCCAAAACATTACAATAGCATAGTCATTCCTCCTTTCAGCAATAAAGTCGTGGAATTAAAGCCAGCACTGCTTAGTCTAATTGGCTCACATCCCTTTGCTGGAATGGATCATGAGGATCCATACACACATTTGTCTACCTTCATGAAACTACGCAATACTATAAGAGCTTCTGACGAGGATGCTGAAGCTGTCTACCTCAGAGCTTTTCCATTTTCACTATCAGGTAAGGCAAAAATATGGCTCCAATCACATCCAAATAAAAGCCTCAACACTTGGGAAGAGGTGGAGGAGAAATTCATAGCGAGGTTCTTTCCTCCTTCAAGATTTATCAGTGCAAAATCTGCCATCGCGACTTTTTCCCAAGGATCTGACGAACCTCTCTATGAGACATGGGAGAGATTCAAAGCTTTGTTGTGGAGGTGCCAAACCATAACTTTGATGATGCTGCACAACTACATATCTTCTATAGTGGTAACCATCGGAATGACACCACTGTTCAGCACTTGGTGATGGACAACAAGAAGAGGAGGCCCATTATCTGCAGAACCAAGCCAGGCCTCAACAAAACTTTCAAGGAAGCTACCAAGGCTACAAAGGTGGCTCAGGTTCAAATCAGCCTTATGGCTGGAGACCACAAAATTCTGGTTCCACTAACACTTCTTTTGTAGGTCATTCTAACAACTCTTATGGAGGTTTTTCAAATAGGGGTCCACAACAACAAGCTCAGCCAGATAGAATGTCAATGATGGAAGATACTTTAACACAGTTTATGCAGGTATCCATCGCAAAACAGAAGAATACTGATGCTTCAATTAAAAATCTAGAAGTTCAAGTTGGACAACTGGCTAAACAACTATCTGAACATGGAAGTGGATCTTTCTCATCACCACACAGGTCAACCCAAAGGAACATTGTAATTTAATTACAACAAGGTGGGGGACTATGGTTGATTTGAAGGATAATGATGAGAAAAAGAATAAAGAAGGAGTTGAAAAAGAAAACAAGAAAAATGATGAAGTGGTGACTAGTGAAAGAGTGGAAGAAAAAGTGGTAAGGGAAGAAGAGAAAAAGAAATCAAATGAACAAACCACTGATAAAGGTAAAGTTGTAGCAAACCATCCATCAATTGAGCATCTTCCTTATCCGCATGCTCCATCAAAGAAAGATAAGGAAAGACAGTACAAGCATTTTATAGATATTTTTAAACAATTGCATATTAACATTCCTTTTTTTTGAGGCGTTAGAGCAGATGCCAACATATGCTAAATTCATGAAGGATTTGCATATGAAGATGAAAATAATTATGGATGATGAAATAGTAAAGCCTCAGCCACAACAATACTGTCCAACTATAAAGACGTTAAAGAAGCGCTCCTGGGAGGCAACTTAGTATTTCTAAACCCTACTTTTTAAATTTTCTTTTTTCATACTTGTGTTATTTAAATATTAGTTTGTTTGAACTATTTCTAAATATTTGTTATCACTTTATCTATTAGGGATTAATTGTCCATGTTCTAAAAAAAGACCATTAACTCGCCTGGGCGAGTGAACGTCTGCGAGAAAAAAATAAAAAGGGGGTGAAATCAGATTTCACCCTACTCATTTCAAAAGCTCAAAAACCCTTCTTCCTCTTAAAAACACGAAGGCTATGCCTTCAAAAGCCAGAATTTCATCCAAGTGCCATCTTTTCTCCAATTTTTGCATTTCACTTCATCTCATTCAAGCAAGAACCATGTTCTGTCTAAATTTTGCAATCAGTTTATGTATTATTTTATGAATTATGCTTTCCTTTCAATGAAATTCAATTTAAAGTTTTGTATGATTGGATGACTATTTGTTCAAAAGATGCCTTGTTCTGAATTGTAATAGGCCTGCTCTTGCTTTTCTACTTGCTGCATTTTTTTTATTATTCTCAATCCTTCATTTATACATGCTCAAAACATGCACACCAAGTGTTCGATGAAATGTCACAATGGCTAGACTATGTTTTCTTTCAAATTTTGAATGTTTAAACATGTTTAGTAATTAGTTTAGGTGTGATACCAACTCAAATTGATAACTTAAATGGGGTTGTGAATTGAGTTTAAAAATTACCACATTTCCTTAAAATGCAATTACATGAGTTATTAGTAGGCAAATAAACTTGTTGGGTTTGAATGACCACCATTTTTCTTTTGGACTTAAATTGCTTTTGGGTGGATTAAATTGTTGTTTAAAATGCCATTTTGGATTGAACTTTCACAAACAATGACTTCTTGATTGCTAAAAAAATTGGCCAATTCACAATGGCTAGCTATTCTTTGAAAATAAATTTTTGCTAAAATTCTAATTGAATTTGTCTTTGTTTCAGATGGCTCCAAAGAAACTTACCTCTAAGAGAGCTAGGAAGACCACTACAGGAGAAGGATCTAGCACAACTCCACCTGTGGAATTTGAATCAGATGCACACTGCTTTCATAGTGAGAAACATCAACACCACTTTTAAGTAATCAAAGATTGGTCTTTCCTCAAAGAAAGAAGGGTCCAATTAGCTGAGGGTGAGTATATTGAATTCCAAGCAGAGATTGCTAGGAGGCACTAGACATAGCTTGCAGAGCCCATGCCTAAATATAACTCTGAAATTGTCATGGAATTTTAGCAAATGCTTGGCCTACTGAGGAAGGTGTTATGGATAAGTTCTCCAAAAGTGCAGGGCCAATGGATTCCTTATGACACAGATGGCATCAACCAATTTTTAGGGAATCCATTGATCTTAGAGGAGGGGCAACAATGTGAATATACTGCAAGAAGAAGTCAGACTACAGGTTTTGATGAAGAGACTATAGGTCAACTACTTTGCTTCCCATGACGTGATTTTGTACAGAGCATAGCAGGGAAGTGGTTGTGAATCATGCGCGCCAACATGACGACTCTGACTCAAATTTGGATGACTTTCCTTCTCAGTAATATCCTTCCGAGTGACCACAACTCTGATTTTATCCTACCTAAATGTAAGCTGGTCTACAACATTATGGAGCAGATCAATGTTCATGTGGTCCAACTCATTTCAGATGCTATCCATCATTTTGTTGGTACTGAACCTCCTAAGCACCCAGTGGACCCAAAAAAGTCCAACAAGGCACTAATGCTAGTTCTATGGAGTACTAGTCACACCAACAAAACACATTCGACCTCCGATTAACAGATCATTTATTGAAAAATATTGCATGCCAAGGAAGGTACAACAACCAGAGCAGGATTAGCAACATTAGCCAGCAACAGATGCACCACCACCACCTCCACATCAGCCACCATCCTTGGAGTCCATCTCAGCCCACTTGCAGAGGATGGAGTTCAAGATGCACACATACATGCGTCATTTGGATGACCAACAGGCAGCAAATCATAGGGGCCAGATGTAGTTGAATGACAACTTCTACCATTACATACTGCACCAGCATCGCTAAGACCCTAGCCATTACCCTTGGCCTACTCCCGAGCAATGTAGAGCCATTATTGCATGGCCTGGAGACAGGCCTATTTTTCAGGAGAAGGCATAACCTGTAGATGCTCAAGGAGCTGCCCAAGGAGATAGAGGAAGAGCTGAGGAAGATGAAGACAAGGCAAATTTGGTTGATTATTTCATTGGAGGAGACTAAGCGCCTAAACCGTGATCTTTAAAAACTCGTGAACTTGTCTTTATGTTTATTTATCGCTTTGTATTAAAATTCAGTACTTTATTACCTTATTTACTTATGCGAGTTTATTTTGACTAATTTGTGCGTGCTTTGATATTTTGTTAGTATAGTTATAGATTATAACTCTTTTTGGGACTTAAAAAGAAATTTTTTTCTTGAACATAACATGCTTTGAAAGAATCAAACAACCAGTATTTTTTTGAAACTTATTTTTTGATTAGGACACAACAAAAGAATTTTTTGAAAACATTGAAGGACTTTCCCAAAAACCAAATGAATTCAGATGTTTTTGCGTGGACTTGATAAAAGAACAACTTTCAAAACATTGATCTGATTTGAATATGGAAACAAGCCTTAAGCTTTAGTGATTGTGTGCAACCACAAATTTTACATTGAGTGTCCTCATTGATATGTTTTATAGTTGGTTTTGCATGAATTTCTAATTTTCATAACATATGATTCATGGATATGATCTAGGCATTCTTTCTTTCTTTACATTTTAAGCCACTGACCAAACAACTATCCCAATGTATATTATTTTACCATTTGCAAAGCCCTTTGAGCCAAACACTTGATATTTTGTTGGAACACTAACCTAGGATAAAAGTTCTTACCTTACCTTAGGATTAGGAGAGCAAGGGTGTTTTGATGGGAATCTCTGTCATTTGGCGGCTAATGTGATGTAAATACTCTATTTTTATGGGTATTAAAGGAAATTAAATATTTATCAGAAAAGAAAAGAACAAAATTAGAAAAGAAAATAAAATAAAAAAGAAAAAGAAAATGAAAATAACAAGTTATTTATGAATAAATAAATGTTTGAATCATGTATAGAGTTGTTGTAAATATCTGAATAGAAAGAAGTGATAACTTGGTTGAAGCGAAAAAGGATAGGAAGTGATCGTTTGTTTAAGTTACTAGCTAGATTTTTATGTCTGCTTTCCTATTCTCAAGGTATGTTTGAATATCTAGAAAAACCAAGATTTCCTTCAAAACTAGGCCCAACCTTAAAAAGACCTATTGATCCATGATGATTATGCACATTATCTTTGATTTGATGAAAAATGACTTGCAAAATTGATTTATGACATATACGTGATTGGAATTGAGATGAAACACTTGCTTGTGTGAGATTTATATACCTTTGAGAGGTTTTCCTCTGTTTGAATGAATCTAGTATTTCCTCTGATGTTCTTTAGAAACAAAATGCAAAATGATCTTAATCTCATTTCTTGGTTCTGTGAATTCCATCTTTGTGCTTTCATTTCTCATTGTTGCATTTTAAAAAATGTTGTTTTGATCATTTTAGGGACGGATTCTTTACAAAGCATGTTCATAATTTTTTAAGCATATTTATTTTATACTTATACTATTGTTATTTGTAATTTTTCTATACTTTTCTTGAGGATAAGCAAGATTATAGGTTGGGGAGAGTTGATAAGTGCCAAATTTCAGTTATTTTTGGGATTAAATTGTTAGCACTTATCCTTTAATTGTAATAGTTTTCTTATAAACTATCCTTAAATCTAGTTGTTTATGTATATTGTACATTTACTAATATTTTTGTTTAAATATGAAAGATTCATCCATGATTATGTAGGTTTTGATGGTTGTTTGTTAAAATCCAGAAACAAAGCCAAAAGGAAGGTCAAAATGGTCTTTTCATGAAGGTTTTTGACCCTAAATTTGCCTAGGCTAGCATCTAGCTCACCTGGGCTAAGATGTAACTTCAGCTCTAAGCAAGCAACTCGCCTGGGCAAGCTACAGCTCACCTGGGCGAGTGGATGCCTTCACCATTAAGCTACAATTTTCCTGGGCGAGCTCCAACTCGCTTGGGCGAATTTCTCTGCATTCCTTGACTGTTTTCTATGAATAGCCATGTATGGTTGAAGAGAAAAAAGATCCCAACAGCCTAAAATCCAGAGAGAAACATAGAAGAAGAAGGAGAAGCGGAAAAGTGGAGCTGAGGCGCTGCAGAGTTTTGATAATGGATCACTTCCTTCATCATTTCTCATGTTAGTCTTGAGCTCTGCGCAATGATCGGTTAGTTTTTCTTAAGGATTTGATGTAATCTTTGTATCCTTATGTATCCCTTTTGATATTATATACGTATTAATCTTTTCTACTCATTATTAGTAATTTCATTCTACTCGTAATGCTTGATTCTATTTGATCACTAGTGTCATGAAATTGGATTTTAAGTGAGAATGGAAAGTAATCTTAGAATTTGAACCAAATGATTTTACTCTTTACGTTACGTTGTTAGGAATAGAGCATAACATTTTGATTGCAAAAAGCATGAGAATATAATTGTAATGTTGGGATATTTACTGCATATGTGAGGGATCAATATTTAGTAAATATTCTTAGGTTCCAAGTACGAGGAATTGACTTGGGATAACTATATGTGTATCAATAATGTTAGAAAATGATTTATATGTGTTAATCTTATTAGGATACTAAGGGTATGAACGATGAAATCCAATGCTATGTTTTCTTAATTTCCATAATTTATGTATTTTTGACGCACTAAATTCTGTTATTTCCCTATTTTTCATATTTTCGTTATTTCCGTAAATCCGTATTTTTACTTTTCTTTTACTTTAAGTTGTCTTTATTTAATCAAACCAAAACCAATGACATTCGATTAAATTTGTACATAACTATTAAACTGATAACCTTTATCCGAATGAATTAAGTAAACTCGAGTCCCTGTGGAGACAAACTATTTGATAAATGTGAAACCTACAACAACAATTTGTACGCTTGCTAAAAGTCATAACACCTTGCTGAGATAAGAACAATTCTCCCTTCATCTAATCTCTAACAATATCCATCCCAAAAATCCTCCTTACAGTACTAGGATCCCTCATCTCGAATTATGAACTTAACCTTTCCTCGAGTATATTAATCTCATCCTTGCTTGAGCTAGCTATAAGAATATCATCTTTATACAAGGGCGAGAAAAGGACACATTGTTCTTCTCTTCTCAAGATATAGACACAACTATCATAACTACTTCTTAGAAAACCTATCCTCAGAAGAAAGTCCTCAAACTTCCTGTACCACCGACACTGACTCTATTTCAAGCCATATAGTGATTTATTCAAGAGACATACCTTCATCTGATCTTCCGCAAACCCCTCAGGTTGTTGCATATAGATGGTATCTACAAGGTCTCCATGTAAGAAAGTTGTCTTGGCATCCAATTGTTTTAACTCTAGATCATACTGATTTATAATTGCCATCAAGATCCTTATAAAACAGTGTTTTACCACAGGTGAGAAAATTTCATTGTAATAAACTCCCTCCACTTGTGTAAAACCCTTAGCCATAATAAGTCTTGCCTTGTACCTTGCCTTCTCCACACCTAGATACCTTCTTTTTTCTTGAAGACCCACTTGCATCCAACTACCCTATGATTTTTAGGTAGATTCACAAGCTTTCAATTATGATTTTTATCTATGGACTACATTTCTTCATTCATGGTTGGTAACCAGTATTGACTTTCTTTTTCCTCTATAGCCTCCTTGAAGTTCCTTAGTTCCTCATCTTGAATTTCTTCAACCACACTAAGAGCATAGCAAATGAGGTCAGCGTATCCATACCTATTTGTAGTTTTTATTATCCTTTCTTCCCTATCCCTTGTTAGTTGATAGTCAAAGTTTGTTATGGTTTGATTTGTTGTTCATGAGTCTGTTGTTGGTACTTGACATGCTTCATGTCTTGAATCATGAATAGGAGACTCCACCTCAAGCTGGGTTTTCTCCTTTCTCCCTTCCAAGTTTTTGCACATCATCACCATGGTTTCAACAAATGTGGTATCCCTGTTGATAAAGCATCTTGACTCTTCGGGATCTAGCTTCCACAACTTATAACCCTTGACTCCATCTATGTACCTAATAAAGATACACTTCACAGCCCAGGGCTCTAGTTTTTCTTGTTTCACATGTGCAAATGCCAAAGAACAAACACCCTCAAGTTGGAAGAGTTTATTGATTTCCATCTCCACACTTCCATAGGGGTCTTAGAGTCCAAAGAAGACAATGGATATTTGTTTATCATATACACTATAGTATTTGCAGCTTCACCCCAAAAACTCCTAGGCAAACCTACTCCTAAAAGCATGCAGCTCACTCGTTCTAAAATGGACCTGTTCATTCTCTCATTTAGGCCATTTTGTTGAGGAGTTCCTGCTATAGTCTTATGCCTCTTAATTCCCAATTTCTTGCAAAACTCATTAAACTGTTCTAAAACAAATTCCAGCCCATTGCCAATCCTCAAAGCTTTCAATTTGGTTCCTTGTTGATTTCCACAGATGGTGTCACTTGTTGGTTCTAACTACCAAGAAATTATGTGATTTCTCCAATATATCTTACATCCACAGGAATAACATCTCCATTCTGAAACCAAAATCAATGAGATACAACAAAGAACCCCTTTTTGTTATGCCTTTACATTCAAGAAGAACTCTCAACAAGAATTCAAGCCTCACCTTTGTTTCTCTCTTCGTACCCAGTGTTTTCTCTCTTATGTTTCTCACATCAATCACATTTTTCTCTCTTATGTTTCTCACATCAATCACATTTTCTCTCACACTGCTTACAATTAGTTACACCTAGTTAATTATTTTTCATTCATGATATATCTTAAAACTTTTAATTTTTAAAGTATTGAAATAAATATTATAATTTAGAAATAGAAAAGAACATTTATAACATTTGAGAAGTGTAGAAATAAAGTAATTGATTAATATGTATAATAATTAACATTTTGGAGATTTTATTCTATTATTATATTTATAATTAATAATGAAATACACGTATTTAAATTTAAATAATGATTAATAAGAGGTGAAAGTAAATATGAGTCATATAGTAAAATTCGTGGATTCTTTTTAGAAAAAAACAATTTAGTTCTAATATTATCTATAGATTACTAAATTAATATTTTTCTTTCAAAATTATTTTTAATAAAAAATATATTAATAATTTTAAATATTTATGGGGCTTAAAACAAGGATTTGAATTAAATTATCCTTACACCTTCCGTGACAAACACATTAGTTTTTATGAATTTTCCATAACATGTGAAGATATATTTGTAACTTTTTCTATAACTAATCCGTGCTTTACATACGTACTTTTCGATAAATAATAATATTAAACACTATAAAAAAAATTTAAATTAAATAATAAAATATTATTTTATAATAAAAATATAAGTTTAAAGATTTTTGTTTTATTAATTATTACAAATATCGCACTATGTTTTATTAAAAATTGAACATCGTCTAAATAAATTTAAAAAGTTCTTTTTTTGTATAATTAATAATAAAATAAGAAAAAATAATTTTATGTATAAAATATATCCTACATGTCATGAAATGAGAAATACTGTGAAAATAAGTACATAACCATTTTACTTTCAAGAAACTTATGAGGTAATACAGAAATGATTATAATATTTACAACTTATTTCAGTTTATCTTATACTTTAAGTATATGTGTAAGTCTCTAAGAGAACTTAAGCTATTTTTAGTTTATTTTAATACATATTCTACATAAACCAATTAAATCAATACTTTTTTTCGTTTATAAAAAAAACTTATATATAAGTATTTATACAATAATAACTAATTCGATCAATAATGTTTAATTTAGGTTTTGTATACATAATCTTTTCAGTAAGTACTTGCAACTAGATGAATAAACTAAGAAGATAAAATGGATTAAATATCTCATAAATTATATTCAATTAATAAATTTCAAATTTTGTATAAGCTATTTCATCTAAATTTAATTTATGTACTTCAAATTTGAAGTACCATTTACTAGTATATAAGGCATTTTAATTATATATATGTGTACTTCAAATTTTACATATCAACTTATGGATCTAGAACATATAACCAAAAACTTGAAAAGTCAATATGTTTGAGGTACATAAAAATGCCTTATACTGTAATTGTTAAATTAAAATTGTGTACGAATGCAGAAGCAGAGAATAATTGTGAGTTGTAGTGAAATTATGCTGCTTCCAAATTGTATTCTATTTAGACACGCAAATATTCAACAAAGGAATCAAACAAATTAATGTCATGCTACTCCACAAGACCATATAGCTTTACTTTCATTGTTTAGTGGAAACTTTACAATGTTGACAATTAGTTCGATGAGAAGTGAGAATGACCAAAAGCTAGCTGAACTTTAAACAGTGGTCCCTGATGCTTGTTTAAGTTATTGTGTCTAAATCATAGTTCTTGGTCTTTATAAGGGAGGCCATTTCATGCATTATGTAGCATAGCCTCCTAGTCTTAGTATCAAATAGTTAATAAATGATACTGGAGAAAATGTGTGGTGCCAATATGTTGAATCAGGCAAAGCCTTATTTGTTAATTGTGGGGTTGCAATTTGGGATGGCTGGAACATTCATCATCATCAAGGCCACTCTGGATCATGGAATGAGTCGTTTTGTGTTAACTGTCTATCGCAATGCCATTGCTGCGATTATGCTTGCTCCTTGGTGCAAGTCATTTTAACTGTAATACCTTTAAATATTTCTAATGCTTATATATGCTCTTTACAAATTAACAAGTGTTGTTTTCAGCACATATACATTTTATATCTTCCATATATAATTGTCAACTACTATGCTTTTAAAACTTTGTTTAATTAGTCAATTATTTTATAATTTTTTGCAGGAACGTTAGGCCGAAAATGACAATGTCTGTCTTCATGCAAATACTAGCCCTTGGATTTCTTGAGTAATCTCTCTTAATCTGAAACCTATCTATTCAGTACTCCCATGATGTGTGTGACATGGCCGAGTGTTTTTAACACATGACTCCTAAAGCTTAATTTATATATCAGTTCATACCAAAATAATCTATCCGTACTATATGTAGCAGAATATGCAAGTCACAGAACTTGTACGTCCATCAATCCTGAAGAATAAAATAGTAATTTAGTCTCTAAATTTTTATCTAACTGTTATTTTAGTCCTAAAATTTCAAATAAGTTATGAAAGTTTTTGATTTTTTATTTAAAATCCTAAAATAAATCTTTTTTTTTCTCATTCTCATCCCTAATATTATTATTATCCAAGAACTCATACTAGGGACCAAAATTAGAAAAAAAATTATTTATAGGAATTTAAATGGGATTCTAATCAATTTTAGAGACTTGTTTAAGTTTTTTCAATTTCAGAGGTAATGACAACGAGACAGAGATGAAGACTAAATTGACCATTTATAAAAAAAAAAAACACACAAAAAAAATCATCTCTCGCACTTATGTAACATACTTTTCATTTAAACAAATATATAGGTTGAATGGTAACTTATGAACTGCTAAATATGTGTGATTATAAAATTTAAAATGAAAATAAAATCAATATTATGTAAGAATCGATTGTAAAATATTTTTTTCATAAACAAAGTCTTAGATCCAGGTCTTGTAAGAAAAAGTAAGATTTTAAAATTATTGTCCCGTTTAATGAATCTACCGAATTCGACAGAATCAGATTAATCCAAACTTAATTTAGTTTATACATAATAAGGGTCTTATGAGACTAAAATTTTTTAGAAAATGAAGATAAATTATAGATTTTTAACTTACCACATTCTCAGTTCGCTAAACTATTTTTTCCACACCATTAAACACCCCAATTTTTAAGCTAAAGTGAAGAGTACTATTAAATTCCATTAATTTATAGGTAAAATAAATGGAAAAAATTAAAATCTGAGAAGAGTGAAATTTTATTGTTCAAATCAACAAATTAAGACTATCGAATTTTAAGTTCTCAAGTCAATCTTACACCAATTTTTGTGTTCATTGACGGTGTTCTATGATACTTTATAGGCCAGTTATTGACCAAAGCTTCACTTGCTTGGGGATGCAATACACTTCGGCTTCATTTGCATCAGCTATCATGAACGCCGTACCTTCTGTAACCTTTGTGCTAGCAGTAATTCTCAGGTGACATTCAATTTTCTTTTTAAAGCAGAATATATGATACTTTAATTACTAACTAAATCCCAAGAGACAATAGCAAGTAATATTCCCAACATCACATGCATGGCTTTTCATTTTGTAAAAAGGTTGGGGGTACCTTGTACCCTTCTAAAATGTTTTCATTTTGGCATGTATGCATGCTTTTTCTTTTACGTCTAAACATCACATCCTTTATCTTTCAGCTCTATTTTTATTATTTTTTAATTATCTTGACACTTTTTCTCAGGCAAGCGCTACAAAAAGAAACTAAAATTAGTAAGGAAATAATTTATATGTAATTTAAAAATCACAAAATCTAATTTTTTTGTGATCCTGCTACTAATGATGAAAAATCAATGTCACCAAATTTTATCACTAATACATTAGTTAATTTTTTTTGTTTTGGAGTCATATTCATTTCATGCATAGTTTATGGCACGTGTTCATAATATGTACAAGACCTAACGCTTCAATCTTAGCCAAAGGAGTATTGGTAACAAACTCTAATGCAAAATTATGTTTATTACTTTGTGGTGTGTCAGGTTAGAGCGTCTAAAGTTGAAGGAGTTACACAGTCAAGCTAAGCTGATTGGAACCTTGGTAAGCTTTGGTGGGGCTTTGTTGATGACACTTTACAAAGGTCCCCAAATCAACCTATTTGATCATCCAAACACTACCCACCAGAAAATAGATGAAAGCAATTCCTATCAGGGTCAGAAACACTGGGTCACAGGGACCCTATTTTTATGCCTTGGTTGTTTGGCTTGGTCCTCCTTTTACATCTTGCAGGTAATTAATATATTCATCACATTAATTAGGCATGTGAATGAATATTTGTTTTGCTCTAATGTACAAAAAAAAATGTAATTATGCAGTCCATAACAGTGAAAAGGTACCCAGCGGAACTATCACTGTCATCGTTGATATGCTTCGCGGGTGCTTTGCAAAGTGCCGTGGTTGCTCTGATTGCAGATCATAGCCCTCGGACATGGGCGATCGATTTCGACTACACGCTCTATGGCCCTCTTTATGCTGTGAGATTTCTTTAATCACTGGAAATTAAACACAAGTATCAGAAAGTATATATACAAGACTCACATATATTGTTGAACCAACACTGAATTAGACCCCTTTATTATGAATAAAATGGGAATCTAATTCCTTATAATTAATTGGAATCTAATCCTTAAATATTATGTCTCACTAGATATAACTAAAATAAGGGATTTTCTAGTAAAATAAAGTTAAAAAATATTCTCATTCTAAATGAATAGTACTTAACAAAATTATACCAATTATTATGAGTCTGTTTAACCTTATTTTTATCATATATATATATATATGATAATGTCATATTGCGAAAATAACAAGTTCAGGTAATAATAGCGCGTTTTATTAATTAAATTTGATAGCATCAAACATCAGTTTACCTCAAAAGCAAAACATTGGAATATTAAAAGTTATTTTCACGAACAATAATTACTATTCGAAATTGCAGGGAATAATGAGTTCAGGAATAGCCTATTATGTACAAGGGCTAATAATGAAAACTAGAGGCCCAGTGTTTATAACATCTTTTAATCCACTATTAATGATCATTGTTGCTACCTTGGGCTCCTTCGTTCTAGGAGAACAGCTCTACTTAAGAAGGTAACTCGTTATTCTGTAATCCTGTTTATTTGCTCATTCTTTCTGTTTAATCAATATTGTATTTTGGTTGCTGCAACAAAAATTATGTGGCAATACTTCAACATTTATTTTCATCATAACAAATAAATTAAATAAAACACCAACATTTCTTACGTATCATATATGTAATTTTAACAGCCTCACATTTATTTTTCGGTATTATCTTTTTTTGGTCAATATGCATATCTCCTTTATGCATTTCAACTCCAGAAGCTTAATTTAATAATGCCTTTTAAGCCTAGGAATCTGTCAAAAAATTTTATTATAAATTTTTACATATAAAATAAATTAATTAGTTCAAATACAAACACTAAATCATATGCTATGATATTGAATTATGCTTCTATATTTTTTATACTAATTAATACTATCAAAACTATCAGCACACATGCACTCAGTGTTCTATATTGTAATATTATTTCTTGTTAATTTTCTAAATGATTTATGTCTATCATTTATATCAGTATCATTGGTGCCATCATTATCGTAGCGGGTCTTTATTCAGTGGTGTGGGGTAAAGCAAAAGACTATCCAATCTTCACACCACCGTCAGCAGCAACAAAACAGCTCCCAATTAGTTCGTCACTTCATGAATAGTCGAGATTATTATCAAAGAAAATAAAACTACATAGCTCAATTGAGGCAAAGAAAATAAAATTACATAAAGCTAGCTCAACTTATATTTGCCTGATGAGATATATAGCTGTTGAAGTGTAATTCAGTTAGTCATTATTAATTATTATTGGGGTTGGTTTCACTGAGCACCCTATAATTAGAGTAGTTAATTGTTGTAATCAAGGTGGTGTAGTGTTAGTGATTCATATATGAATACTACTATATGACAAATTGAAATAAAGTTTTCTCTTATTCCTCTATTCTTTCTTTGAGATCTTTGCAAGTATCAAATTATGAGTGTTCTACCACCTAGAGTGTATAAATGACTTATACCTATGGACAAAAATTGTCATTATAAATAAAAAATTCGTAGATAAATATATGATAGACTTTGTCCTACGCACGTTTCTTCCGTCAACTTTGAGGGCTAATTGTCTGTCACTATAGGTTTTACCTACTATGTATAGTGTGCAAGTAAAAGTCATTAACTTCTACTTACATCTCCTAACTGTAGGTAAAAGTCTTTAATATATACCTATCATCTTCAACTGTAGGTAAATATGTTTAACATGAACACCTCTAATAAGAAGACAATTCTAGGGTGCCAATTTGAGAGCCTAACTAGAAAGGCTATGACCTGTTTGGTAACTAGGGATGCACCTTGGCATTGCAATCTGCCCTCCTTAACCTTGCCTTGCTATAACATGAGTGTCCAAGTACTATTTTTCCTTAAATTATTACTAGCTGGAAGCTTACCAATCATCTTATACGGACACACTTTGCATAGAATCAATATTAGAGAATCACAAGCCAGAAGCATATCTTTTATTACATTAGAAAGCGCAAGTGTACAAGAGAAACAGAGAAAATCCTAGCTAATGAACACCATAATAAACTCTACTACTAGTCGCACTCTTCTCATAGTTATCATTAAAGGTATTTACGTGGCCCCGCATGCAAGCCTTACCGTCACAAGCACATAAACACATTACTTCATTAATGCATCACACAATACTCTATTTGAAAATGGATCTTTTACTCTGTGCCTGCAAGAACTGCTGACCCTTCCACCTGATAGTTCATCGCATCAAATAGACAAAATATATCATAAGATATAAGTCTCAAAGTTCATAAATGGAGAGAGCCACACAGACAAAATAAGCAAACTAACCATGAATGCAAAAACAAATATTGAAATAAATAATACCACTATTATGTGTAGTGGAGCTTTCCAATTTTTGCACCTAACACTCGATTTTCTTGTTAACCAAGGCCAAAAAGACCACCTAAACGAGACTTGTCAACCACTTGAGAGCCTCACCGAACTTGCTTAGATTATAATTTTGCTCTTAGGAACTTACAATGTTATTACCTCGGTGAAATTTAGTTGCAACTAGCAATCCTAGTTACATAATGGATATTCAACTCTAACTTCTTAAGCTCTAAGATTACCTTCAAAAGTGATATGAAGATTTAAGTTTAAATTAGTCTAACCCATTCATTTTGGACACTACACCTTCCGTTTAGTGAAATTTCACTGTATGCGTGGGCTTTTTATGAACTCCTATTCTATTGTCTCTGACCTCACATTTTCCCTTGGTACCTGATGCAGTCTCAACTGACATTAACGTTATATTACTATTGGGACTGATCACTGATTCTCTGTTCTAAACAAATGAAAATAATATTATGCAAATAGAACTGAGAGCAGCACCGGTAATTATATTTAAACTCATGTCATCTCGTTACCTTGAAGAATGCACCCCAGATTTCCTTTTCCTCAGTATGTACTACAATAATCTTATTCTTTGGATTCTCATAACATCTCAATCCTCCAACTGCTGTAGAGTAGAAACATCCTGTATAATTTACAGAATAACAATGTCAATAGTGAGGGAATACTTACAATTCTGGGGAACAAAAAAGAAACAGAACATAGACAACATCAATGTAAAAATCCTCATATTATGAATTATCATCATCTTGAAGGGGAGGGAGGAAATGATCCAATTTGGGATCACTTGGAACAAATAGTTTCAAAAATTTTGAGGATTGTGATATGCTGGAACAAAAGGAAACTCACCTTGAGGGAAAGAAGCAAGTGACTTTCCACAAGAACCTTTAAGCAATATAATTTACTTGTGATATGCTGGAACAAACAGAACATTGAATACAAACTAACAATAGCGGGGGAAGATATAATTTACTTTACTTGTTTGGTGAACAATATATAAAATTTGGTCAAGTGAGATAACAATATAAGTACTAAGTACCAACTAATACAATATCTATGCCTTTTTATATAGCTTTGCATTAAAAAAAAGTAATAGAAAATAATATGTATATATATTGTGAGTATATTTTATTATTATTATTAAATCATAAATTATGATGAATATTAATTTTTTAATTTTAATATCAAATATTTTTAATAGGAAATAATAAAGATTTTAAAAGCTATATAAAAAGGGATTTTTAGTTAATTGACAACTTAAAAAGAAGTGTAGGTTAAATTTATATATGCATTGCTTTTATCCTCCTCCATGATGTAAATCAAGTTCAATGAAACAAAGCAGCTATTTGTAATACTATTAATTAATAAATAATATTAAAATAAAAAATAAATATTTTTATTAAAAAGTTGCTTTGGGGTAGATTTAGAGGGGTAATGTAGGCTTTCCAACTTTATAATATCACACATGTACATCTATTAAAGCTGGAATGCATGGGCCAGCCCAACTGTTTCAATGTTGGAATGCAAAGATGATGAAGCTTCACTCTAGCATTTTACTTGGGATCAACATGTTATATTTTGATGCATAAATTCATCCTTATAAAAGTATTCATCACTCTCGAACAAGAGAATATTAGGAACTACTCACTCTTTTTCATGATAAGATACATAACTTCTCCTTTTTCATGATAAAAACGTATTCATCACTCTTGAACAAGAGAATATTAGGAACTACTCACTCTTTTTCATCCATTTTGTTGAATGTTCATCTTCCTTATGAACATCGCGGCTGAGCAACCGCCGTGTGCGCTAAGCCACTGTACACGTCATTAATGACAAAATTGTGGCTAAGCGAGTGCTATCTCGCTAAGCCCAAGTACCTTAGACAGATAATTTTTGTTGACTGCCTCGCGCTAAGCCGCGCTTGTCCCAGCTAATCGCTATTCGTTGCAGTAGTGGTTTGGCTAAGCGAGCCTAGTCGCTAAGCCCATATAACTTAGTCAAATTTTGGAAGTGTTGCTCGCGCTAAGCACCGCCTCCCGTGGGCCAAGCGCTATTTGTTGCGGCATGCATAAGGCTAAGCGAGTGCTTATCTTGCTAAGCCAATTATGCAGAAATTTTTTTCTGTTATCACTGGTTAAGCGCGGCCTGTTGCGCTAAGCCGGTGTGTTGTTTTTCCTAAGGCGCACTAAGTAAGCTGCATCTCGCAAGAGCACGTTGCCAATTTTAGTTTTTAATTTCGGTTTTAATTTAGATAAACTTCTGGTCTAATAAACTGATGGTTCTTTTTTTTTATTATTGTAAATGGCATCTAGGAAGAGGAAGAGCACTGCTTCTAGACCCACAGCTCAGTATGATACCAGGCGATTCCAATCTTTGGAAGCTTGGAATAGATACATTGACAACATTCTCGGCTGGAATATCCTTCCAGAGAGAAATGTGAAGCTTTATCATACTGAGTTCGACGAGTTCAAGGTGGAGTTGGAGAGACGTAATCTACACAAACGCCTTGCCAACCTCCAAGATGGAAGCATAGATGTAGCTGTGGTGAAGGAGTTTTGTGCTAATCTATACAGCCCAGAGGACCAAGCTTCTAAACAAGCTAGAGTAAGAGGACATCTGATTAAGATCGATGCAGACAGACTGAATGAATTTCTTCAGACTCCAGTGGTGTTAGAGGAGGGGGAATCTTTACCCACCTACTCTAGATTTTGCAGGTTGAGGACTAACCACCAGGAGATTAAAGTTAGGCTTTGTATTCCCCGCAAGGGGTTTGTTTTGAATGCTAAGGGCTAGCCATGGAAACTTCTCAGAAAAGATCTGATGACACTGGCCTAAACATGGAGTGTCTTCTCTTACTCCAACCTAGCTCCCACATCCCACACCTCAGATTTGAATATGGATAGAGCTAGGTTGGTCTATGGCTTAGTGACTAACATGGACATGAACATCGGAGCCCTTATCTTAGGTCAGATTTCTTCTATTGCTCAGAGTAACTCCTCTAGGCTTGGATTTCTAGCCCTGATCATTGCCCTATGCAGAGCTAGAGGAGTTACCTCTAACAGTTTGACTTATGAGAGCCTGAACCTGGCCATTAACTTGGCCTACATTAAGAAAAACTGTTGGAATATGGATGATCTAACAGTTAACTTTAGAGGGGCAAGGAAAAGGGCTTGACCAGCTGATGTTCCTTCTTCTTCTACTCCACCAGCTCCTTCCACTTCTACTACTCCTACACCAGCTCCTCTAAATAAATTGAAAAGAAATAAATTGGGTGAGTCTAGGATCTATGCTCTCTTAGAATTTAAGCCTTTGAATCCTAGAAAAACCAATAATTCTTGTAGCCAAGCCTCACTACAAGCCTCTGAAAGTCCTTCTGATTCTATTTATGTATTTCTGACTTTATGGTATGAGATGAAGCACAAAGATTAGAACTCTTGCTGGTTGTTATTGCTTAATAGCCTAAACACTTAAGCTTGAGTGAAACAGTAGCCGTGAGACTTTGGTTTAAGCTACTTTCCTTGATATATGTCTTGTGCCTAACTTCATCTAATTGTATTGCATACATTATGTTCTTCTCTTTGAATAACTGCATGCTTTGTGAAAGGCAATTGATAATAACATTTTTGTTTCATTTGTTATCATGTAATTAATATTTTGTGAATCACACACCTTTGTACATAATCACTGCATGTTTTGTCACTTGGGGACCAGTGAGTTGTTCTTTATTTGCTTGAGGACAAGCAAAGTTGTAAATTTGGGGGAGTTTGTTAGTCGGTCAATACGACTAACTTTTGTGTAAAAAACTGTTGTAAATTGTATACAACTCCTCCCATGTATAGTTGTTTTTGGTAGTATTGTAATTACTTTTTGATAATTTAGGTAATAGATACTTTAGTATCTTAATTTTGTGTATTTAATGATCATTCCACTTCAATTTCAGTTAAAATAGGCAAGATTGGTGAAGTGCAGATTTCATGAACTCGCTAAGCCACTCATCTTCTGGCTAAGCGCATTATCCGCTAAGTGTCCCATCTGATGGCTAAGTGCATGAACAATTCTGGAAGAAGGATGAGTTGTATAGAGGCATTGAGCGAAAGACAACTCGCTAAGTGCACCGTCTTCACCTTCAGGCTGAGCGAGTGTGACTTGCGCTAAGCCAGAAGTCACTTACGTGCGCTAAGCAAGCTCATCTTCTGCTAAGCGCACGTCCGCCGACAGGATTGCCTATTTAAGTTGAAATCACAATTTCTGGGGGGAGAGTTTTTCTTGAGAGTTTTTGGCTGTGGAGAGACTAAGAGAGAGCTGTGCTTGGAGAGGAAGCCATCTTGCAGAGCTTTGGATGAGATTTTGAGAGATTGTGAGGTTTCTAGAGGTAGAGGAGACATCCCCACTACTTGTATTTTTTCTATCTTTCATCTTTGTTCTCATTATTGTAAAGGAAGCTTCCCTGCTATGGAGAGCTAAATCCTCAGTTGGTTCTTCCTATGGGGTACTTGATGTAAATACTTTCATATCTATCTAATGATGTTTTATGTGTTCACTATGCTATCAGTACTTAATTCTAGTGTGCCTTTGCCTTGATCACGCACATGCATGCTTAGTTAGGGTCACTCAACATTGGGAAATGGTTTGATCCTTAGAACCTGATAGGACAGGGCTAGCTTATCGTATTTTCACGAGACATCGGGGTATGGTAACCTAGTTTTTCTTATGTTATGTCTTAATGCGGTTCTGGTTAAGTTTAGTCCAACAAGAGGGATCTGAGGATGACGCTTGATTAAGATTAGGCTAAACATGCACGAGACATCGAGGTTTAGTAGTCCAGGAGACAACATAGAACACATGAACATTGTTAGGCAAAGAACATCCTTAATAACATCAGTCATCCAGTAGGAAGACCAACACATTTTTTTATCTGTCTTCACACACCACTACTTATGTGATTTACTTTTGAATAGTTTAGTTTGCATACTTGTCCATACCACACACCAAACTTTCATCCGAAGACACTTATTTACTGAACCACAACTTTACCAAGTAAAACAAGTTCCCCAAGAGTTCGATACTCGGTATTCACTTACCGTTTTATACTACTTGCACGATCCGGTGCACTTGCTGGCCGACGAGCACCCCCTCAACAATAAAATCAAGAAATATAAAACTCATTTAAAAGGACCATTGGGTTTTTAACTGGTTAAAGAACAAAGCTGGGTTATAACCACAAACTTTTTTCATTGCCTACTCAATGAATGTGAGGGAGAATGAATTATCCTTTGAAAATTGATTTATAGTTAAGCTTTAGTTGCCCCTTATTACCTTAAATAAACAAAGCCTGTGGTAACTATGAATTCACAAAGGTATCACAATTAAAGAAATTCAAATACTTCAAGGATTGCAGACAATGTGGTCACAACTAAAAAATTGCAGAGCTAAAAACTTCTAACTAAATGCTTAGGTGTAACATAAATGGGAAAATCAAAATTTTGATACTTACTGGGTATAGTTCAAAATCAATATCTGGCCCAATGTTTAATATGTTCAGAACCTCAGCTTTTGCCAAGTCATCCTATTTAACACTTGTCAAGAACTCATTGATGCTCTCTCTTGTTTGAACAGAGGCAGCAGTGTCAACCAAATAATCATAAACCTGCTAGATATACAACACATTCATCTACCAATAAAACTTACAAGTATTCCTATTTATTAGAAAAACCAAATCTAACCTTGTATTCAGACTATGCTACTTTGGCAATAACTCTTGTTGGATCCTTTGAAGCTCCTTTAGCTCGTAAGAAATCAAGGACCTCAAAATTTGTGAGTGCACCAACATTGCCCTCTAAGCTTTGACATAGCTATTAAACATCAATCATATCCCAATATAAAAGAGAAAGGTTGAATTGAAATTAGTGTATTAATTTTGAAAACAAACAAAAATATTAGAAGCATACATTTCATCTGTAAGACACCAGAGTGAGAGAAAAGGCAGTAACAAAACAAGAGAGTGTCTCCTTTGCTTCTACAATAAAGCCAACCCAGTACACAAACAGACAATTATAGAATTAAATTCCCAGTTTTCACAAAATATAACAAATCACACTGCTAATACAGCTTAAACACACATAATTGGGTTGGGGTGGACATCAAAAGCAAAAAAATTGAGTTGGGTGTGTTTTCCCCTACAAAGAAAAATAACAATGTTAAAAAATTAGAACAATGCATTTAATTTGAGCAACCAAACAAGAATAAAATAGTGAAGACAGAAACTAGTTGTGAAGCTTCTAGCGGTTTGAATTGTGAGTCCAAAGAATGTTCTGGTTTAGCCTTGGAAAAACTGGAATCAGCAACAGGCTTTGCATTGCTATGTTGAGTTAATCCAACCACTGCCTTCATTCATGTGATTATCAATGTTTACTGCACTCACTTCTTGACCTTCTAGTTTATGATTCTTGACATCAAGAAAAATAAAATGCTTGATTACAATCAACATCCCTGTAATTTAAGTGTGAAATAACTACTATCTTCCTTTCATTTCCATAAATTATCATGAAATTCATCTTTCTCCATTCCTTTTAATACATGTTAAAATCAAAAGATAAAGATTAAACTAGCCTATAAGATTTAAAAGATAAATTCACTAGAAATTACCCTTACCTTTCATTAAGTTATCATGTATTAGTCATGAGAGTGAGCACTAAATAAAAAAGATTGCAATATAAATATATACATGAAGAGCTGGGTTAGTAAAAAAAAAGTACCTCCATTAAGCCATAAGAGAACGATTTTTTGTTCTGGTTTGTGAGTGGCCTCAAAAAACCAATAGAACAATGCTCTTCCTTGAGTTTCATTGACAGTGATATAACCACCATATTGTCGAACTTCACCATAGGCTGCCTAGGTAATCCATGCACTCTATCAGCTTCTTGCTCTGCCAGTATCTCCTGGCTAATGTAACTAGCTATTGAAGGCTTTGCCACACCTAAAGCTTGTTGGACCTTGTGGCCTCAATAATCTTAAGAGGGATAGGCTTAGAATGCAGAATAAGCAACAACAATCAATTTAACAATGTTCTTTAAACATGCAAGACACAATTGATTGCAACAAAATAAATAAGATAAGGGAAGAGAAAATGCAAACACAATTTTATACTGGTTTGGCCAGTTCCCGTGCTTACGTGCAGTACTCAAGCAACCCACTTGAGATTTCCACTATCTTTGTAAAATCCATTACAAAGTTTGAATCACACAGGGACAGCCCATCCCTTGTGTTCAGGAATCCTTTACAACAAGAGACTCACAGTCTCTTAACCAATCTCATTGAATAAGAAGAATGGAAGAAGAATTCTCTCTTCAAGAGAAGAATATTACAATAAAGATCATGTAGGAATCCTTATAGATTTTGCAAGTGTTTGGCCAAGGATTTGACAATGAAGTTCTTTTGGAATCTCTCTCATTGTCTTTTGAGAGGATAAGACATTTTTGCCAAGCAAAACTCTCTCAATCTTTTGAGAGGATAAAACATTTTGTTCAATCAAAACTCTCTCCTCAATTTCGTCCCAAGTCACACATATATATAGGCCTTTGATGGCCATTCAAAATCCAAATGATAAGATGTGACTGTTGGCGATATTCCTTGAAAATCCTCTCTGGTAATCGATTACAAAATTAGTGTAATCGATTACACAGTTGTTTTTCTTGAACAGTTGTGACCCTTCATTTAAAATTTGAATTCCCAACGTTCAGAGTCTTTGGTAATCGATTACATATGATGTGTAATCGATTATACACTTTCAAACCATTGGTAATCGATTACATGTGCCTTGAATGACTTGTAACCTTTCATTGTGAGGCAAGGCTTGATCTTGAAGAAATCTTGAATCAAGGCTTTGTTTGTTGAAACAATCTTGTATTAATATTGAAGCAAAATGAGCCTTGTTTGATTCTTCTTTTGACATCATCAAAATCATGTATACATACATTCACAAAGCTTCTATGGTCAAACAAACAAAAAGCAGAAGATGAAGTTTGAGAAAAACTGAACACAAAGCCATAACTGATATATATCTCCGATGTAGGTGTGTTTGTGTAGGTGTGCGTTAAATAAAGGAAAACTTTAATGTTTTTTGCATAAAATCCACGCATTGAATTGGCTAACGGCCAAACCAAATATGCCAAATACAATGATTCAAAAAGCATTCAAATGCCTAAGCTGCACCGTATTACAGTAGGTTGCAGATGTGATCATTACAGTGCAGCAACATTAATATAGAGTTGCATGCTAAAAGAATCAAAATCAAAATCTGGTATATTTGCTCAGCAAAATTACTAGCCTTGTAGGAGAATTTCAACCTTGTATGACTGAATGGGATGTTGCCACTAGCAAAAACATGAATCCAAAAGGCAAGCAATGTTATAGTACAAAATTTGTACACCGAAACAAAACACATGCAATTATAATTCAACCAGTCAATTATTTCCCATTCAAGGCTTGGAAGGCATCAAACAGGGGATAGCCAGCCACAATCGCTCACAAGGGAAGGGACCATGATCTAACCAATTGAAGTGTCAAAAGGAATTGCCAATTATCATCAGCTTGTGTGACAAACAACAAAGAAATAAATGACAATATCAACATCGTTAGGACATACATAGAATTAAAAGAAGAGAAAAACAACAGTGAAGACAATAAAGATTTTGATTATATTGAAAATAGCATCATAATGACAATGATAATGATAATAATAATCCCACTATAATTGTATAACATCTAATTTATTCCGAAAAAAAAAATTAATCCATAGAAATCGAAGTATGAAACAAATGAAATGACCTAAAAATCAAAATCAAATTTGTAGAAGATAGGAATGAGAAAACCCTAAGGTTTATACTGTAATTAATAACACAAGAGTCTCAAGATTGAGAATGAAGCTTCATTGTAAGAACTGTGGAAAGAACCTGTAGCAGATGACAAGAGTGATGAGCAAAATGACGGTGATAGCGACGAAGTCTATTTTGTTGAAGCCTTTGGGAAGAGACGGCACCGTGAGGCGCCATTTGGCGGAGGAGATTCCGATTGTGGTGCCTAGGTATGCCGTCAAGCCTCTGGCGACGACAACATTGGAAAGCACGGACCAAAGGTGACGCAGAGGTAGCTAAAGGCACCGCCGGTGACGGGCATGTCGACGGCGAACTCGGTGTAGCAGAAGGCGGAGAGGAGGGCACAGAATCCGACAATGGCAATTAAAATAAGAGTAAACATCTAATTCAAATTAAATACTAGTAGTATCTTAAAATTTCATTAATTTATCTACACTATCCATCCATTTGTAAGTAAAATTCTTTTTTATTTTACCTACAATTTGGCTGTAGGTATAAGTTTTTATAAGGTTTTACCTACACTACATAGTTATAGGTAATTTGTTTTTATATTTTACCAAGATTTACCTATACTAAAAACTGTAAGTATAAGTCTTTGAATTTAACCTACATTAAACAATGGTAGGTAATAAAGTATTTTTAAAGTTTACCTACACTAATTCATGTCTGTAGGTAAAGGTGTTTGTAGGTATAAGGTATTTTTCTTGTAGTGTGTGTTCCGTATAGTTGTAGTGCATATTCTCTCAAGATGCTATTTCTACTAAAAGAGACTTTTATGAACAATTGTCTAAATATTGTAGAAAGTCACGTAATAGAAAGTCATGATTTTGCATAATGGTTTTCAATCATTCTATAAAGTCCCTTTTAAGAATGGTTTATATTATGATCATTCTAAAAATATTATCATTTTAGATCTATTAGCACTACTAGAAAATGTAGATTTAACATCGTTAGGTTAACATCGGTTTTTTGGTAAAATCGATGTTAACATAAATGTGGTGGCATAATTGTAAATAATGTGCATTAGTTGACATCGGTTTTCTACAAAATCGATGTTGACGAACTTACGTTAACATCGGTTTTTAAAAAACCGATGTTAACGTAAGTTCGTTAACATCATTTTTCTGCAAAACCAATGTTAACGTAAGTTTGTTAACATCGGTTTTTAGAAAACCGATGTTAACGTAAGTTTGTTAACATCAGTTTTCTACAAAACCGATGTTAACATTTACATCGCTTGGTTAACATCGGTTTTGTATTGAAATCCGATGTTAAAGCTACATTTAAAATTATTAGAACACGAGCCCTATTCTCCTTGCGCTTTCTTCTTCTCTGTCTAAGGTTCATGTTTGCGACTCTATCTCAGCATTTACAGCCCCTGTGACAGCGCGCCACTATGACACCTCGCCACCATACCCAGGTATTTTGCTGCAACCTTATTTTTCGCGACTCTGTCAATACCATTGCTACAACCTTGTTTTTATTTTATCCACACGTTGGTCAAGTATAAGCACATGTTATGTATATGTAATTAGCTAATGTCGTGAGTTGTTAAATGCACATTCCAGAGCCTTTTAGTTTCATTTTAACTTGGTTTGCCGCTATGCCCTTTATTTTGTGGCTAGCTCAATCAATTACCAGGGCAATTGTACAAGAGTTTTTTATTTTATTTTAAAGGTATGATTTTTGTTACACTGCCTTTTTCATACGTATGACGATTTATTTGATAGCACTGGAGTTGTAAATCTTGTTCCACTGGTCAATGATCTAAGGGTTTTTGAAAAAAAAAAAGGACAGTTACAAGGTAAATGTACTATCTGTGTTCTATCTTCAGACTGGAAGATTGTTACTGCTTCTCTTTTCAATAGTACTTGATTCATAGCAAATAGTTGTGGCCATATGCATGGCAGGCCATTTGCCCATGTTCTTAAAGCTAGATATTTTTGTGTAAAAAGGTGTTTGACTTGTATCTATTTTTCTTTGGTTCATCTTAATATTTGAATAGTCATGGACAAGGAAACAACTTGCAATATTCTCAGTTAATAGCAATGAGTAGCATGAGTCATGAGTTCTAATATTAAATTTGCTCATGGTAAGTAATATGGATCATTGTATTTGTTTTTCCCTAGACCAAAAGGGAGTGATCTCATTAATTGCAACCAAGGGAGAAAGCTGGTTCTCCAATCGTATTTGTATGTGATGATCAGATTTAAGAGTGAGGGATTGAGAGATTACAGCAAACCTTGAGGCAGTTATGTTTAGCCTTTTTTTATAACTTCCTTCCTTATCCTTAGTCTTTGTCACTAATGTCTATTTGCCTATAGGGTGATCACTCACAACCCCACAATTGAGGGGTTTCAGTTTGCTTGTTCTTCGTTGTTGTTTTCTTTTTTAAGTGCTTCAAATATAATTAGGTAAACACAGACATTTAAACCAATATGAGGTAACTGTTGTGTGTTAGTATCATTTAGAAACTACTATTTATGTGGCTGCTGAAGTGTATACAAAAAAAAAAGGATTTTCAGGTGTGGGGTCATATGTATTATAGGAGGCAAGTTGGCAGCACCAACTTAATAGCTTAACTTAATAGTAGTTAAGTTGTGTCTGGTCTCTCACTTAGATAACCAACTTAATAGCTTCCATGTTTTGCTTTTTGTTCTCAACTTGTGGACATTTATGGTTGATATAATAATTCAATAGGATATCTTTGGTTTGAAATATTTTCACCAGTGAAAAGTAGGCATACTAACCTTAGCATTGTCTGTCTGGGACTTGGGACTAGTTGACACCAACGAGTACTCGATGACAGTGATTGCTAAGAGACTTAATATAGATATACATGTATGAGTTAAAGTATTATTCATTTGTTATATCTCTTTTTGTGTGTGGTTGTGTTTTGTTTTTAATCTATTTCAGTAGCAGATATAATATATAAACTTGAATGTAGTTACATGGAAGCATTCAAATATAAAGTCAAGGTTCATTGTTCATTTCATAAGTCTTATTGGATATATCCAAATTTGTCTTATATCTCACTTAGCATTGAAACATTTAATTTGTAGGCACTATTTGTCTTCTTGTTTGCATCGTGATCACGACATTCGTTGTTGGACATTATACTGATCATCATCACAGGTACGAAATTTTTTCATAAACTTTTGATGCTCATTTTTGTTACCAATGGTTTTGTACGTTGTTGTCTGTGATTAATGACTAGTGCTTTATATACAAGTTTTGTTCATCATGAGTGAACCTTAGATTCTCGTTTGAGATTGAAATTACAATGATTCTTGCGGACAATTTGCATTAATAGTTGTATTGAATCTTGAATTGTCTGTTTGGACAGTTTGGGAAGAGTCATATTTTTATGGTAGATTCATGCGTTAAGGTTAATATTGTTTTGTTGAATTTGATGAAATTTCAAAACAATGAATTTCTAGTTGTTCTCTGAGTGCATACTTGATTATCAAGGAATTAATGTCACCGCTTTTATGTCGTGTACTTAGAGATCAATGCGAAATGTTGCTGAAATTTTGTCAAATTTAAGAAAAGAGAGTTAACCTTGACGTATGAATCTACCATAAAAAATATCTTCCTGAATGGGACAGTGTCACACCTTTAATGAAAAAGTGAGATTTTCATGCATCGAATAACTTTGTCAGTATCACGGAGTTATTATATACATGGATCGAAGTTGGATGAACGAAAGTCGCATGAGCCCTGCATATAAGGAAGATGTTGATGCAATCCTCCCTAGGAAGGGACCAGTCACTAGAGCCATGAGCAAGAGGCTCCAAGAGGATTGGGCTAGAGCTGCTGAAGAAGGCCCTAGGGTTCTCATGAACCTCAGGGTAGATTTATGAGCTCATGGGCCAAGGTTGGGTCTAATTATCTTTGTAGATATTAGATTAGGATGTCATTATAATTGGTCCTTGTATTTAGGGCTCCATAATGTAGGTAGGGTACCCTAGAAATATAGGATTTTTCAGCCCTTGTATTTTAGGGCACCTAGACTAGTTTTTGTATTAGGGGTAGTTTTGTAATTTTACATGCACTAAGTGAATATTTGATGTGTGTGTTGGAAAATAAATTTAATTGAATTGGTAGAAGCCCAATCCAATTAAATTTTAGAGGGGGAGGTGAGCATTTTCTTACTACACCCTATTGCCACATCATATAGTCACACTTTGTGCATGTCCTTCATGCTTTACATGCGTCATGACACCTATGCACACTTAGTGGAGAATCTTGGATTAGTGGGCTGAACCATAACTGAAATTCACTAATCATAATTAGTGAAATTTTGTCTCCATAAATTCAATTTCAAATTCAAGTGAAATTTGAATTGAAATTCAAATTTCCCTCCAATTTTTTGTGACACTTAGGCTATAAATAGAGGTCATTAGTGTGCATTTTTCAACTTTGATCATTTGAGAATTACACTTCAAAGTTCAGACCTCTTTTGAGGCACAAAATTTCGTGCTCCTTTTCTCCCTCTCCCTCCTCTCATCTTCTCTTACCTTCAAGCTCTTATCCATGGCTTCCTATGGTGGTGAGCTTCTTCTTGACTCATCTTCTCCTTGAAGTGGCGTCTCCAATCATCATTCTTCCATCTCCATTCCGCTGCCATTGAACTTCATGAAGCAAAGAATTCTATTGATGAAGAAGATCCAAGGCCTACAAGCTCCAATGGAGCTACATCAGGCGTGGAGCAGTTATTGCAATTTGCTTCAGAAAAAAGTAGACCAGATGAGGACGGAAATTTTTTTGTCCATGCATAAATTGTTTGAACAGGAGAAGGCAAATAGTCGACGACATATGGGAGCATTTTTTGTGTGATGGGATTAAGAAGAATTATACAATGTGGATATGGCATGGTGAATTGACAGACATGCAGAGTGGGTCCCAATCTGAACCATTTGATGTAGAAATCGGAGATCGCTTGGAGGATATGATTTGTGATCTTGAACAAGAGTCTTTTCAGCAAGCACATGCCTTTATATATGATACATTGCAAACTGATTCAAAGAAGTCTTTGTATCCGGGGTGCAAGAATTCCTTGACGTTGTTATCAGCGGTGTGAAGTCTCGTTAATGTGAAGGCTAGATATGGGTGGAGTGACAAAAGCTTTAGTTCACTGCTTCAAGTAGTGCACAATATGCTTCCAGAAGAAAACACGTTGCCAAAAAGTCACTATCAAGCGAAGAAGATATTGTGTCCGATGGATATGAAGTATCAGGAGATTCATGCTTGCTCTAATGATTGCATACTGTACAAACATGAATTTGAATAAATGCACAAATGCCCTAGGTGTTGGGTTTCACGGTACAAAGTGAAGGATGATGATGATTGTAGTAGTGACGAAAACTCAAAGAAGGCCCCCCCAGCGAAGGTGTTGTGGTATCTTTTGATCCTTCCAAGGTTTAAGTGTCTATTTGCTAATGGAGACGATGCAAAAGACATTACATGCCATGCAAATGGGAGAAACTACGATGGAATGCTCTGTCATCCCGCTGATTCCTCACAGTGGAAGAAGATTGATCGTTTGTATCTGGATTTCGACAGAGAGGCAATAAATCTTAGGCTTGGACTTGCTACTGATGGAATGAATCCATATGGCAGTTTAAGCACTCAACACAGTTTGTGGCCAGTTTTTCTAGTAATTTACAATTTACCTCCTTGGTTGTGCATGAAGCGAAAATACATGATGTTGTCTATGATGATATTGGGCCCAAGACAGCCAGGAAATGACATCAATGTTTATCTCAGTCTGTTGATTGAAGACTTGACAAAGTTGTGGGACGAGGGGGTTTCAGTTTTTGATGGGTTTCGAAATGAGACTTTTCATTTGCATGCAAAGTTTTTTTGTACCATTAATGACTTCCAGCATATGGGAATTTGAGTAGGTACACTGTTATGGGCCATCTTGCATGCCCCATCTGTGTAGAAGACACAAGCTACATACAATTGAAACATGGTAGAAAAATAGTATACACCTGTCATTGAAGTTTTCTAAAACCATATCATCCATACGGGCAAATGAAAAAAACATTTAATGGAAGTCAAGAGCATGAAACTGCACCGATACGTTTGACTGGTCATCATGTCTTTCAGTGGGTTCAACACTTGAATACTATATTTGGAAAAACCAAAAAGAAGGAAAAAAGTAACACTTGCATATAGAAGAAAAGGTCAATTTTGTTTGATCTTCCGTATTTGTCGAATCTAGATGTTAGACATTGTATTGCTGTTACGCATGTAGAGAAGAATGTCTATGATAATGTCATTGGGATGCTCCTTAACATTCAAGGCAAGACGAAAGATGGTTTGGATACTTGTCAAGATCTAGCTGAGATGGGTATACGAGCCCAGTTACATCCAAGGTCTGATGGTAAAAAAATATACTTGCCTCCGGCTTGTCATACTTTGACCAGAAAGGAGAAGATGAGTTTTTGTCAATGTTTGTGCCATGTCAAAGTCCCACAAGGATACTCTTCAAATATTAAAAGCCTTGTGCAGTTGAAAGATCTTAAGTTGGTAAGGTTAAAGTCTCACAATTGCCACGTCTTGATGCAATAATTGTTAGTCATGTCCATATGAGACATTTTACCTAACAAAGTCAGGCTTGCCATAACTAGGCTGTGCTTATTCTTCAATGTCATATGTAGCAAAGTCCTTGATCCTGTCAAGTTAAATGAGCTGGAAAACGAGGCTGCCATCATATTATGTCAATTGGAGATGTATTTTCCTCCTACTTTGTTCAACATCATGGTTCACTTAATTGTTCATCTGGTTAGAGAAATCAAATGTCGTGGTCCTGTTTACTTGCGATGGATGTACCCAATTGAGTGATACATGAAGATCTTAAAAGAGTATACAAATAATCTACATTGCCTGGAAGCATCTATTGTTGAAAGGTAAATTGTAGAAGAAACTATTGAATTTTGTTCAGAGTACCTTGAAAAGGCAAAACCTACTGGGCTTCCTGAGTCTCGCCATGATGAAAGAGTGAGAGGTAAGGGTTCGGGAGGACTGCATGTTATCACCCCAAGTGTAGAAGATTTTGAAGTAGCTCATTTGTATGTATTGAATAATAGTAACGAAGGTTTTCCATACATACTTCGCCATGAAGGTTTAGTGAAGGAAAGTAATCCAAAAATGTCAAAGAACAGGATGTTGAAAGAGCATAACAAGACTTTCCTAAATTGGTTTAAAGATACAATCTTTGGTGACGATAATGCTTTTGACACATTAAGAAAGCTAGCAGATGGGCCTAAAAGAAATGTTATCACTTAGCAAGGATATGATATAAACAAATATTCCTTTTATACAGAAGCACAAGACGAGAAAAGTACAATGCAAAATAGTGGGGTTACCCTAAGGGCTGAATCTAAACACTTCGCTAATGTACATGATGACAATCCTCGTGTAGCTTCCATCCTTTACTTTGGTTTCATAGAAGAAATTTGGGAGCCTAACTATGTCAAATTTGCTATCTGTGTTTTCAAATGTAAGTGGGTTGACAGCAATACCGGTGTGGGGACCGGTGATGTAGGATTTACGTTGGTAGATCTTAAGAAACTCGCTTACCAAAATGACCTTTTCATCATGGCAGAACAAGATAAACATGTATTTTATGTTCAAGACCCTTGTGATGAAAGTTGGTCAATGGTTCTACACGGGAAAACAATTGGTGTTAATGTTGAAGATGATGATTCACACATTGATACTTATGTTAGTCCCTTGTCCACACAAATGTCACCTAACGACATCGGAGAAGAAGAAGCTGATGACGTTCATGCTAATCGTAATGATCATGATGAAGGAAAAATAATTAACATCGCCTAATGTAATTTTTTTATTATGTACTTCATTTCAGTCCATTAAATTACATAAGCTATTGAGTTTTGTGATAATGTTGAAAATTAATTAATGTTTTTTTCTTTACGGGCAAATGACTACACCACCCAGCTCTCCTTCTACTTATCCTTCTCCTCTTATTGATGCAGCATCACATTCCCCTCTTACCTTGAAGCGAACAAGAAAAGCCACACACCTGAGATCATTGGCTACTAGACCAGTTGGGGCAGAGAGACCCTTGGCCCATGTGGATCCTACAACCGGGAAAGCCAATGGTCCCCACAGAAATAAGTTAAGAACATATTAGGGATTGTCGCTTGTGATAAGGTGAATGTCACATACGAGAATTGGAAACAAGTCCCTGCTACTCAAAAGGATTTCATATGGGATGATATTCAGGTATATTAGTTAAATGTTGCATTTTGTTGATTAACAATAAAATGTAATTTTTCATTTGTGATGCAATCCTACTCCGCAAGGGCATTGGATAGAAAAACTCCAAGTAGATTGGGCCAGAGATGCAAGAGAAGGCCCTAGGGTTCTTATGAGCCTTAGGGTAGATTTCGGGCCCATGGGCTAAGTACGAGCCCGCTTATCTTTGTAAATATTAGATTAAGGTTTCATTATTTTTGGGCCTTGTATTTAGGGCTCCATAATGTAGGTAGGGTACCCTAGAAATATAGGATTTTTCAGCCCTTGTATTTTAGGGCACCTAGACTAGTTTTTGTATTAGGGGTAGTTTTGTAATTTCACATGCACTAAGTGGATATTTGATGTGTGTGGTTGGAAATAAATTTAATTGAATTGGTAGAAGCCCAATCCAATTAAATTTTAGAGGGGGAGGTGAGCATTTGCTTACTACACCCCATTGCCACATCATATAGTCACACTTTGTGCATGTCCTTCATGCTTTTCATGCCTCATGACACCTAAGCACACTTAGTGGAGAATCTTGGAATTGATCTTGGATTAGTGGGCTGAACCATAACTAAAATTCACTAATCATAATTAGTGAAATTTTGGCTCCAAAGTTTGGCTCCACAAATTCAATTTCAAATTCATGTGAAATTTGAATTTCCCTCCAATTTTGTGTGACACTTAGGCTATAAATAGAGGTCATGTGTGTGCATTTTTTTCAACTTTGATCATTTGAATATTAAACTTCAGATTTCAAAGCTCATTTGGAGCACAAAATTTCGTGCTCTTCTCTCCCTCTCCCTTCATTCATCTCCTTCTTCCTCCAAGCTCTTATCCATGGCCTCCTATGGTGGTGAGCTTCTTCTAGACTCATCTTCTCCTTGAAGTGGCGTCTCCTCTCTCTCTTCCTTCTCCATTCCGCTGCCATTCATCTTCCAAGAAGCAAAGGAATACATTGATGAAGAAGATCCTAGGCCTACAAGCTCCAATGGAGCTTGCATCAATTTGTCAGGCTGAATTTGATATCCCTGAAGCATATGATCTGAGGACAAAAAAGAAAATACTTCAGAATGTGGGGGAGCGGTGGAGATAGTTTAAGTCTGATTGGACGTCCAAATAGGCACTTGCAGCTGACAAGGATAGTGTTGATGACATTGTATGCGAAAAGTACAACATTAGCAAGGAGAAGTGGGCCCAATTTTGTTAGAGCTGCAGAGACCCTTCGTGGGAGGTAACTTTGTGATTTTCATTGTTTTAAAATTTAAATTTACTTATTGTTGTGAGTAATGATAACGTTCGATACACTTATAATTTTTACAGGATGTGCGAAAGAAGGCACAGGCTATCCATAAACAAAACAGTGCCCCTCACATGTTGTCTCGTGGGGATTATGAATTTCTAAAAAACAAGTTGATGGAGGAGAAGAAAAAGAAACAACTCGAGGAAACTGCTAAATCTGGAAGCACTGACACTATCATTGACCCTCCATCTCCCATCAGACGACACGTGAAGTGGAAGATGACCCGCACCAAGAAAACTGGGCAAATGACTTCTGAGGCAGCTAAAGAAATTGCTGACCAGATTGTAAGTCACTTTCAATTGTGAATTACAATTATTTATGTTTATTGTTTGATTGAGTAAATAAATAAATGTGTTTGTTATAGGATTCCTTGGAGGAGCAGGCCTCATAAGGTTCCTTTGTCGCTCATGGGTGTCAGGATGTACTGACTGCTGCCATTGGGCGACCAGAACACCCTTGTCGTGTGCGTGCTATTGGAGCCAGTGTCACAATCAAACAATACTTTGGACCGAATCCAAGGACCTCCCGCATGTCTTTGTCCATGCCTCCCGAAGACCTAGAGCAGCTGACACAAAAAATCAGGGATCAGCTGGAGAAGTCGATCATAGAGAAAGTGACTCGACAACAAATGTTGTCCTTCAGCCAGATGTAGTCCCAGTTTTAATCGTAGATGCAATCACAGGGACTTACACTGTCTCCTTAGCCTGAGGTTGGTCCATCAGCTACTCGTGTCAGCACAAAGGAGACTTGTGTTGATCCCTCAGAGAACGATCCAGACACGGGTGACTCAGAGAAATGCGGGTTGTATGTCGAAGAAAATCCTCCCCGCTTGGTTGCCATAGGAAGACTTTATGAGGGATCCACAACCATTCACAACATCCCTTTGCGCCATGATCAAGTCAAGGTTGGTATTGAGGAAGTTACAAATGCAGATGCTCACATTCCTGTACCCAGTGAAGAGGTTCAATTAGTTGGGCAAACACTTAACACCTTCCTTGCTTGGCCGACACATCTTGTCAAGTGTTTATCAGAACAGGTATTTCATGGTCATTAAATGTTTTTTTCAATTAAAGTGTTCACTGTAATTAACTGTGTTGGATAAACAAAAAGTTGTGGGACTAGCGAAACCTGCAGATAGGTTGGATCATGATGTCAATGATCCCCTATATCTGATGACATTGACCATCCCATAGTTTTTCCTTAAGCCGTTGCAGGTTAAGTGGGATGCTACCGTGTTTGGGGTGTTTAATGAAAACTTCCCCTTGTACATAAAACATGAAGATCTATCTGAAATAGCACACGGTGGTCAATGTCTCAACATCTCTATTATACAGTTGTGGATTATGTAAGTCAGTTTACATTATTGTTTATTACTTAACTTATTATTTTAAATTCATACATAATTTACTTTATTTTAACAACAATAGGCATATGAATGAGACAAGTATGCGAGCGGGGAATGCTGATGTGTATGGATTCCTCGAGCCACAATCCATTCAAAGATCTGGGCAATCACAATTTGAATCAGAAAGTTATATTAAGAACTGAATGCAAAATTCAAAGACGGATGTGTACCTGGGAGCCTATTTGAATGAGTAATTCAAACTAAACGAATGAATTTAAATAATGTATAATAGTATAATAACTTATATTGTTCTCCACTGGAGTGCACATTGGCAAATGGTCGTCATTTTGCCTAAGGAAAATGTTGTCATCTGGTTTTGTTCGTTGCATAATAGGCCAGACAACTACCTCAAAGGAATTATTAACAGGTCAATCCTCTTTTTCAATACATTTGCATTAGCATTAGTCAGGAACATCAATATTTTAATTGTACAATACGCATCCATGTTTGTATTCAACAGTACTTTGAAAGGACTTGACGATATTCCACAAAGTAAATTCAAGGCTGTTGCTAGGTGGATTGCTGTTAAAGTAAACCATTTAAACAATGCTTCTAGTTATATTTTAGTATTGTGTACACTAATTTTTACTAAACATTGAATATCTAAATTTCATAATGTATTTAGTGTAATAGACAAAAAGCAAGCATTGAGTGTGGGTATTACGTCATGCACTAGATGTCAACTATAATCTTAGGAAGTTTCAAGAATAATTGAGAAACGATAATTGTTTAATTCAAACATATTTCATTTTGTTAACACTACTATTATGCATTACTAACTTATGTTTTATTATATCATGTAGTATTTCAATGATACTAGACTATTGGAACCAGAGAGATTGAAGGCGTTTCGCATCCAGTAGGCAACCTATTATTTGAAAGTTAAAAATGAAACAATTAGTGTTTAAGTAATTTTGGAATTGTAGTTTAGTTAATTTACATTTTTTATAATTCATGTTATATGCACATTAAATATTCTTTTAAGTCATAGTAAATATTTAATTTTTTATGGAATTTCTGCCAAAAATTGTCTGAAAATAGACTGAAAATTATCTGTAGTGGTTCTGCTTTTAAATTTGCAGGTTAATTTGGGGTTTTTAAAAAAAACAGACAGCACATTAAAAAAAATCCAAAAAACAACATCGATTTTTATTAAAAACTGATGTTGTATGTATATATTAACATCGATTTATTCAAAAACCGATGTTAGGCTTCATTCACAACATCGGTTTCTATAAAACCGATGTTGTTGTTGAACATACAACATTGATTTTTACCAATAATCGATGTCGGTTAGCAGAAAACAATATCGATTTTTGGTAAAAACCGATGTTGTTGGCTGACTACTAACATCAGTTTTAACAAAATCGATGTTAATATACACATACAACATCGATTGTTCTTAAAAATCGATGTTGAATGTATATATTAACATCGGTTTTGTTAAAAACCGATGTTGATATATGAATATATATAACCTTTTTTTATAATTCTTACTATACATCATCGGTTTTGTGAAAAATCGATGTTGTCATTTTTATGTTAACATCACTTTTATAAAAACGATGTTAATGATATTACTTTCAACGTCGATACTTTCAACATCAGTTAATAATTGATGTTGAAAGTCCTTAATAACTGATGTTAAAACCCTATTTTCTAGTAGTGTAGTAAAGAAAACCATTCTAAAAAGTGACTTTTCATAACCGTTGTTGGACTTAACCATTCTTAAAAGTTTGTTTTTAGAATAATTATTTCTTTAACTATTCTGAAAAGTGACTTTTTAGAATAGTTCTTTGTTAAAACTGATTTAAATGTTTAATTTTTTTTATATAATACATTTTATTTATTTTTCTCCTTGTAACCAGACATCAAAGCCACATAAAAGACAACAATACCAAGCAAAGTCACAATAACTTAATATGTTTCGTTGAAATATAAAATAAAATGTACGACATATATACTCATTGTAAGCAAATTCTACTCAGACATTCTAAAAACATTCTACTATCATTGAACCTTAATATGTTCAACCAATATTGTATATGGTCCATCATCCTAGTACCTAATTGATAAAGGCTCACCGACACAACACGAGGAACATGAATTTAAGACTCATTATTGTTAGCAAATGATAGTGTGTTCATGTGCAAGATTAATGTCCTGCTTTGGTATTTGGCCACTCCTACTTAGCATCAATCTATACATCATGTCAGGTAAAGCTGAAATTTCCTTTTATCTTTATCTTTGTTTTGTTTTTGCTATATATCCTTTTAATTTCTCTAACACATACTAGCCCTTTGTGATCATTAGTTCATACTAGTGGATCTAAATAGTCACATTCCATCCAACTCTCCTTCATATGCAAAACTTTTGCATAGGTACAACCAGAGGCCTGACTACACAATTATATTCTATGGAGTGAAAATAATTAGAAGCACCAATGTATGCCTATAGTCAATGTTCAACAACATAACTCTTCTTATCATGAAAAAATACAAATATAAAACCTTGTAGACAACAAAATAAGTGAAGGTAGGATGTAGCAAAAACGGTAAGATGAGGATAACCGACTTGAAATATTGCAGCCATTAAGTTCTTCTATTCAATCAATAGAATTTAGTAGTATACTGGCAAGAATACTTATATTTGTTAGCTTTTAGCCTATTTTTCAATTATACATTTTTATATGGAAAGAACAAGGCAAGTATATTGAAAGTACAGATATAGAGGAATGACGTTTATAATAGCAAACACATATATTACAAGCAAGTTACTACTTTTATATAGAGTTGGAATATAACTGAAAAACAATAATAAAGCTACCTAAAATTTCCACTCTTAAAAATAAAACAACACAACAAATAACTCAATAATGTCTCTAGAGGACTTTGGTTTGCTGACCAAGTATTTAGCAAAATTCTATAAATCAAATCCCTACATAAGAGTAATAATTGAAACATAAAAAGATAGAATATAAATGTAATCTCAGAAGTACTACAAATGTAACTCTTTAAATATTTGTCAATGTATAAATTGGAAAAGAAATATTAAAAAATATTAATGAGTTACTAAGGCAGGACAAAAAAACCACAATAGAAAGACAACAATCCCATTTCAACATCCTGCTACTATCATCATTAATAAGTTAATATCTTCTCAAACACCTTTGTGGGCTTTACGCCCTCATAAACAACAACATAACAACATTAGTAGGACAAAAAAATGAACCAAGATATTGTCATTAAAAGATATCACCATGAAAATTGTATTAAGATGCTAAGCTACATAACAACATGAAAATCATGGTCAACTAGTCTTTCACTACTTACATGCAACAACTCTATTATTTCAACTTAGGTAGTCAACTTCATAGTCATCAACCATATAGTGTATGATATTTATATTTTAAAATTTTGAAAGGAAAGAAGCAAAGAGCAAAAGTAAATAAGTACCATTAGAATTTGAATCTGGCTCTAGAACCAGGTTAAGATCTTGGGACTTGAGAGATGTTGCAAAATAATTAGCAAAGTCTGACCAAGAGCACCCTATTCCAACCATATCCCTCTGCAAAAAAGGGAAACATATATAATTATAAACAAAATCATAAAATTATTGTTTCTTGGATAGAGAACAATAATGCTGACAATGTCCTCAAGCATAGAGAGCGAAAGAAGAGTTTCCCAGCCCTCATAGATATTGGTGACATGAATTACAAGGTGAGAAGAATCAGGGGCATAGGCATGAAGGAAAAAGGGACATAAGGAAGAAGAACTTTGAGAAGCCCACTCCACTTTGGGTTTACTGGAGATAGGATCAAAGTCTTCAAACACCATTCAACCTCATGATTGAGCAGGGAAATATGAAGCTAAGAAATAATTGATAGAACCAACCCAAAATTCAAAAGGATGAGTCCGGGTTTGGATTCAAAGTTCTATTCACTCACACAATATTCCACAACTGCTAAAAATTCACAGTTATTTTCATTTATTGCTCTTTTTTCCTATTCTATAAATCAAATCTTTATGAACAAAAACCTAAAATGGTGCAGTAAGGGTTATGGTGCAGTGAGGGTTCGGTGCATTGAGGGTGAAATCAAAATCCCTAAAAATAAAGGGTGAAATTGAGATTCAGGCACAAAAATCTAACATGAAACGACACGATGAGGGTTACAGTGTGGTGAGGGTGGCGCCATGAAGGAGCTCTACTATGGACGAAGGCGGGGACGGAAGAATGAGACTCTGAACAAGCGCAAACGACAATAGAGGGTGGCATCATGAGGGAGGGTGATCTTAGTGGCGATTCAAGAGAAGCATAGCATGAGGGAGAATGATTGTTTATTGGGGTTTTGTTGAGTGCCAAAGATTTTAGAATAGTTTAACAGATAACCGTTCTAAAAATGTAACCTTTTAAAATAGTTAATCTTATAAACGTTCCAAAAAGAACTTTTAAGAATGGTTACCCTACAACCATTCTAAAGACAATGCTTTTATTTACAAAAATACCTGTCTTTTTTTATAGAACAATTCTTTTATAATCGTTCCAAAAAGTTGTTCTCAAATATTTTTTTTTTGCACTAGTGTATCTTCTTAGCATGTATCGTCCAAGTTCCTATCGTTGTATCGCACAAAATATTTCACCACAACAATAGTAACAATAGCTTTGTTTGTTGTTGGAGCATTGGCATTGTCATCAATGGCTAATTTGAATGGAAACTTGTCAGCATCCCTTTATGTTCTTTATGGAAGGCAATATGTTAGATAGTGTATTCCAATTAAGTTGATTTTTGGCTATCAATAAGTCATTGACATCGTAAGGAATTATTTCAAAGGAAATAGATTTAGTGACTTTGAGGAGGGAAAATAATTATGCTTTTTCCTTTTTTTTTTCATTAGGTTCCTCGCGACTTACATAAGTTGATGGTCACTTATATAAATCATTATTTAAGTTGTTGTCAACATATACATAAACAAGGCAAAGTCGCCTTAGCTTTCCCTCTTCAAGGTCATTGAGTTTGTGTCCAACAACTAAGTGATCATCCAATCAAGCTGCAAATGGTAGAATATTGTAGAAGCAAGCTTCATGATGAATCAAGATTGATTCAAAGAGTTTTGATGATAACAAAGATGATGACAACAAGCTCAAAAGTCAAGAACACTTCATGATAACAAAGATAATGATCTCAAGAATCAAAGAATGAGTTCAAGATTGAATCAATAACACATCAAGGTTCAAAAGGAAATTTGATTTCAAGAATCAAGAATCAAGTTTCAAGATTCAAGTTCCAAGAATCAAGATCAAGATTCAATACTAAAGGTTCAAGAATCAAGAGAAGACTTAATCAAGATAAATATTAAAAAGTTTTTTCAAAAACTGAGGAGCACATGAATTTTTCTCAAAAACCTTTTACCAAAGAATTTTTACTCTCTGGTAATCGATTACCAGATTGTTGTAATCAATTACCAGTAGCAAAATGGTCTTCAAAAAGCTTTCAACTGAATTTACAACGTTCTAATTGATTTCAAAATGTTGTAATCGATTACAATGATTTGGTAATTGATTACCAGTGTGTTTGAACGTTGAAATTCAAATTTAATTGTGAAGAGTCATATCCTTTCACAAAAAAGCTTTGTGTAATTGATTACATTGATTTGGTAATCGATTACCAGTGATAGTTTCTGAACAAAATCAAAAGATGTAACTCTTCCAATAGTTTTCAACTTTTTCAAATGGTTTTTTTAAGTTTTTCTAAAGGTTATAACTCTTCTAATGGTTCTCTTGACCAGACATGAAGAGTCTATAAAAGCAAGGCTTTGATTTGCTTTTCAATGTATCTTTTCAATTCATTCTTTAGACAACAAACTTTTGCCAATTGATTTCTGAGTCTCTTTGAACTTCTTCTTCTTCCTTTTGCCAAAAGCTTTTCAAAGCTTTCTGGTTTTCCAAACCTTGAAAACTGTGCTATTCATCTTTTCCATTCCCTTCTCCCTTTGCCAAAAAGAATCCGCCAAGGACTAACCGCCTGAATTCTTTTTGTGTCTCTCTTCTCCCTTTTCGAAAAGAACAAAGGACTAACCGCCCAAATTTTTTTGTGTCTCCCTTCTCCCTTGTTAAAGAATTCAATATGACACAATCTGAGAATTTTTTTGATTCTTCCCTTTCCCATATACAAAAGATTTCAAAGGACTAACCGCCTGAGAATTCTTTTGTATCCCCATTCACAAAGTTTCAAAGGTTTAACCGCCTGAGAACTTTGCCTTAACACATTGGAGGGTACATCCTTTGTGGTACAAGTAGAGGGTACATCTACTTGGGTTGTTGACTGAGAACAAGAGAGGGTACATCTCTTGTGGATCAGTTCTAGTGGAGGGTACATCCACTAGGTTGTTCAAAGAGAACAAGGGAGGGTACATCCCTTGTGGATCTTTGCTTATAAAAGGATTTTTACAAGGTTGAAAAGAAATCTCAAGGACCACAGGTCGCTTGGGGACTGGATGTAGGCACGAGTTGTTGCCGAACCAGTATAAAAACTCTTGCGTGTTTGTCTCCTTCTTCCCTACTCTTTTAATTTCCGCTGTGCACTTTAATTCCCGCTTTTACTTTTGGTCAAGTTTCTTTTCTATCCTTCATTTACTTAACAACATAGTAAAAGCCTTAGAAGAGTAATTGTTTAATTAGTAAAGGTTTAGGAATAATTAATTCAACCCCCCTTCTTAATTATTTTGAGGCCACTTGATCCAACAAATATCATTAAGCGAAGATGAGGGTTTGTAAGGACATGATAAATCATCAATGTGTGGATTCAACAAAACTTTGAGAATATTGTGTCTACATCCACTGCAAAGGAAGCTTGAGACATGCAATCTTGATATAAATTTTACATAGATGTGAACAAGTTGAAGAAGGCAGACAACAAACCTTAAGGTGTGATCAGTATAAGCTAATGTAGATGGAAAATAAAGAAACTATTGTCGAGTAATTCATAAGGGACTTGGACCTCGTTAACTGAGTATGTGGAGGAAAGTTGTCAAATAGGAGATAATATTGAGGGCACTAACCTCAAGATTTGATTATTAGAGATTTAATATATTATTCATATGTTTCAATTTTGAATTTGAATTTTGCATGTCAAAACACATTTGAAAGGTGTGACATTGTATAGGATATTTTAGACTAGGCATGAGTGTTATAGAATTATAATTTGTTAAGTTCATGCTTAGTTATTAATCAAGTGATTAACCAAGTTGATTCATCTTAGTTTTGGGAATTATATTGAACTATCAACACTTGGTAATCGATTACAGCTTTATCATAATCGATTACACAAGGCTCGTTGGTTCAAGAGACTTATTTCTAATAGAATCAAACCTTTCTATTTATCGATTACAAAATTGGTGTAATTAGTTACATTGAGCAGGTGTTCATTTAGAAAGAAAGATTTGAATCAAATTAATCGATTATAGAATAGCTGTAATCAATTACATGAGCTTCAAAACTAAATTGAAGGCTCTTTAAGTTCAATATAATCAATTACATGAAATTTGTTTTAATTGATTACATTGTTCTTCAGTTGAAACCCAGGTCTAATGTGAACATTTTAATTGATTATGTCCTTGATTTAGTCTATTAAAGCTATTATTATATTCAGAGATCTTTATAAATATTTCACCTTCTATTGAGTCTTTAAGCTTCAAAATCATTTTCAAATATCCAAGACTGATCTAAGGGAAGTTACTAAGATGGTTTTTGGCTAGAAGTGACGGAGATCAACAAGTTTCATAACTTTGTTTAAAAGATTGAAGACTAGGCTAATCCTTGTGGTCAAGCATGTGTTGGGAAGATTTGAATAACTATGATTTGGTCATTTCTTTGTGGTAGGGTTTTTCAAATCTTTGTTGTAGGGTTCAACAAATGGGTTTTTATCTTTCCTTATTGTAGTGATCAATATTGGTTAGAGGGTTGATTTTGTATGTTTGTGTTTGTAACTAAAAGCTTTTAGTGGAATGATTTGACTAGGTTTGTTAAATCAAATTGAACGTGAGTTAGAAATAACTAAACTAGTATAATTTTTTTGTGTCATTAATCTTTCTCCTTTTAAACTCCATTCGTGCAACTAGATATATGTGCGATTCAATCCTTGTTCAATTAATCTTGCATTACATAATTTAAAAGGGTTTTTCAAGTTGTTTCTCAATATAATTACTTTGATAAATTGTTCTAAATTTATCCTATATAAAGAAAGGTGTGAAAAGTTTGTTTTTGAAAAAGAGATAAAGATTTTGAAAATATATATTCACCTCCCTCTCTAAATCAATCTACATGGATCAACATAGTTGCTATCGAGTTGTCAAACTAGAATCTTGAAAATTTGAAGGTTGAGTGTAACATCCTATTTTTCGTAAATAAATTAAAAAAGCTTTTTAGTAAAAAAATAAATAAAGTTTTAGAAAATGGTGAGGTTTTTATAATTAAATAAATAAAGAGAAATAATTGTATTAAAATAATGATTTGAAGAAAAAAATATATTTGATTTATTCATTTGATAGGAAATAAAATAGAGTTCCTTTTTATAAAATAATAAAAATAAATAAATAGAGTAAATAATAGGCTATGAGTACCCTATCTTTAAACAGAGGCATCTTAGGTCATTTTTCAAACTCACGATACTCTCTACGCCTCCTCTTCCTCTCAATTTCATTTTCCCCTCTCCTCCTCCAAAAACTCTCTCTTTTTTCCGCATACCAACAAACCTATCTCAGAAAAATGATGATCTCAGACTCATTCACCGTTGGATCATTGTGAAATTTGAGCACCAGGTTTGGAACTTATTTTCAAACATTATCACCGTCGGGAATTACTAAATGATGTCTGAGCTGAGAGAAATACCTTTTGCATCGTAGCTTTTTCTTTTCCCGCAAAAATCTAAAACTATCTCAGTAAAACCACGATCCTGGACTCCTTAACCATTGGATTGTCGTGAAATTTTGATATGAGGTTCATGTTTCACTTCTACACATCTTCACCATTAGGATTTCAAAATAATATCTATGGAGGGAGCAATATTCATCACACGTAGACAGTGGAATGAAGGCTTTAATCCCTTCTCCTTCTCTCTAACGTTTAGGAATCCTATTAGAGCAGTCAGAGGAAAAACTTGAGGAATCTCAGGAAATTGCTAGAGATGTTGCTATTGCTGTCACAATACACATGTGAGCCCGCTTAGAGGTAAGGGATGAGTTTATCGCAATTGGGGTTAGAATGAACATGTGTAGGGATCCTTAGAGGATTAAATTGAGGTTTATTTTGGGATGTTTATTGAATTATAATTTTTTCTTTACGATTATAAATACAATATTGTTGTATTTTACGTACCAATTGATGTTCTGATAAGAATTTATTGATAAATTTGAGTGCTCTTAATGTTTTTGTGTTTTGACCCATGATTTTGATATAATTGTGTGAAATTATTTGAGGGGTTTTACTCCCCATGTTGTGATAAACCTTTTGTATAAATTGTTATGTTGAGATTATGAAATGGTGATTCAAATTGTGAGTATGTGATAAATTGAACCTGTGATGAATGGTGAAATACATGTGTATTGAGATAAGATGTGTGTATCGAGTTGTGAGCTATGAATTGTGCAATCACACAATTGTAAGACCCTTTAAGGGCGATGACTATTGTGATGGGATCCATTGTGGGAACCCGACGAATTTAATTGCAAGTGTGACGAGGTAAAATGACTTTGAAAACAATTGAGTAGTTGTGTGTATTTCATAGTTCATAGGTAAAGTGTGTATGATTCATGAGGTGTGATAACATGCTACTTTGAGAATATACAATTCCATTGTGATTGAGACCGAATATATGTGATAAATTGAGTATGTATTGACTTGCAATATACATGTGTGCATTAAGATGTTGTGTGCATTGAGTTATGAGCTATGAATTGTACAATCACACGACTATAAGACCCTTTAAGGGTAACAAGTTAATGCTAAGACCCTTTAAGGGCAACGAGTTAATGCGCAATGAGTATTGTGATGGAAACCACTGTGGCGACCCGACGAGTTTAACCACAATAGATCAGTGACAAGATTGAAATAATAGAACTATGAAGATAAAGACAAATCATGAAGACAAGTTATTTGAAATTGTGTGCTCCTCGAAAAGACAAGTAATGAATCATCAAAAGCTTATAGGTTTCGATCAATTGCACAAAGATGGTTATCAACGGTTTTTCGACAAAGAGCGCAAAGATATAGGTGTCAACATTTTAGATAGCTAATTCAAATACACTTGTACAAATCTTGTAAATTGACCATTGAGTCAAATTAAACTATAAATAGCCACAACGGTAGTCATTTTTCCTCGGTTACGAAGATCACACAAATACCTTTACATCAACATGTCGCACAAGGGAATGACTACCAATTACAAGGAAAAAGTGTATGTTCGAACCTATACTGTAATGTAATTTACAATTTTTTTTCTTTTGTTTCTTTGATCAATTTACAATCTTGCCAGTCTTTTATTCTACATTTCTTCTCCAGACTCTTAACTCTTTTCAATCCCATTTCTTCTCTGAACTCAAACTTATTTACTTGTTCTTTATGTTTATGCAACTTTCATATTGCTTTGCATTTGATTTGAATTTACATTTTGAAAGCACTTTAACTTTCTATCATATTATCGTTGTTTGCATTTCAATTTGATTTACTTTCAAAGCATTTTACCTCAAAATCTTTTGATCTCTTTATATTGTAATTTTACTTAGTCAAATTTACATATTTTTACTTGTTCAAGTATATGTTATTATTAAAAAAACTAATTTTATTTGAAAAATAATTTTATAACTATATTGAAAGTATGTGTATTTATGACTTATAATTTAAGTATCTTTTGATTGATAAAAACAACTTTGGTTATAAAGATTAATCGTTAAAATGAATACTTTTGAATGTGATATAATAATACATGGTTATGTTAAATTCTTATATGTATTTGATTGATCTCATAATTCCTTTAATTGAAATTTATATCAATTACTAGTTTGAATAAAAAGAATTTACAATTGTGATTCCATCACACTAAATTAAATTTCCATTACTTAGAAAAATTTATACCGTAAACACAAAGGAAGTTAAAATCAATTCTATAAAGGAATTAGGAAGCATTAGTGTTTGTTTACTACCATCATTATTATGAAAATTGGGTTTGACATTGTCATTTTTGACATTTGAATTAAAAGCCTATGTAAATTACAGAATGAAGACATGATTGATAATCTACTTGCATCAAACCACTAAAACAAATGTGTAAAGGTTGTCTTATAAGCAAATAATCAAGATATTTCTTCAAACCACAAATCCCACCAAGATTGAGAAAATCTTTGGAGGCTGTATGCTCTGATGCCTGTTGTCCAATTGATGTTGATCTCATGAAGACTTAGTTCTTAGTTTTGGTTTTTGATATAAAATTTGAAATGTCAAACATGTTTAATAGATGTAGCATTTTAGTTGATTGTTTTAGTCTAGGCATGAGTGTTGTAGATAAGTAGTTTAGATTACTTTCTACATGCTTAGATGATTATCAAGTATGATTTTAGATTGAATGATTCACTAATTTTTTATTTATAGAAATTCATGTTCAGCATAAGGTAATCGATTACAAGTTCATGTAATCAATTCCCTAGTGTTAGAACAAGTACAAGAACTTGTTTTAAGAAGAAGGAAGGCTTAGTACACTGAGATATTTGATTACAACATATCTTAATCGAGATAATCGATTACAACATATCTTAATCGATTACAATTCTTGTTTCAAGAAAAAGGAAGGCTTAGTACACTGAGATAATCAATTACTATTTTTTGTAATCGATTACATTGCTTCTGAAAAACTTAAGAAGGTCTCTGGAAGTTGGAATAATGGATTACCAACTTTTGTAATTGTCTATGACTACTTCTAAAGAGTTTTGTTTGCTCCCTGTTAATTGAGATAGTCGATTACCAATTGGTGTAATCGATTACCACAATTTTGGAAATGCAGAATAAAGGGTATTTGATCGAAATAATCGATTACAAGATTTGGTAATCAATTATAGCGGTTTTATTAGTTAAAATCTATTAATATCCTCTATTGTCTTTCTCTTGTGACTTTTTTTTTATGATTTTATCTTTTAAAATCACTTTCAAGAGTCAAAAAAGAAGATCTTTCTGCATTTTTCATGAGACAAAGAAGCCTAAGGATTATGAAATCTCGATAATGGTTAAAGCTCAAAGAGTTTTTATCTAAACTATTAGGTGTATTCCATCATTTAATTGATTTATTTGATCAAGGTTTATCTTGGTTAGGGTTACGAAGCATAGAGTTGATAGGGTTTCAACTCTTAGGGTTTTCCACTTGTAGGGTTCAAGTGGAAGGGCTTTTTGTGAATTTTTTGTGTGTGCATAGTGTTTGTAATACATTGAAATTCATAGTGGAAATATCCAACTAGATTTGTTGGGTATAACTAGATGTAGGTCCTCTTAAGGATTGAACTAATATAAACGTTGTCTTTGATTCTCCCATTCTGATTTCGTAGTTTTGTAATCAATGTTGACAATTGGAATTGAAATTCATTTTTGATCGAAACTCTGGTTTTCTATGTTTTGTGTTTATTGATTTTCCTTGTTCATAAACTTTGTTTATGAAACAATTTTGAGAAAACCTTGATTCAGGAAGGGGTATAACCATTTTAATTGAATTTTAAAAAGATGTGGGAATTACGAGAAAATGTCGGAGCTGAGAGAAATACCATTCGAATTGTAACTTTTCCTTTCCCGCAGAAACCCAGAGTTGTCTCGGTAAAAATACGATCTTGAATTTGTTAACCGTTGGATTATCGTGAAATGTTGATATGTTGTTAGAGACTCAATTTCGCACATCTTCACCATTGGGATTTCGGAAATAATATTCATGGAGGTAGATAATGGAATTTCACGAAGACAGTACAAATGGAGGCTTCAATCTCTTCTCGTTCTCTCTAACGTTTGGAAACCCTATCAAAGCAATCATAGGAAAAACTTGAGGAATCTCAAGAAATTGCTAGAAATGCCGTTATCATTGCCAGAACATACGTGAGCCTGCTTAGAGGTAAGAGATTAGTTTATCACAATTGGAGGTTAGAATGAACATGTGTTGGAATCCTTAGAGGATTAAATTGGGATTTTATTTTGGGATGCTTATTAAATTGAAAATTTTCCTTTATGATAATAAATACAATATTGATGTCCTCATTCAAATTGGTTGATAAAATAGAGTGCTCTTGGTGTTTTCATTGTTTTATACCTATGATTTTGATTAATTGATTTTGATATAATTGTGTAATATTATTTGAGAGGTTTTACTCCCCAGGTTGTGATAACCTTTTTGCATAAATTGTTATATTGAGGATATGAAATAGTGATTCAAATTGTGAGGATGTGATAAATTGAACATGTGATGAATGATGAAATGCATGTATATTGAGATGTGTATTGTGTTGTGAGCTATGAATTGTGCAATCACACAACTGTAAGACCCTTTAAGGGCGACGAGTTTTGCTAAGTCCCTTTAAGGGCGATGAGTTAATGCTAAGACCCTTTAAGGGCAAAGAGTTAATGCTAAGTCCCTTTAAGGGCGACGAGTTAATGCTAAGACGCTTAAAGGGCAACGAGTTAAAACTATTTTGAGAACAATTGAGGAGTCGTGTGTTTTGTACAGTTCATAGATAGAGTCTGTGTGCAAATGTTTGGCCTTAAAAGCTTAAATTTTCAAAATCTTTTATAAAGTTTTAAGTGTTTTTTACATCTTTGAAAATAGTTTATTTCTCTCTGGTAATCGATTATGAGAAGCTGTAATCGATTACCAAAAGCAAAAATGATTTTGCAAAGCTTTCAGAAAGTTTGAATTTGAATTTTAAAGGCTGTAATCGAACCACCTTTGTGTAATCGATTACCAGTAATAGAATTTTTTGAAATTCAAACTGAAATGACATGACTCCTCAATTGTTAACTGTGCAATGGATTATCACAGATCTATAATTGATTACTAGTGAGAAAATTTCAAAAATAACTCTGAAAGTCACATCCATTCATGAGTTTTTGAAACGCCACCAAAGGCCTATATATATGTGACTTGTGTTCGAAAATCTTCAGAGTTTTTCAAAACTTCATCTTCTTATTCTCTCAAAAGCAAATCTTTGGCCAAACACTTGCAAAAAATTAAGGATTCTTCTAAGTTCTTCAAGTTGTATTATTCTTCTCTTAAAGAGAGAAAAAAACTTCTATTCTTCAAAAGCAAACTGTTGTTGTAATCAAGAGGAAGTGGGTCTCTTGATTTGTAAGTTTTTCTGAACACAAGGGAAAGGTATCCCTAGGTGGTTCAAAATTTGTAAAGGAATTTACAAGGATAGTGGAAATCTCAAGTGGATTGCTTAAGGACTGGACATAGGCACAGGAAGTGGCCGAACCAGTATAAACTAAGTTTGCAATTCTCTCTTTCCTAATCTCATTTACATTATTGCAGTTTAATTTTATTTTGCACATTTAAAGAGCATCGAATAAATTTTTCATTGCTTCTTTTTCTGCATATATCTTTTAAAGAGAGAATTAAAATTTTTTAGGGGGAAATTTTGAAACTTAATTCACCCCCCTCTTAAGTTATTGAGGCCACTTGTTTAACTAGTGGTATCAGAACTTAATTCTAGTATAAGGTTTAGAAACTTCAAGAATAGTTATGGCCTCATCAAACTTTCTATTTCCCGAAGCGAACTCTATTAATAGGCCTCCTATATTCAATGGTGTGGGTTATCATTATTGGAAAACCCGTATGCAAATCTTCATAGAGGCTATAGATTTAAACATATGGGAAGCCATTGAAACCAGTCCTTACATCCCTACTATGGTAGCAAGAAATGCAACTATAGAAAAACTTAGGGAACAATGGGATGAAGAAGAAACGAAAATGGTACAATAAAACTTAAAGGTCAAAAATATAATTACATCTGCATTAGGCATGGATTAATATTTTAGAGTATCAAATTGCAAGAATGCAAAATAAATGTAGGAAACCTTACAAGTAACCCATGAAGGAACAACTGATGTAAAAAGATCTAGAATAAATACCCTAACCCATGAATATGAATTGTTTAGAAAGAATCAAAATGAAACTATATAGGATATGCAAAAGAGATTCACACATATAGTAAATCATCTTGCATCATTAAGAAAGATATTTCCCAATGAAGATCTTATTAACAAAGTTCTGAGATGTTTAAGCAGGGAATGACAACCAAAGGTAACGACAATTACAAAATCAAGAGATCTTACTAACATGTCTCTTGCAACTCTTTTTGGAAAGCTTCAAGAACATGAAATGTAACTCATGAGACTAAATCAACATGAAGAAAATGACAAGAAAAAGAAAGGAATCACACTTAAAGCTTCATCTTCAATTCAAGAAGGAAGTGATAAAGAAGACTTGAAAGAAATAGAAGAAGGTGATGATTTCAGTTTCTTCGTAAAGAGATTCAATAAATTACTAAGAAACAAAGGAAATCAAAGAAGAACAAACTTCAAACCAAAGAAAAGAGGAGAAGATTCATCTTCTGTTCCAAAGTGTTATGAAAGTAATCAACCAGGACATCTGAGAGTTGATTGCCTGAGTTTCAAGAAAAGAATGGAAAGATCTGAAAGGAAAACCTTCAATGCTAAGAAAGCAAAGAAATCTTACATCACTTGGGAAGATAACGATATGGATTCATGCGAAGACTCAAAAAATGAAGTCGTGAATCTAAGTCTTATGGCCAAAAATTATGAAAGCGATGAAGAGGTAACATCTTCTAACAATAACTTATCTATTTCCTTTGATGAACTTCAAGATGCATTCACTGATTTACATAAAGAATCGATCAAACTTGCAAAACTAGTTTCATTTTCTAAGAAAACTATTTCAAACTTAGAAAAAAATGTTTTAAAATTGAATGAAGAATTATAAAATCTTAGAACTGAAGTCAAAACTTTAAAACCAATTGACACAAATCAATCTTCTACCATAAAAGTAATACATGATAGTAAAGAAGCATCTAACTCATGTAATTGTCGTAGCAAGTTTATAGAAGAAATCAAGGATCTGAAAAATCCTCTTGCCAAATTTACTATTGGCAAAAATAATTTAGATATTATACTAGGAAAGCAAAGATGTGTGTTTGATAAGCCTGGATTAGGATATAGACCTGATAAACACCAAAAATTCTATAAAAATTTCTTTGCATCTACTCAAAAGAATAGTTCTCCTTTCTTAACATGTGTTTACTGTGGAAAGAAAGAACATAGTGCATCTACATGCTATTTTAGAAAAAATAGTAATAATATTAAAATGATATGGGTTCCAAAAGGATCTTTTATCAAAACTGACATTCAAGGACCCAAGAAAGTTTGGGTACCTAAGTCATAAACATGATTATATAGGATTCTTTGAAGAAGAGTTGGTACATTGATATCGGATGCTCTAAAAACATGACAGAAGATGCATCAAAGTTTACTCATATTTCTCCCAAGAATAGTGGACATGGGACTTATGGCGACGACAATAAAGGTAGAATCCTTGGAGTTAGAAAAATAGATACAAATTCATCTACCTCCATTGAAAGTGTTCTACTTGTTGATGGTCTTAAGCATAGTCTACTAAGTCTTAGTCAATTATGTGATAAAGGCTATCTAGTATCATTTGACTCTCATAATTGTGTTATTGAAAACAAACATGATAGAAATATAAAACATATAGGCTATAGATCAAATAATGTATACATGATAAACTTAGATAAAACATCAAATCATGATCAATGTTTTCTTAGTAAAGATGATGATTCTTGGTTATGGCATAGAAGAATTGCCCATATAAACATGGAACATATAAATAAACTAATTTCTAAGGATTTAGTTTTTGGTTTACCAAAACTTAAATTTGAAAAATATAGATTATGTGATACTTGTCAAAAAGGAAAACAAGTAAGGGTTTCCTTCAAATCAAAGAATATTGTGTCTACAACTCAACCCTTACAACTTTTGCATATGGATCTTTTTGGCCCCTCTAGAACTATGAGTTTTGGAGGAAAGTACTATGCTCTTGTTATAGTTGATGATTACTCAAGATTCACATGGACATTATTTCTCACTCATAAAAGATATGCTTTTCATGCTTTCAAGAAACTTGCTAAAATTATTCAAAATAAGAAAAATCTCAAAATTGCATCTATCAGGAGTGATCATGGAGGAGAATTTGAGAATAAGGATTTTGAATCATTTTGTGATGAAAATGGTATTGAACATAATTTTTGTACACCTAGAACCCCTCAACAAAATGGAGTAGTTGAGAGGGAAAATAGATCTTTAGAAGAGATAGCCAGAACTTTTCTTAATGCTATAATCCTTCCTAAATATTTCTAGTTTGAAGCTATAAATGTTGCATGCTATATAATGAATAGGGCTTTAATTAGACCAATCTTGAAGAAAACTCCATATGAATTGTATAACGGAAGAAAACCGAACATTTCTCATCTTCATGTGTTTGGATGTAATTGTTTTGTGCTAAACAATGGCAAAGACAATTTAGGTAAGTTTGATGCAAAATCTGATGAAGGTATATTCCTTGGCTATTCCTTGAACAGTAAAGCATTTAGAATTTATAACAAAAGAACTATGATCATTGAAGAATCTATCCATGTTGCTTTTGATGAAACTAACCCAATTAGGCCAAGAAAGGAAACTCTTGATGATATTTCAGATTCTTAAGAAGGTATGGATATTCATGGTGAAGAGCAGAAAGGCACAGGAAAGGGAAATGATGAAGACTTTCAAATTGATGAAACAAAAACAAGTACAGATCTTCCAAGAGAGTTGAGAACTTCAAGATACCAAAGGATATATTCAAGAAAGGATATAATCAAGAAGAAGGAATAGACTATGAGGAAACCTATCCTCTAGTAGCTAGATTAGAAGCCATTAGAATGTTATTAGCTTTTGCATCCATAATGGACTTTAAACTCTATCAAAGGGATGTTAAAAGTGCCTTTTTAAATGGTTTTATCCAAGAAGAAATATATGTGGATCAACCTCCTGGCTTTGAAAATTCAGAAAAGCCTAATCATGTCTTTAAATTGAAAAAGGCTTTATATGGTTTAAAATAAGCCCCTAGGGCTTGGTATGAACGCATGAGTAAATTTCTTTTAGAAAAGGGTTTTTCAAGAGGAAAGGTTGATACCACCCTTTTTATTAAAAGAAAATTGAATGATATACTCTTAGTATAAATATATGTTGATGATATCATTTTTGGGTCAACTAATGATTCTCTTTGCAAAGAATTCTCTCAAGATATGTAAAATGAATTTGAAATGTCAATGATGGGTGAGTTAAAATTTTTTCTTGGACTGCAAATAAAGCAAACAAAGAATGGAATATTTATCAGTCAATCAAAATATTGCAAAGACCTAATTCACAGGTTTGGGATGGAAAATGCTAAACACATGGCTACTCCTATGAGTACTGCTTGCTATCTGGATAAAGATGAAACCGGTCAACCAATAGACATAAAGAAATATAGAGGTATGATCAGATCTCTTCTTTGTTTATCTACAAGTAGACCTGATATAATGTTTTGTGTTTGTATATGTGCAAGATTTCAAGCAAATCCCAAAGAATCTCACCTTAGTGCAGTTAAAAGAATCATGAGATAGGATACTCTGATTTTGATTTTGCCGGATGCAAAACTGATAAAAAGAGAACTAGTGGAACTTGTCATTTTATTAGCTCTGCTCTAGTGTCATGGTATAGTAAAAAATAGAATAATGTTGCTTTATCCACTGCTAAGGCAGAATATATTTTTGTTGGAAGTTGTTGTGAACAAATACTTTGGATGAAACAACAACTTTCTGACTATGGATTAATTCTTGATCATATTCCCATTCGATGTGATAACACAAGTGCAATCAATCTATCTAAAAATCCTATTTTGCACTCTAGAACCAAACATATTGAAATTAGGCATCATTTCTTGAAAGATCATGTTTAAAAAGGGGATTGTATACTAGACTTTGTTGACACAAAGAATCAGTTAGCTGATATCTTTACAAAACCTTTCCCTAAAGAAACTTTCTTTGCTATTAGAAGAGAATTAGGACTCCTAGACATAAATAACTTAGATAAATAGATATTTTGTTTGTCTATTTTTGATTATTTTCTTATGATTGTTTACGATTGTCTTTTGATTGTTTTTGATGATTGTGCTTGATAGTTATGATGATTGTTAACTTTTGATTTTTTTTAAATGATTGTTTATGATTGTGTTTTGATTGAGTTTTGATGATTGTTTTTGCTTGAGTTTTGATTGTCTTTGATGATTGTGTTTGATAGTTATGATGATCGTTGATTGCTTTTGATGATTGTATTTTATTGAGTTTTGCTTGTCTTTGATGATTGTGTTTGAGAGTTATGATGATTGTTGATTGCTCTTGATGATTGTTTTTTATTATTTATACTGAATGTGTATTTTTGTGGGTGCAAAATAGTAAGTTTTAATGCTTATTTCACTTAAAAATCCATGTTTTAGGGTCTGGTAATCGATTACCATAGAACAAGCCCATGTAATCGATTATAATAGGCTGTAATCGATTACCAGAGGGGTTTTGGTAGCTACAGGATAAGCCTGTAATTGATTACCATGAGCTGTAATCAATTACAGCTCGTCCCTGTGTAACACCCTGATATATATATATATATATATATATATATATATATATATATATATATATATATATATATATATTAGTAATTATATTTGACGTTTGATTATTTTGTTGTGTTATTTTATTCGTAATTATTTTCAAGGAGGTTAATTTAGTTCATAGAGGGGTATGGGTAGATAAGAATCTAACTTCTCAAAGAAGCCTCTCGAGAAAGCTTCTCAAAGAAGCCACGAGGAAGCTTCTCGAGGAAGCCTCTTAATGAAGCTTCTCAAAGAAGCTACATGAAGCTGTCTCAGTAAAAACACTTCCCAGCCTTCGTTAATTGTTGGATCTTCTCGAAATTTGGTCTCGGGCTGCACAGACACTTGTCCACGATCTGACCGTTGGGATCTTTGAGAAGATGTCTGGAGTGTGCGCGAAGTTTTCGTTTCTGAGAGCATTAGTCACTTGTGCGTTTTAAGCCTTGTAGTCCAAGTAGCTTTGGAAAAATGACATTTCCGAGAGAATTAGTCACTTGAGCATTAGTTTCATCTTATCCTTGCATCATTATGAGTTTGGAAACCGCCATTGTATATTTTGCACTTCCTTTGAAAAACCCTAGAGCAAAGAGACTTTGTAAAAGTTATCTTTTTCTAAAATGGGTGCTATTTTTGTGACCTTAACTGAAACCCGGTCGCATTGGTGTGATCGGAATTTCAAAATGATGTCCCTTTGTAAAACCCAAAATGCTCTCATCCCTTTCATGTAGTGACGTGGGTGTTTGACCCAAAGCATTGTTGTTAGCTTTGTTTTTGAAATCCATATTAAGTCTCCTTCGTTTTGGCATGGTAGAGGCTTGCGTGGAACCGATGAACGGGGACGAAAAAGAAATCTCCAAGTGACGTGACGAGGAACCCGCGGGTAGATCACAATAGGTGAGTGGAGTTTATTATAAAATTTACCGTTTTAACACCATAGTTAGGGTTAGGGAACCTAGCTCTGAGAATAACTACTAGTCCCTGTTGCATGCTGATTTTTCCTTTATAGAAAATGATGCTTTTAACTAATGGGATACGATATAATTGTCCTTGATGTGCATGCGGGTTTTCCAAGAGAAATAATGTTTTTAACTAATGGGATGTGATATAATTGTTATTGATATGCATGTTGGTTTTCAGGAAGAAAAAACTATGTTTTTGACGAATGTGATGCGATATATATTTATTGTGATGAATGATATTGTTGTCTTTATTTGATTTGTATTGTTTGAAAACTTGGGGAGTGTGAATCTCAGGCATGAAAGAAATATATATGTGCGGAGTGCGATTTATTGTTGATGTCGCTATTGAGGATTTTAATTGATATGTGGTGATATTGATAATTATGATGATATTGATTTGAGATGACGTTGTTAATAAAGACCATGTCAACATGAATTGATGTTATTGTTGATGATTATGTGAATATGAAATGAGGTTGTTGTTGTTGATAACGTCATTGAGACGAGATGATATCTATGTTGAGAATGATATGAAAATGGAATATTGATTGATGCTAGAAATGCATTGGCATGTGCATGTTGTGTATGTTCATGGGGGCTGTATTGACCTTGTCGGATGGCCCATTCGTGGGGAACTAGAGTGGTTAATGAATCTAAGCATTCGCTGCGGGGATTCTTAGGCGCTTTAATTTGTCCATGGTCATTGCACTTGATGGTGCCCATGTTCGATACGTTGGATGTTGTGTATGTTCGTGGGGGGCGAAGTGCATTGACCTTGTCGGATAGCCCATTCGTGGGGGACAAGCGTGGTTAAAGAATCTAAGAATTTCTGAGGGGATGCTTAGGTGCTTTAATTGGTCCATGGTCATTGGCACTTGCTTGTGGCCACGTTCATACATCGTACGTAGTGTATGTTCATGGGGGGAAGTGCATTGACCTTGTCGGATGGCCCATTCATGGGGGACAAGCGTGGTTAAAGAATCTAAGCATTTATGAGGGGATGCTTAGGCACTTTAATTGGTCCATAGTAATTGGAACTTGCTTGTGGTCACGTTCATACCTTATACAACACAAGAAATAGAATAACTGTGGCAGAGTGTACTTTGTACTGAGGGGGCGCGTCACCTGGTAGGGAACTCCTTTGGGTCCCAGGCTGATCACCTATAGGGGGGGCAATTACGTGCACAACCGGGTGGTCTCGACGAACTCTGCATGGTTTCCTAAGTGAGAGTGTCGTGTGGACACGCTTAGGCTATTTCCTGGGATTTGATTGTTGGTACGTACCACATTGCATCTGAGAGTTGAGTCAGGTGCATGCATCATTCTGTGTAGTCTTGATTGGATCCATGGATGGATGATGAGAAATTGTTGAATATGGATGATGAGTAATTGTTGAATATGGATGATGAATAATTGTTGGATGTGAGTTTTGAATAATGAATGTTGTGTAAGCTCATAATGTTTGCCTATGTTTCTTGCTAATAGTGGTTATTTGAATTTGGTATTGGTTCTTTTTATAATGAACTCACCCTTGCAATTTTGTATCATGCGGTTGATACCTGTGATGATCGCGAACATTGTTCATGGGAGCAGAATGACAACAATAGGGTGTTCGGCTTCCAACAAGTGCATCGGATCGCACAAGTAGTATAAAACGATAAGAACCGAGTATCGAACTCTCGGGAAACTTATGTTATTTGGTAAGCTATTTCAGCAAATAAGTGTCTAGTGTGTAAAGATAAGTGTGAATATGAAGAGGTGTATAAACTATCTATGCAAAAAGAAAGAAAATCATGCGAGAGAAATGATGTGTAAAAACAAGTAGAAACACGTTGGTCTTCCTAATAGGTGCTTGATGCTGAAAAGATATTCTCTATCTAACAATGCTAATGTGTTCTTATGGTGTCTCCTGAGATACTAAACCCCGATTCCTCATGATAGTTTACCCTAATCCTGATCAAGCATCGTCCGCAAATTCCTCTTGTAAGACTAAACTCGACCAGGACCGCATTAAGACACATACACAACTAACTTATCATACCCCGATTCCTCGTGATAGTACGACAACTTAGCCCTGTACTATCAAGGACTTTAGAGTTAGACCAATTTCCACTATTGAATGACCCTAACAAAGCATGCATCTATGTGATCAAGGCAAAGGCATACTGGAGTGAAAAATAGATAGCACAGAGCACACATAAAACATCATTAAATAGATAAAAATATATTTACATCAGGTAGCTACAGGGAAGATCCAACAGAAGATTTAGCTTTCCATACCAAGAAGCCTTCGTTACAACAAAGAGAAGAACAAGATGAAAGATTGCAAAAATACAAGTGGTGAGGATGTGTCCTTCACCTCTAGGATCTCACAATCACTCACAAACTCATTTCAAGCTCTCAAACCGGCTCCTGCTTCAAGCTTTGGTCTTTGCAGATCTTCACATAGCAAAATCTCTCAAAACTCTCTGAAACTTGGACCTTTCTCTCTCTAGAATCCCTAGACATGCAAAGCTCTGAATCCCAGTCCAAACTCCCCTTCTGAAATCTGATTTTAGGCTTAAATAGGTGGCCTTGTTCGTGCTCGTGCGCTTAGCCCACTTATGGACTGCTTAGTGCACATTAGTGAATTTCGGCTTAGCGCGTGCCTTTCTCGCTTAGTGGATGAACTAAAGCGGTGCACTTAGTGAGATGAAGCGGTGCGCTTAGCGAACTTGTACAGCTCATCTTCTTCCAGAGTCTTCCTCGTGCTTAGCCCATGAGTGTTGCGCTTAGTGGACGCTCGCTAAGCCAGCAGATTGGCTTAGTGAGAAGTGAAAAACAACACTTTTCAAAGCTTTCCTAATTAACCTAAAATTGAGAGAAAATGATTATTAAACACACAAAATGGAAGTACTAAGTATTTATTACCTATATTTAACAGAAAATACTTATAACACTACAAAATAACCATAAATTGGAAGAGTTTGATACAATTTACACAAGTTTTATACACAAAAGTTAGTTGTATTCACCAACTAACAACTCCCCAAAATTTACAGTTTTGCTTGTCCTCAAGCAAAAAGAGAACAATTCACTTGTCCTCAAGTGACAACAACATGCAGTGACTATGTACAAAGGTGTATGCTACAAAAGTTACTGATTGCATGATAAGAGAATGGAGTAAAATGCCCTCATCACTTGCCTTTCACAAGGTATGCAGTTATCCAAAGAGAAGAATAAAATGTAATTTGAACAATTAGATGGAGCTAATCATAAGACAGATATCAAGAAAATTAGCTTAAACCACAGTCTCACGGCTACTGTTTCACTCAAGCACAAGTGTTTAAGCTATTCATTAATAACAACTAGCAAGAGGTCCAATCTTTGAATTTCATCTCATGCCATAAAGTCAGAAATGTATAAACTGAATCAAAAGGACTTTCTCAAGCTTGTAGTGAGGCTTGGCTACAAAAATACATTGGTTTTTCTAGGATTCAAAGGTTTTAGATTCTAAGAGAGAACAAATCCTAGACTTATCCAAGTGATCTTTTTAATACAATTAGCTTGCTCACTAGCTTTTCACTTTCATTGCTTTTGACCTTATTACATCAGCACACCTTTCCTATTATTGTTTTTTTTATATACAACTTATGTGTTGTATGTGATGATGCTTTATCTCTTTCTTTGCATCCCAATTAGTTGCACTCCCCCAAATTTGGGGTAAATTTTCCTTGAACCATATGCTCTCCTAGAATCTAAACAAGGTATCGGGAGAGAATTATTTAAGTTCAGGGTTCAAATTTTTTACGAACTCATTCAGCTTACAAAGGGTGCGAATGATAGAATTATAATTCAAGGTAAGTTTTCTGGTCAAAAGACTTTTGTATGCATAATCATGGCCTTCATCATGTCCTCATTTATACATTTCATTCTAAAATTCAGAGATTGATGCAAAGATTATTACTCACAGCCAGTCGTTCACTCACAGTTTAAGTTGATACTCTCACCAGTTTTGGTTCAAGCTTTTCTTTCACAATCAATCTGCCTACTGACTAACAATTCTAAATGCAAGTTCACATTCTTGTTCTTTCTTTGTCTAGCATACACACTTGCTCAAACTCGTGAAAAGGAACACAAACTCCATCAAAATCATGCACTCAACTCAAAATAAAAGCATACAACCATTTTTCACAAAAAGATAAAAGTGTTTCACTGCCATGTCATCAAAAACAAGTCAAACTGTTCAAAATGCTTCAGGATAAGAAAATTAACTACCCATAAATAAAACTAGCAAAAATGAATTATTGTACTAAAACCATAATTAAAATAATAAACCAAAAAGCAAAAAAGTGTCATCAGGAATCAAAATTCCTGTGATCGGTCCTAAGTATCCTGTGTCTGAACATCCTCCTCGTCTGTTACGTGAAGCACAGGGGTAGCTGTAGGAGAAGTGTTCGGAGATAGGACTGGCGTAGTCTGATCCTTAGGAGTGGAAGGGTCTGCTTCCTGCTGAAGTGAAGCTATATCTGCCACTGGTTTTGAAGGCTCAGAAGTGGCCTCAAGAGATTTCTCATAAGTGGTTGCAGCTTCTTGTGTTTGATCTGTCTTCTGACCAAGGGCTCTGGAGTGGTAGTCTCGGATGACTCATCCTCCATATGCTGAGGTACCTAGGCTGTGGGACCTTCATCTTCCCTGTGAAGAGAAGGTTAGGTCCCGGGCCAGGCTACCATCTCATTAAACTGCTCTACTGAAGGAATAGAGTCTGGAGGTGCCACCATCTGTAAACTTTGTAATAAGATAATCTTCCCCTGATGGATGCTTTGAAGCATGGTTTCAAAACGCTGAAAATCTGCAGGAGTTGAGGTAGAAGGAGCTGCTAGGGTACGTGCTGGAGGAGGAGCTATAGATGTGGAAAGGGCTTCAACTGGCCTTGTCCTCGCTCTCTTGGCCCCTCTGATAGTAACTTCCAGATCATCAGGGTTCCAACAGTTTTTCCTGATATAGGCCAAGTTAATGATCGGGCTCAGGCGTTCGAAGACCAGGCTGTCAGAAGCAACCCTTCTAGACTTACATAAAACGGTGATAAGAGCAGGGAACCCAAGTCTAGAAGAGTTAGACTAGGCCATAGATGCAATCTGACCAGAGATGAGAGCTCCCACATTCATGTCCATCTGAGAGACTAGGCCAAAGATCAGCCTAGCTCGATCTACTATCAGATCCGAGGTGTGGGAAGTAGGAGCCAGGTTGGAGTATGAGAGAACACTCCATACCTGAGCAAGAGTTGTTAAATCTTTCCTGAGAATCTTCCCAGGTTGGCCTTCAGCATTCAAAACAAACCCCCGACTTGGGATACATAAGGCAACCTTAATTTCTCTAATATCAGCGGGCAACCCGCAGTATTTGGAATATGCGGGTAAGGTTTCACCCTCAGCTAGTACCACAGATGTCTCCAAAAAGGTGTTGAGGTTGTCTACATCAATCTTCACCACGTGGCCTCTGACCCTGACTTGCTTTGGTGAAGGTCCTTCGGAGCTGTAAAGATTGGCATAAAACTCCTTCACCAAAGCTAGATCTATGTTGCTGTCAACTAAATTGGTGAGGCATTTATGGAAGTTATGCCTCTCCAATTCATCCTTAAACTCGTCCAGCTCAATATGGTGTATTTCTACCTTCCTTTCAGGCAGTATATGTCTTTATAGAACATTATCTATGTATCGGGTCCAGGCCTCAAAGGAGTGGAACCTCTTTGTATCCTACTGAGATGTGGGTCTTGTACCAATACTCTTTCTCTTTCTGGAAGCCATCTATAGACAAAGGAACCAAACAATTAATCAGGACACAAGTTATTCAAATTTCAAAAACTGAAAAAGACACTGGTCACTTAGCGAGACATGGTCCACTTAGCTGGCCTTTACAAAAAAATACTACCGCTTAGCGACATGAGGAGCCGCTTAGTGGAAGTTGCAAAAATTTAGCTTCTGCAGAATTGGCTTAGCTGGACAGCGCCCGTTAAGCTGAACATCTGCCACAAGGATATGCGCTAAGCTCTTTAAAGGCTACGCTTAGCAGCACCAACTTTTCAAAAATTCCACTAAGTATTAGGAGCTTAGCGAGCAAAGCTCGCTTAGCTCAGTGGATGCCACAACAAATCGCGCTTGGCTTAGGCAAGCTCGGCTTAGCCCGTGGCTATTAACAAAAAATTTTCAAAGTTACCTGGGCTTAGTTATTCAACCTCGCTTAGCCATAGGTAGCTCAGCAAGAGGATGAGTGTTTGTCCTCAAAGGACGAACTCGCTTAGCGCAGTAGGTGCGCTTAGCGAGTTCTTCTGAGAACGCCTATATACACAATGAGTACTGATGAACTCACTTAGTGCAGCATGCTCACTTAGCGAGTTCATCGCGTTTCCCAGAAAACGCAGAAAATGCAGTTCGTTTTCTTGCACTTTTCAAGCCTCTAAAGGGCATATCAGACATGCAATGTGTGCACCATACTCAATACAATATACAAGCGTATATAGTCCTAATCTTAAACTAATTCTAACAAAACATAAAAACCCTAAAAATATAAAACTACAGTTGAATTCTTCCACCCTAAAGTTTAGACAAGAAAAAGAGAAAAAGAATCAAGGAACTTACTTGGATTGTTAATGCTTTGGGATTGGAAGTAGACAACGCAAAGATGCAAAATGTGCAAATTTTTGGAGAGAGAGAGTGCAGTGAAGGTGTTTCCGAAATCTGGCAAGTGTGAGTGTAACTACTATTACACTTACTTAAGCAGTTTTCGACAATTTCACTTAGCGGAATGCTGCGCTAAGCGAGCTAGAGAGACGTTTGGTTTCTCAACTAGGCTCACTTAGTGGACCTGCGCGCTTAGCCGACATTTCAAATTCAAAATCATTTTTTTTGTTTAACATAGGCTTGGCTTAGCGTGAGGATAAGACCGCTTAGTGAGGTTTGCATATCTGAAAAGCTGCAACTCTCGCTAAGCCAGGCTCGGGCTAGCTTAGCTAAAATGATGCATCTTAAGTATAGAGGAGCATGCGCTTAGCTGATAAGGACTCACTTAGCGCTCACATTGCCACAAGGAATTCAGCTTAGCTGCCATGATTGGCGCTTAGCTTCATGGACCTCAGTTATGGCCGTAAGGAATTTAGCTTGGCGACAATAGGTCACGCTTAGCCAAGGATAAGCTGCCGCTTAGTGATCAAGTTGAAGCTTAGCCGAATTCAGATCGAATTGAAGTTGGCTTAGCTCATCCTTGGCCAGCTTAACGGACCAAATTAGCCTCAAATGCAAGGGTTGAGCGCTAAGCACTTGAGACTCACGGCTTAGCGCATGACCAAAGATGCGCTTAGCGCGAGGCTCGCGCTTAGCGAAAGAACTGTTTTTCAAAAAAAAAAAGTTTTCTTAGTTATTTTTCAGTCCTTTTTCCAAGAAATTGAAACCCTTATGTTAAACATTCAAAGATATGTGGATATACTCTTATGTACAGATTATACATCAAGTTCAAAATGATTAAATGCTTGAAAAACAAAGATAACAGAAATTAAAACTGGGTTGCCTCCTAGGAAGCGCTTCTTTAACGTCATTAGCTTGATGCTTTTACCTCACTGGGTGATCTTATGTTTTGGTTCTTACTTTCAGAACCTCTTGACCTCCTTCCATTACCTGAAAGCAGACATTGTGTTCTGGAGCAGGCTTGTTTTCAATAAACAAATCAAAATCAATTTTCTGATCTTCAAAACCTAGCTCCTGCTTCCTCTTCCCCATATCAACTATGCAGCTTGCGGTCAACATGAATGGCCTTCCCAATATTACAGGGATGTCAATATCTTTAGAGATATCCATTACCACAAAGTCTGCCGGGAAGATAAAATGTTTTACTCTGACCAACACATCTTCAATTACTCCATATGGCCTGGTAATGGAGTGGTCAGCTAATTGTAAAGTCATTCAAGTGGGCACTATTTCCAACACTCCCAATCTTCCACACATGGAGAGTGGCATCAAATTGATATTGGCTCTCAGGTCAATAAGAGCTTTTCCCACATTGACTTCCCCAATTGAACAAGGAATAGTTACACTCTCAATATCTTTATGCTTGGGTGGAAGGATCTTTTGGATCACAACACTACAGTTTCCTTCCACTATGATGTTTTGCTAATGAATATATTTATGCTTCCTTGTTAACATATCTTTCAAGAATTTAGAGTAGAGTGGCATTTGCTGCAAAGCTTCTCCGAAGGGCATGGTTATTTCTAGTTTCCTAAAAATGTCTAAAAATTTCTCCAGATGACGATCTTTTTCCTTCTTGGAAGGTACCCCGGGATATCGTACTTCCAAACCTTCATCCACAACTTTTTCACTTCTACTCTTCTTTGCATTCTTATTATTTTTTTCTTATTTTTCATTTTTTTCATTTTCTATTTCTTTTTCTACTTCTTTTTCTTTTTCTTGGTCCTTTAATTCTTTATTCTTGACCATTATTTGTTCCTCTCTTTCTTGATTATTTTCACCTCTCACCTCATTTTTCTTGCAATCAGTACCTTTCTTGTCAGCAATTTTCTTCTTATGCACAATACTATCCTCATCCTCAGCCTCCACAAACCTTTTACTCCTTGTCATCACAGCTTTGCATTCCTCCTTGGGATTCTATTATGTATTTTCCAGAAAACTATTGGATGACTTGTCAGCTATCTGCTTGGCCAGTTGTCCCACCTGGACCTCAAGGTTCTTCGGTGCTGACTCAGTGCTTTTATGATTTGACATTGTTACCTGCATAAACTGATTCAAGGTCTCCTCCAACTTAGTAGTCCTTTGGAATAAGTTAGGTCCTTGTGGGATCGGCCTGCTTAAAGGCCCACTCTGGTCTTTGTTGAACTAGTTGCCAAGGTATGTCCTCCATTGTCCTTGTTGATTATAGGGACCCTGTTGGAAGCCTGAAAGTCCTCCTTGAGTATACCCTTGTTGCTGTTGATTTCCCATAAAATGAATTTCTTGAGTTTTTTTCCAGTAGGAATACATTAGCCTATTTCATGAGCCTCACCACAGATGGTACAACCTTTGACCTGCAAAATAGAAGAATGCGTAGGTTGACCCATAGACAACTTAGTTGGCAGCTTACCGAGTGTTTCTGTTAAAATCTCAAGTTGCTTAGAAAGCAACTTGTTCTGTGCCAATAAAGCATCATGTGATGATAGCTCTATCAAGCTTTTCTTCGTGGGTTGATGGGTTCTGTCTCGTAGAATGGCATGATCACTGGCTCACATGTTCTCAATTAGCTCAGTTGCTTCTTCCGGGGTCTTAAGTTTTATCTTTCCCCCTGCAGAAGCATCTAACAGTTGCTTGGTTTGTGGTCTTAGCCCATCTATAAACATATTCAATTGGATTGGCTCAGAAAACCCATGAGTGGGAGTTCTTCTCAACAAGCCTCTGAACCTCTCCAATGCTTCACTCAAAGATTCATCAGGAAACTGATGAAATGAAGAGATTGCAGCTTTCCCTTCCGCAGTGTTGGACTCTGGGAAGTATTTCTTTAGGAACTTTTCAATAACTTCTTCCCAGGTTTTCAGACTGTTACCTTTGAATGAGTGGAGCCACCTCTTGGCTTCTCCTGCCAATCTTAATAGTGTTGCATATTTCAATGAACGTTGTCAAGAGTGCATAGGGGTCTTCATTAGGTAATCCTTGAAATAAGTTCCCCTGTATTAAATGAATTAAGGAATTTGGGTAGTTGATGTTGTTAGCTTGCACTTCAGGACGTGCAATGCTGGTGAAAAATTGTGGTACTGAACTACTTGAGTAATCCTTAAGGGTAATCCTCTAGTCATGTTCTTCTGCCATGGTAATGAGTACATGTAATTGAGTGACGGATTCCCTTGATGATGGTGAATCAGGTGATAATAAGTCAGAGAAATGAGTCTCTTCCTCAAGAATGGATGCAACCGTTTTGTCTTGCAGAAGTTTCCATCTCCTCTCGGTTCTGTTCCTTTGCAATGTAGCCTCAATTTCTAAGTCCAGAGGAACTAAATTGCCTGTGGGAGATCTATGCATATACAAGACTAACAGAACAACGGTTATCTAGTTTAACAAGAGAAGACAAGTCAGAATTAAGAACAAATATTCACAAAAACAATCAAAGTATAACAAATAAAGAATAGAGACCTAAAGACGAATTAACTTCCCAAATAAAAAGTTCCCCGGAAACGGTACCAAAAACTTGTTCGGCTTCCGGCAAGTGCACCGGATCGCACAAGTAGTATAAAACGGTAAGAACCTAGTATCGAACTCTCGGGGAACTTGTGTTATTTGGTAAGCTATTTCAGCAAATAAGTGTCTGGTGTGTAAATATAAGTGTGAATATGAACAAGTGTATAAACTATCTGTGCAAAAAGAAAGAAAATCACGCGAGAGAAATGATGTGTAAAAACAAGTAGAAACGCGTTGGTCTTCCTAATAGGTGCCTGATGTTCAAAAGATATTCTCTATCTAACAATGCTCATGTGTTCTTATGGTGTCTCCTGAGATACTAAACCCCAATTCCTCATGATAGTTTAGCCTAATCCTGATCAAGCATCGTCCGCAGATTCCTCTTGTAAGACTAAACTCAACCAGGACGCATTAAGACACACATACACAACTAACTTATCGTACCCCTATTCCTCATGATAGTACGACAACTTAGCCCTATACTATCAAGGACTTTAGAGTTAGACCAATTTCCACTGTTGAATGACCCTAACAAAGCATGCATCTACATGATGAAGGCAAAGGCATACTGGAGTGAAAAGCAGATAGCACAGAGAACAGATAAAACATCATTAAATAGATAAAAATATATTTACATTAGGTAGCTACAGGGAAGATCCAACAGAGGATTTAGCTTTCCATACCAGGAAGCCTTCTTTACAACAAAGAGAAGAACAAGATGAAAGATTGCAAAAATACAAGTGGTGAGGATGTCTCCTTCACCTCTAGGATCTCACAATCACTCACAAACTCATCTCAAGCTCTCAAACCGGCTCCTGCTTCAAGCTCTGGTCTCTACAGATCTTCATACAACAAAATCTATCAAAACTCTCTCGAACTTGGACCTTTCTCTCTCTAGAAACCCTAGACATGCAAAGATTTGAATCCTAGTTCAAACTCCCCTTCTGAAATCTGATTTCAGGCTTAAATAGGTGGCCTTGTTCGTGCTCGTGCGCTTAGCGAACTTATGGACCACTTAGCGCACATTAGTGAATTTTGGCTTAGCACGTGCCTTTCTCACTTAGCGGATGAACTGAAGCAGTGCGCTTTGTGAGATGAAGTGGTGCGCTTAGCGAACTTGTATAGCACATCTTCTTCTAGAGTCTTCCTCGCGCTTAGCCCATGAGTGTTGCGCTTAGCGGACGCTCGCTAAGCCAGCAGATTGGCTTAGCGAGAAGTGAAAAACAACACTTTTCAAAGCTTGCCTAATTAACCTAAAATTGAGAGAAAATGATTATTAAACACACAAAATGGAAGTACTAAGTATTTATTACCTATACTTAACAAAATATACTTATAACACTACAAAATAACCATAAATTGGAAGAGTTTGATACAATTTACACAAGTTTTATGCACAAAAGTTAGTCGTATTCACCGACTAACACAGGGTGCAGGGAGTAAGATCCTGGTGAGGAGCCGCCAAGCCGACGTGACAACGTTGGCATTATTTTGGGAGAGAGTTGTATTTTGTTTATTAACTCCTCCATAGTTGGGTTATGAGTTATTTTGTTGAATTAAAGATGTAAACTTCAGATTTTACTTATATGCATGAACAAATTTTAATTTTCCATCATGTGGATGACATGTACTAAGTTGTTGTTCCTATATATATATATATATATATATATATATATATATATATATATATATATATATATATATATATATATATATATATATATATATATATTCACCTAAGTAAATGTGTATGTTTTAGCGGATGTAGGTTGGGACAAAATTACTTCTATTTTCATAAGCAAATTAAGGGAGTTCTTTTTATAAAAATTGAAATTATCGCATATTAGAGTGTCGATATCGTAGCGACGAGGGGGGTCGTTACATTTAGTGGTATCAGAGCAGTTCGAACCTTTCAGCCAGTGAGTTGTGAGTCTGCTATGTTTTCTGTGCATTCTTTGGTTGTTTTGTTGAATGCTTGATGTTGGTTGTTTGTTGATGTCTGATGTTTGTTGTTTGCTATTAGCACTTACTCACTAGTTGTGTTTCTATGAGCTATAGAGATTTGATTGTTGTAGTCATATTGGATTTGTTTTTCTGATGTTTGCTATACCATGAGTTTCAATTCCGAGTCACGGGTTATCAGACTGGCCATCTGTATAATTTGTGAAGGGCAATGGGATGATATGGCAAGCGATCAAAAAATACAAATGATGGAAAGAGAGTGTTAATGTCTTGAGGCATCAACTCTCAAGAGTAACCAAGTAGGAACTTGTGATGGTTGTGATTTTGTGTGGTTCTTTTTCTTGTGTGTATTCCTTCCATGTCTGACTCCCTGGTGTGTATAGTGAGTGATGGCTGGATGGAATGATCATGCGATAGCTAATGCCCTTCAAGCCTTAGCTCAGGCTATAGGGAATCCAAACAGGGGAGAAGCTGGTGGAGCTGTTGAGTACCAGGGGTTGGACCGCTTCCAACGAAACAACCCTCCTTCTTTCAATGGAGGATACAACCCTGATGGTGCTCAGAACTGGATAAGGGAAATTGAGAAAATTTTCTGAGTTATGGCATGTCCTGAGGGGCAAAAGGTTGCTTTTGGTACATATACTCTAGTGGAAGATGCAGAGTATTGGTGGGAGAATACATACCAATGCCTAGAGGCTAAATGTCAAGATGTGACCTGGGATGTCTTCAAGAGGGTATTTTTGGAGAAATATTTTCCTAAGGATGTTAGGAACAAGAAAGAGATGGAGTTCTTGGAGCTTAAGTGGCTGAATATGCAGCCAAGTTTGAGGAGCTGGTGAGATACTTTCCCCATTATCAAGGGAGAGATGGTGAAAGTTCCAAGTGTGTAAAGTTTCTGAATGGCTTAGGACCTGAGTGAAGCAAGTTGTGAATTACCAAGGTATTTGTCAGTTCCCACTTTTGGTTAACATGTGTCAAATTTGGGATGAAGACTCTCGAGACAGGGCGACCTATTATAGGAGTACAGGTCCAATGAGGAACAAAAAGAATGGACCTCAACATCGGGGAAAACCGTATTTGACTCCTCCTAAGCAATATGGTAACCGCCATGACAATCAGAGGACTGTTGCTAGGGGATTTGCAGGTGGTAGTGGTAGCAAACCCAATACTTTCCCCACTCATATCATTTGTTACAAATGTAGGAAGCCAAGGCACACCTCCTCAAATTGTCCAGATAAAGATATGATCTATTTTAATTGTGGACAAAAGGGACACACTCAAAGAGATTGTTCACGACTCAAGAAAGAGCAAAATGGTGAAGGCCTGAATGGTCAAACTGGACATCCAAAGGCCACAGGAAGAGTCTTTACCCTTAATGGTGCTGAAGCTTTGAAATCCAAAGATCTAATCCAAGGTAGATATTTCATAAATGGGATTTCGTTACTTGTGTTGTTTGATTCTGGTGCAACCCATTCCTTTATATCCTGTTTGTGTGTAGGAAAACTTAAGCTTTCTGTGTCTTCTTTAAATAAAGATCTAGTGGTAGAAACCCCTACTAGTGGTTCTGTGTTAACTTATGATGTGTGTTTGAATTGTCCTGTGGAGATTTCTGGTAGAACATTCTTGATTGATTTGATTTGTTTGCCTTTGAGCCAGATTGATGTTATTCTTGGTATGGACTGGTTATCTTCCAACCATGTCTTGTTAAACTGTTTTGATAAAAGTGTGGTGTTTGATGATTCTGGAGTGAGTAAGGATATGATGTTTATATCTGCCAACCAAGTTGTGACATCTTTAAAAGAAGATGCTCAAGTGTACATGATCTTGTCTAGCCTGGAAATAAAGACAAAGGTTTCTATGTGTGACCTCCCTGTTGTCAGAAAGTTTCCTGAAGTGTTTCCTGAGGATATAACCGGTCTGCCACCTGAGAGAGAGATAGAGTTTTCCATAGACTTAGTACCTGGTGCTGGACCCATATCCATAGCTCCTTATAGGATGTCTCCTATAGAGTTAGTTGAGCTTAAGAAACAGTTAGAGGAGTTGCTGGATAAGCAGTTTGTTAGACCTAGTGTGTCTCCATGGGGAGCCCCATTGTTATTAGTAAAGAAGAAAGATGGGACCATGAGGTTATGTGTGGATTATCGCCAGTTGAATAAGGTGACGATTAAGAATAAGTACCCTTTGCCTAGAATAGATGACCTTATGGACCAAGTCGTAGGAGCTTGTGTGTTTAGCAAGATAGACCTTAGGTCGAGTTATCATCAGATCCGAGTGAAGTCTGAGGATATACCAAAGACTGCTTTTAGGACCTGTTATGGTCACTATGAGTATCTAGTCATGCCCTTTGGTGTGACTAATGCTCCAAGAGTGTTTATGGACTACATGAATAGAGTTTTTCACCCTTACCTTGATAGTTTTGTGGTAGTATTTATAGATGATATTTTGGTATACTCTAAGACTAGAGAGGAACATGAAGAACATTTGAGGATTGTGTTGCAAACCTTTAGGGACCGACAACTCTATGCTAAGTTAACCAAGTGTGAGTTTTGGTTAGAGAAAGTTAGTTTCCTAGGGCATGTGATATCTCAAGGGGGTATAGCTGTGGATCCCTCTAAGATAGAAGCTATTCTTAAGTGGGAAAGTCCTAAGTTTGTTTTCGAGATTAAGAGTTTTCTAGGTTTAGCAGGATACTATTGAAGATTCATAGAAGGTTTCTCCAAGTTGGCTTTACCTTTGACTAAACTGACTCGTAAGGGTCAAGCTTTTGCGTGGGATACCCAATGTGAGCATAGTTTCCAGACCCTTAAGGAAAGATTGACGACCGCTCCAATGCTAGTTTTTCCTAACCCGAGAGAGCCATTTGAGGTGTATTGTGATGCATCAAAGATTGGTTTAGGAGGAGTGTTGATGCAAAATTGCCAAGTAGTGGCCTATGCTTCTAGATAGCTTAAGACTCATGAGAGGAATTCTCCCCCCCATGATCTAGAGTTGGCTGCTGTGGTTTTTGCCCTTAAGATGTGGAGGCATTATCTGATTGGCTCTTAGTTCGAGGTGTTTAGTGATCATAAGAGCCTTAAGTACTTGTTTAGTCAGAAGGAGTTAAACATGAGACAAAGGAGATGGTTAGAGTTTCTCAAGGATTATGATTTTGAGCTTAGCTACCATCTTGGTAAAGCCAATGTAATGGCTGATGCCTTGAGTAAGAAATCTCTACATATGTCTTCCTTGATGGTTAGAGAGATGGATCTCCTGGAACAGTTTAGAGACCTTAGCCTTGCATGTGAGGTTACTCCTAATAGTGTAAGATTAGGAACTTTGAGGATCACTAGTGAGTTACTAGGTGATATCAGGGAAGGCCAGACGATTGATCCTTTTCTAAGGACTCAGTTAGAGGCTATAGAGTCAGGAAGGGATAGTATTTTCAATGTTGGATCAGATGGAGTTTTGAGACTTCAAGATAGGATTTGTGTTCCCAATGTGCCTGAACTTAGGAAGATGATCTTAGAGGAAGGACATAGGAGTAATTTGAGCATCCATCCTGGTGCTACTAAGATGTATAAGGATTTAAAGATGATGTTTTGGTGGCCCAACATGAAGAGAGAGGTTAGTGAGTTTGTCTATGCGTGCCTCGTCTTTCAGAAGGCTAAGATAGAACATCAGAGACCTTCAGGAAAGTTACAACCTTTAGAGATACCCTAGTGGAAGTGGGACAATATTTCAATGGATTTTGTGGTAGTCACCTAGAACCCCTAGAGGTTTAGATTCTATCTGGGTTATTATTGATAGACTGACTAATTCTGCTCACTTCATTCCCATTAATATCAGATTTTCCTTGGAGAAGTTGACCTCCTTGTATGTAAGTGAGGTTGTCAGATTACATGGTGTGCCATCTAGCATAGTATCTGATAGAGATCCTAGGTTTACCTCTAGATTTTGGGAGAGCTTGAACAGAGCGTTGGGAACCAAGCTTAGACTAAGTTCAGCCAACCATCCTCAGACTGATGGCCAAACTGAACTGACCATTCAGTCATTGGAGGACCTTTTAAGGGCGTGTGTCTTAGAGCAGAATAGAAGCTGGGAGAGTTTTCTTCCATTGATAGAGTTCACTTATAACAATAGTTTTCACTCTACCATTGGCATGGCTCCCTATGAAGCTTTGTATGGAAGAAGATGTAGGACACCCCTATGTTGGTTAGAGCCCGGAGAAGGCCTTACCTTAGGACCTGAAGTGGTACAACAAACCACTGAGAAAGTCAAGTTAATCCAAGAAAGGATGAGGACTGCTCAAAGTAGGCATAAAAGTTATCATGATAAGAGGAGAAAAGATCTGGAATTCGAGGTTGGTGATCATGTATTCTTGAGAGTCACTTTGTGGATTGGGGTTGGTCGAGCATTGAAATCTCGAAAACTCACACCTTGCTTTATCAGTCCTTTCCAAATTCTTAAGAGAGTTGGCCTTGTGGCATACCAAATTGCATTGCCCCCGTCTCTTTCTAATCTTCACAATGTCTTTCATGTGTCTCAACTCCGTAAGTATATCCATGATCCATCCCATGTGATTGAATTGGATGATGTACAATTGAAGGAGAATTTGACATATGAAACATTGCCTTTGAGGATCGAGGATAGGCGAACAAAACACCAAAGAGGGAAATAGATTCCATTGGTCAAGGTGATCTGGGGAGGTGCATCAGGAGAAGATGCCACGTGGGAATTAGAAAGTCAGATGCAAGAAGCTCATCCATCCTTGTTTGAGTAAGGTAAATTTTGAGGACAAAATTTCTAAAAGGGTGGGGGAGTTGTAACACCTTGATATATATATATATATATATATATATATATATATATATATATATATATATATATATATATATATATATATATATATATATATATATATATATATTAGTAATTATATTTGATGTTTGATTATTTTGTTGTGTTATTTTATCCATAATTATTTTCAAGGAGGTTAATTTAGTTCATAGAGAGGTGTGGGTAGATAAGAATCTAGCTTCTCAAAGAAGCCACGAGGAAGCTTCTCGAGAAAGCCTCTTAATTAAACTTCTCAAGGAAGTTACATGAAGCTGTCTCGGTAAAAACGATTCTCAGCCTTCGTTAACCGTTGGATCCTCTCGAAATTTGGTCTAGAGCTTTACAGAACACTTGTACACGATCGGACCGTTGGGATCTTTGAGAAGACGTCTGGAGTATGCGCGAAGTTTCTGTTTCCGAGAGCATTAGTCACTTGTGTGTTTTGAGCCTTGTAGTCCAAGTAGCTTTGGGAAAACGCCATTTGCTTCTCCTTCTTTCTTCCAAAACCATTTCCAACGTGCCAAGATTCTTCTCCATCACCCACAGCCACTAGTAGCCACCACGAACCGCCATTGTTCTCCGTTGAAACCCCACACCGAGAGGAACCCTTCAACCGAAGCGGAATCTTCCAACTTGTCTCGCGGTTTCGGTTGAGAATGAAGCCTGGTCTGACCTTCGTGGTTTTCCTTGAGGTAAATGTGATTCTATGCTTGTTTCTTGTTAGTTTCATCTTATCTTTGCATCATTCTGAGTTTGGAAACCACCATTGTATGTTTTGCGCTTCCTTTGAAAAGCCCTAGAAAAAAGAGACTTTGTAAAAGTTATCCTTTTCTGAAATGGGTGCTATTTTCATGACCTTCATTGAAACCCGGTCGCATAGGTGTGATCGGAATTTCAAAATGATGTCCCTTTGTAAAACCGGAAATTCTCTCAGTCCTTTCATTTAGTAATGTGGGTGTTTGACCCAGAGCATTGTTGTTAGCTTTGTTTCTGAAATCCATATTAAGTATCCTTCGTTTTGGCATGGTAGAGGCTTGCGTGGAACCGATGAGCGGGAACGAAAAAGAAATCTCCAAGTGACGTGACAAGGAACCCGCGGGTAGCTCACAATAGGTAAGGGGAGTTTATTATAAAATTTACCATTTTAACACCATAGTTAGGGTTAGGGAACCTAGCTATGAGAATAACTACCTGTCCTTGTTGAATGCTGATTTTTCCTTTATAGAAAATGATGTTTTTAACTAATGGGATGCGATATAATTGTCTTTGATGTGCATGCGGGTTTTCCAAGAGAAATAATGTTTTTAACTAATGGGATGCGATGTAATTGTTATTGATATGCATGTTGGTTTTCAGGAAGAAAAACTATGTTTTTTACGAATGTGATGTGATATATATTTATTGTGATGAATGATATTGTTGTCTTTATTTGATTTGTACTGTTTGAAGACCTGGGGAGTGTGAATCTCAGGCATGAAAGAAATATATATGTGTGGAGTGCAATTTATAGTTGTTGTCGCTATTAAGGATTTTAATTGATATGTGGTGATATTGATAATTATGATGATATTGATTTGAGATGACGTTGTTAATAAAGACCATGTCAACATGAATTGATGTTATTGTTGATGATTACGTGAATATGAAATGAGGTTGTTGTTGTTGATAACGTCATTGAGACGAGATGATATCTATGTTGAGAATGATATGAAAATGGAATGTTGATTGATGTTGAAAATCCATTGGCATGTGCATGTTGTGTATGTTCATGGGGGGGTGCATTGACCATGTCAGACGGCCCATTCGTGGGGGACTAGAATGGTTAAAGAATCTTAGCATTCGCAGCGGGAATGCTTAGGCGCTTTAATTTGTCCATGGTCATTGCACTTGATGGTGCCCATGTTCGATACATTGGATGTTGTGTATATTCGTGGGGGGTGAAATGCATTGACCTTGTTGGATGGCCCATTCATGGGGGACAAGCGTGGTTAAAGAATCTGAGCATTTCTGAGGGGATGCTTAGGCACTTTAATTGGTCCATGGTCATTGGCACTTGCTTGTGGCCACGTTCATACGTCGTATGTAGTGTATGTTCATGGGGGGGGGGAAGTGTATTGACCTTGTCGGATGGCCCATTCGTGAGGGACAAGCGTGGTTAAAGAATCTAAGCATTTCTGAGGGGATGCTTAATCACTTTAATTGGTCCATGGTCATTGGCACTTGCTTGTGACCATGTTCATACCTCATACAACATAGGAAATAGAATAACTGTGGCAGAGTGTACTTTGTATTGAGGGGTTGCGTCACCTGGTAGGGAACAAGTTCAAGTGATTGCATATGCTGTATAATGATTTTGATGATGCCAAAGATTGAAGCAATTCAAAGTTTACTACAAGTTCAAGTGAAGATCAAGAGATCAAGAGAAAAGATTCACGATAGTCCATTATTTGTTAAAAGAATCTCTTAAAACATTGTAAAGGTTTGGCCTTAAAAGCTTAATTTTTCAAAATCTTTTATAAAGTTTTAAGTGTTTTTTTACATCTTTGAAAATAGTATATTTCTCTCTGGTAATCGATTACCAAAAGCAAAAATGATTTTGCAAAGCTTTCAAAAAGTTTGAATTTGAATTTTAAAGGCTGTAATTGATTACCACCTTTGTGTAATCGATTACCAGTAATGGAATTTTTTGAAATTCAAACTGAAAAGACATGACTCCTCAATTATTAACTGTGCAATCGATTACCACAGATCTGTAATCGATTACCAGCGAGGAAATTTCAAAAATAACTCTGTAAAGTCACATCCCTTCATGAGTTTTTGAAAAGCCACCAAAGGCCTATATATATATGACTTGTGTTCGAAAATCTTCAGAGTTTTTCAGAACTTCATTGTCTTATTCTTTCAAAAGCAAACCTTTGGCCAAACACTTGCAAAACAATTAAGGATTCTTCTAAGTTCTTCAAATTGTATTATTCTTCTCTTAAAGAGAGAAAGAAACTTTTGTTCCTCAGAAGCAAACTGTGGTTGTAATCAAGAGGTAGTGGGTCTCTTGATTTGTAAGTTTTTTTTAACAAGAGGGAAAGGTATCCCTAGGCGGCTCAGAAGTTGTAAAGGAATTTACAAGGATAGTGGAAATCTCAAGTGGATTGCTTGAGGACTGGACGTAGGCACAGTAAGTGGCCGAACCAGTATAAACTGAGTTTGCAATTCTCTCTTCCCTAATCTCATTTACATTATTGCAATTTAATTTTATTTTGCACATTTAAAGAGCATCGAATAAGTTGTTCGTTGCTTCTTTTTCTGCATATAAAGTTTGCATATATCTTTTAAAGAGAGAATTAAAAATTTTCAGGGGAAAATTTTGAAACTTAATTCACCCCCTTCTTAAGTTATTGATGCCACTTGTTGAACAAAGATAAAGCAACATATTGGGTTCAAAACTAAATATCCTATAAGGTAATATAATGTACAGTTTTCACAAAAGTAGGAAACTTTTCCAAAGAGGATAAGCATATAAACAAGGAAATTTCCAAAGAGTGAAGGATCATTGAATAACAATGTCCCTAACTAATAATAGGTGAATACTAATATACTTAATGTTGTCCATTCTTGCATGTTTTCATTACTCATTCATCATACATGAATCTTTCAGATTCTAATGGTTCTGGAATAAATAACCACTAGCAATGTAAAACTAGAATTGACAAATGATCACACTCTAAAATTTGAGTCAGTCACATGTTTCCAATTTAGTCAAAAGTTAGAAAATCACACATATAGCGGTCTTATTTTTTAATGTTATATTCATAACAAGGAAAGCTGAAAGCTTCCTATAGACAACTCTGTTATTAATTAACCATTTGGTCTTCAATAGAGGAATCAGAACTCAACAATATGCTAGAAGGTACAGGACAATCAACCAGCACTTGAACTTTTGGCCTTGCTCCAAGAATTGCAGGGGCACGAATAAAAATTCCACAAAATGTTTCAGGATCTCCTTCCTTGGAGACAAGCTCTGGCATTGAAAGCTCTGCCTCAAAGCTTTGAATCTAAATCAATATGTATTTTAGTTAAATGTTATCCAAATTATCAAAGTGCACAAAAAAATTTGTTCCTCAAACCAAGTATATTATTCTCTTCACTAATTTAATGTAGCTTTGTGCATCACATACTATATTTACATTCATAGAAATCCATGAATCTTATTAATTATAATGATAAAAATGGTAAATGTTTTTAAACAAGAAAAATTTGTTTTGGGAAAATAATCTTGTAATTGATGTTATCAATGGCGGATGACAGAAGGCCAGAATTCTACCATATAAACACACCATTGCACCTTATGGCACCGCCATGGTGGGCCTCCCTTCACAAATTGCCTATGGAGGTTGGGTTGTTGTGGTTGTCAATAGTTTGTTTCATAGAATATACTATAGCTTAAAATGCATAGCACATGCATTTACCTGGCTACCAAAGAAATTTCTATGCACTGTACAATCAAGTCCACCAACGAAATATCGTCCACTAGTCTTCTGTCCTAAAATGATGTTAGTCATTTTAATTTTTTAAACTATTAGGACTGGAATTAAGTATTATGAACCACAACAGTTCATGGCCATACTCCAAAATATTAGGATTGGAACTAAGTATTATGAACCATAGCAGTTCATGGCATTCTAATATCCTATGAAATTTCACAACATACCTTTGACCTCACCACAAAAAGATTCTATCAAATCCATCATCCATAGCTTAGCCAGCAAACCCAACACAGATTATCAACAATCATGGGTAAATATTTGGAGGTATGCATTATAATAAGATATTGACTTGCAGAAATGATTCATGCAACATTAATTCAAATTAAAACCACTAAGGCTCTATCCCTTAGCTGCCGAAGAATGCTGATAGTGATGAACATAAGGGGTGACTCGAATAGATTTTGCTACTAAATTTCTCACTTCAAATCCCTTCCTCTGATAAAATATTTTTATCCTACCCATAACTAGCTAAAGCTTTTATCCACACAGTTCAAACCACTTGTTGACAAACCAATATAGCATCCGGTTCCCCCCCCCCCCCCCCCCCAACTCTCACTTTTTAATATATATAAGCACCAAAACTCACACTCACTTGTCACCATAGTAGCAACTTCAACTACTGATATCATATCACAAAACAGTGAATGATTATTAGGGAAGTTTGTTTAGTTTGAAACTGCACCAATTTATGGGGAAAAAAAACAAGCTTGCAAAGACCTAGTGACATAAAAGCATTTATTGAAAAAAAAAGCTTGCAAAAGCTCACAAAAATGAGAAAACAAGCAAACACGCACCTTGCAATGATGTCATTCCAATGGAGGATGCTCAACCTCGCAACGATGGCAAACCCCAACGGAAGTCACGAACCCCAACGGTGACGATGGTGACGAGGAGACGACGGTGACAGGTCGCAGATGACGCTCACAAGTCTTGCGGGTGAGGGAGAAGAGAAAGGCTTTGTTTGAGAGACTGAGCGCACGGCAAAAAAGGGTTTTGGGTTTTAATATATGTATAACACAACATCGGTTATTTAAAAAACTGATGTTAACATCAATTGGTTAACATCGGTTTTATAAAAAATCGATGTTAACAATCTCATGTTAACATTGGTTTTGAAAAAATCAATGTTAACCAGTTGGCGTTAACATCAATTTTTTAATAACTGCTGTTAAGGATCTCATGTTAACATCAATTTTTTCAAAACTGATGGTAACCAGTTGATGTTGACATTGGTTTGTTCAAAAACCAATGTTAACGTTAACTGGTTAACATTGGTTTTCAAAACCGATGTTACCTAACTGAAATTATTTACGAAAATGCCACTATGCTTTTGTTAACATTAGTTTTTCCAATAACCGATGTTAATCGTGCGATGCTAAATCTATAAATTCTAGTAGTGAAAGCTACATACAATAGTTGTAGAAAAATTGTATGGCAGATTGGTTAGTTTAAAAGGAAGGTTTAGGTAAGCATTCTGGGGCATGGACCATGGAAAATAAAAGCATGACTTAGCAGATAAATATCGCCTCAGAAATTTGAAAAGAAGGGTATGTGTGGCTAAGAGGCTATGGAAAGAAAAAAATTATCCCAAAATAAAACCATATAATTAAAGGGCCGATGAACATATATTGGTTAAAAAAATTCATTGCACGCAATTCTTGCCAAATTCATTTATGTTGTACTAAAATTGTATTAAGTCATAATTAATGCAAGAAGCATACTTAGAATTCTATCTATTTTGTTACGTATGGAGTAAGTTGATGTATTCGAGGTGAATTTTTGACTTAGATTAACTTGTGGTGGATATTGGCCAACTCTGCTCTAAATAGACTATGGTCTAAAATCTTTTGAATTTAATGTTGACACAATTTGGAAGATGGATAGGCACTTGGGGTGTTCATGAGGATGAATCGCCCATGAATTTGAATTGATCTAAACTGATTCGAACAATTTAGGTTGGATCATTTATGTATTTGGGTCAAAATCAAACCGAACCGATCAAAATTGTTCATGTATGGGTTGGGCTATGAGTTTAGATTTATAGATCCGATTAAAACTGAACTGAACCAATCAAAACCAATCAAAATTTTAGAGTTGTTTGGTCTGACTTTAAATACTGCTAATATTGAGACTCAAAGTATTGGAACTGCAACTATTGGGATTACTAACATTGGAACTTCTTAATGTATTACTTTTAGATACATTGTTATTTGTTTTACTTTTTTTCATATATATTTTTTCTGCCATGTTTATAATATTAATAGATCATATTTTGTTCATTTGTTTCAGAAATCTCATTGTAACAAATTTGGTTGTAGCAAATTTGGTTACAGGAATATTATGTTGCAGTTCAAACTATTATAGTAAATCTGGTTGTTAATAGATCATATTTTAGAATATTATGTTGATGGTATTAAATGAATCAATTTTACTACTTTCAGACATTTGATAATATTATGTTAATTGTATTGGATATTTGGACGAATCATGATATAAAATAGTAGTTCTAAGAAGAAAAAAAAGATAAAATTTAAATGGGTAACCCATCGGCCCGAACCAAACTAAATTGTTCATGAATGAGTTGAGTTGGGTTGGATTTCAAAAAAAATTGAGAAAAATGAACCAAACAAAACCTATTAAATTTGATTGGATTGGATCCTAAATTTGGCAAAAATTGGCATGAACCGGCCCGCGAACACCCCTATTAGGCACTTACAAAAATTGCTTTGACAATAAAGTTGATAGGAATGACCAAAATGACTATATGTGAATATTAAATGGAGGATTCAATATCTTTTTTCTTTTAACTTTTTTGGATTTATATAATTTAAATTTTGATTGGTTAAAGTTTATTTTTTTTGTCACCACTTTTAGTTCATATATTTAAGTGGTAACATTAATTGATGACATAATTAGTGACCTAGTGACTTGTCACATGACAAGAAATTTTTAAAGTGGTTAAATCCTAAAATTAGACACAATCAATGGATATGGTGTACCTGCTAAAGGATAGCTAAGTAAATTTCTTTAGAATATCTCTCTTGCTCCAAAACCTTCTCTTTAAGGCTATGTTCAGCAAGACATTTCAACTAGCTTATATTTTTTTTTTTACTAGCTGAAAAACATATTTGATTGTTTAGTAAATAAAATTTTTAGTAGTTTTTCAGTAGCTTCAAGCGTTTTTTGAAAGCTACTTGACATACAAAATTTAAAACATTAGCTTCTAACTATTTGTATTTTTTTTCCTTTTTATCCTTAATATATTTATCAATTTCCTGATTACCCTTTTTAAATAAATCATAGTTTTATTGCTTTTATATCATTTTACACTTTTCGGCTACTTTTATTAACACTTATAATTTAATAAGTTATCTGTTCTACTTCCAGCTTTCAATGTCCATCTAGTTTTTCAGGTTTCAACTTTCTTATTAAATGAGAATAATAAATGAGAATCAACAATGTTTTTATCTTGAGAGTCTCACTCTTATTTAATTTATACATACCATAATGGGTCGTAGATCCATGGACCTTGTCGCATGATTACCATTTAAGGTAACCTTTTCTTGATCATAGTTATGAATTGATTTGTCTTCATAACCTTGATAATAGCTTTGTGATAGCACCTTTGCCCTGGACGAATACTTGAGGCTCTCCTTTTGTTGAGTGGGAGATTTCTATCTAATGTATTTAGGGATGCCAAAGATATAAGGGTTCTTTGCTCGTTGTTGGTTTCTCGTATGACCGGTTAGGGTATTCGGCTTTGAGTACCCTTTTGGTATACTTGGAAAATGAGGTTCATAAGTCATAAAGAGTAGGATTTCAAACTTTGTTACCTTGGTTTTGATTAGATCTTGCTCTTTGTCTCTCAAGTGATTTTTTCTCTACGTATGGAGGTGTCGTGGTCATTAGGGAGGTGCGCTTGTCAATGTCCTTAAATGTGATTGCAAAGTGTGGTCACATCCTAAAAAATGGTATTGAAGGTGTGTCATGGTGGGCTTCCTTGCGTCATTGTGTGAGTGGGTGCGAACACAACAATGGGAGCGACATAGATTGAGAAAGGGGAACGATGTATGAGTGGGTGTAATGGAATAGGGTTAGAGTATAAAATATGCGTTTTCGAATAATTCTTGCTTTATTTTTTATTTTATTTTATTTTTAAATTAAAACCAATAAATTGAGCACTTATGTGTCAAATTTTATGCATAAGAAAGTGCTTATTTTAGTAAGTGTTATCTTAATATTTTGTATTCAATAATATAGCATTTTTTAATAAAGGCTATATAAACGACTCTATATGCTCCATTTTGTCACAGTGCACATCATTAAGTAATCTAATGGATAGTCACAAGTAATTTTTTTTTTGGTAAGTTGTGCTTTTAATCCTTCATTAACTAGTTTGAACAAATGAGAAATTAAAAACAATTCATAAAAAAACTTAAATGTGACTATTATCTTGTCAAACTTTTTGATGATGTAACAAGCCATTGGATTACCAACATCACTGTTATGTCATTAGTTAACATTGTTGGTTGATAGCAAGAATAAAAGAAGTTTAGAACTTTGACCGGTCAAAATTTAGACTAAGAATTAAAAGTAGAAATCCAATGGTGTTTAGAGAAAAAAATAATAAACCCTTAAATGTCAATGTGATACAACATCATTAATAATATTTATAAGGACCATAAATGAGTTGAATTTTCTGTTATAGGAAACAAGGCCTATTAAGGGCAATGACACTTTTGATGTATTTGGAAACATCTTCTACTATCATAACATTACATCAAATCTATTTCTAAACTCATTTCATTTTAATGTAGTGATAAAATAGTTATGCTACAATCCAAGGTATAATTGTTTAGCATTCTACATCCGTGAATTTACTTTACTCAAAACTTGTAGTTTTGGTTGATACAATCTAGCCTAAATAGATCTGTATGAGAAGACAATTGTTCAATATACCTGTCATTATTATTAAATAGAATAAAATGTTTTTTATCATCCAAAAGAAATATATTAACACAAGTACAAGTGGCACTAAAAGCACAATTATAACTAAAAGGCCTACATCCTCAAAGGCCCAGGCATCCCAAACAAAATGTTAAGATATATTTACTAGTTATAACAACCCCATAAATATACCATAACCTCTTATACCTATCGAAATCATAAATAAGAATGGTTGTTCACATTAACATTAACAGTTGATATCCCACCCCATCAATCAAGACCCATACACACCCCTAATTACCCTTTCCATATGTATGTCCTGCATGCCAACCTTTGGCACCACAAGCCCTCCAAGATAACAACCATAAGTCTTGCCTCTCCCAAAACTAGCAAATAAGCAACCACAACAACTGACCTTCATTCAACCATATTTAACATTTTGATTTAGCACTATTTTCAGGTTTGAGGACCACTCTTACAAAGAAGACCTGGAACTTTTGACCTTGTTCCATTACCAAGCTCGAATCTTCACTAGGTTTAAGACATTTTTCAAGTCCAGATGGGCTTCATTGAAGATGATGTTGTTACACTTCATCCAAATCATCCAAATAACTTCTAGCCACACAACTCCCCACCGCTCCTTCGCCTCCTTGCCTCGCACCCAATCTGAGAATTGCCATAAAGACTCCACAGCCCCTAAAGGGGTCGCTACTAGTACTTCACACCATGTAGCACATCTATACCAAACACAAGAAGATACCCTACACTAAAAAAATAAGTGTGATATAGTTTCATTGTGCTCTTTACACAAAATGCACAACACATCACCAATTGGAAGCTGTACACCACTCAAGGAAACTTTCCAAGCCAAAGCGATCACCTTTAATGGATCTCAAAGATGCCACAATTTGTTGTTGAAGTATGACTCTTCTACATCCACCGCCCCCCCCCCAAATTCAATTTACCATATCCATATTTGACTGAATAAATTACCCCACTCTCTCCCTTCTAGATCCACTTGTATGAGATATCTCTACTGGGCCTACCACTCTTCAATTCCGTTATCAAATCATCCTTCAAGCTCTCTTCCCAACCAAATAAATTTGTCCTCTATCATAAGTCCCAAGTCCCCACATAATTCTCCCACGACCCAACATCCTTAATGAAACTTTGTTGTTGCACTGATATTAAAAACAACTTGTTGTATTTAAAGCACATTGCATCTAATCCCAACCATATATCTTTCCAGAAACCAACTTCATCCCCTACCCCAAGGTCACGTCTCATATTATCCCAGAACCATTCCTTATGGAAATCTATACGACATGATAAGGATGTGTGTTGCCACCAGATTGATAATACTGGACACTTCACCAAATCTTCATCATTAACAGTGTTGAGTCCAAAATCCTTGGTGTTTTATTTATGACAAACCTTCTGAACACAAATCATAATCCTTTTGAATTTATGCCTACTGATGAGTTTGCTTAAGTGTATTTAGAAAAGACAAGTTCTGTGAAGAAAAACAATTGAATTAAACTCAGGGTTGTCATGAGTCACTCAGAAAGGATAATAAGCATGAAAGCTCAAAAGAAGACTCAAAGTGTCCCTAGCTATGTACTACAATGAAGAAGTCAACATGTTCACTGGATGAAGAGAAAAAAAAAATAAAGCCATGAGAAATAGCCAACAAATAAAGGATGAGAAGAATGTTGCAAACATGAAGATCTGGACAATGAACATGACATGAAGAACAACTTTGTTGCAACACACTTAGAATCAAATCTCATTAACAGGATGAGCTCATTTTGGACATTGTATGAAGAGTTCTAGAAATGCAATCGAGCTATTCTTGGTGGATATGGAAATCTTGAAGAAATTTCTTCAACTTTCACGAACTAGTCATGGTATGATACAACCTGGATCATGGACAAAATTGAGTCTGAAGTTGCAGATGCTAGTCTGCCTAGATATCTTGATATGCGTGTAGTAATTTGAAGACTGCTTGAGCTACATAAGTGTGTTTGGGATGATCTCACTGGCTATGAAAATATTAGAGAAATATATACACCTTTCATTCAGAAGTCATGGGATAATAAGGCTTGGATCTTGGAAGAAACTGATCATGAAGATAGAGATGTCATTTCATCCTCACTATATAATACAATTGCAATGCTTTGAAGATTGCTTATGTTGTAGTGGCCCAAATTACATGAGACCAAACCCTGAATGTTAAGGATAAAATTATCTACAACTTTCATGCAAACATCAAAAGCTAGTTTGGTCATTCAAAGGGTCAAAGAAACCAAATATAGTTGCAAGCATAACATGCTACTACAAGCTCACACCAGAATGTTTGGAATACAAGTATATCATGTCATCTCATCAAAGTTTTCCTATAAAAAGAACATTTAGTGGCTTTCCATCTGCATTAGAGAACTATATAGTGGCTTTCTCATCAAAGAACATCAAAAGCTAGTTTAGTGGCTTTCTCATCAAAGTTTTTAAATAAATTGATCATAAAAAAGAACCTACATCAGAATAGGTCTTTCTTCAACAACATCAGAATGTATTTATGAGAGAACATTAAAAAGCTACTCAGAAACTGATATCAAAATGACAACATCAGAATGGATTGATAAAAAAGGAGCTGGAAGCTGTAAAGTTAAAAGTAGCTTGTCTACTACAAAAAGAAGTCATCCAACTATCATAACGGCTAGATAATGACTAGTTTGGCATGTAGGGCCTATAAAAGGATAGAAGACAGTTGCAAAAGATAAGAGAGAAGGTAGGAGACAACCTACACTATACAAAAATAGAATTCATCTCTTCTCCTCGTTGTAGAAGTGTTTCAAGCTGAGAATGAAGGTAGTAGGAGAGCATACAACTTAGATCTTTAAAGAATATTCACTCTAGTGAATGTTGTAAAGTTGTAAAAAACCCTCAAACACATTCTCCTTGTTTGTATTTTGTATGTATCCCAAATTAACCATGTGGGTTAAGTTTGGATGTGAGAGAAGTGATAGGGAGAACCCATGGAAGGCTGGTAGCTTAGAGAGATTCTTTAAGATGACAACTTGAAAAGGATAGAGTG